>NC_080398.1:2310000-2910000 GCF_030265065.1 Corythoichthys intestinalis
CGTGCCTGGGTCTTCCAACATGACAAAGACCGAAGCACACAGCCAGGAGAACCAAGTGGCACCGTAAGAAGCATAACAAGGTTCTAGCATGATCTAGCCGATCTCCAGACCCATACCCAATAGAAAACCTTCGGAGGGAGCTCAAACTTCATGTTTCTCAGCGACAGCCCAGAAACATGACTGATGGATGGGCCAAGATATCTCCTGCAGTAGGTGCAAACCTGGTGGAAAAAAGGAAACGTTTGACCTCTGTAATTGCAAATTAAGGCTATTGTGCCAAATATTAACATTCATTTTCTCAGGTGTTCGGGTATTTGTTTGCAGCTGTATCACACAAATAAATCGTTAAATCATTGGATTTTATTTTTAGATTAACTCTCTCACAGTGATTTCCAAATAGCATGGTGTTCAAATACTTATTATCTTCACTGTATATTAGATGTGAAATAACATGAAATCATGTGGATATAAAATAGTTAAAGCTGTGCTTGCCAGCTTTCAACAGAGGAACAAAACAGGAAATTAGGACTATTTTATTTTTTACTAACAATCATGGTAGAAAATTGTCATTTATTACACCATATTTTACTCTTAAATAATACAACTATTCATAGCTTTTCACTGTTGGTTCATCCAATCCATTTGAAATGGCATGTTCTGATAAGTTTCCATTTCCATTGACGGTGATAGATGTCCAATCCATTTGAACTGGAAGAGGCTGGCAACGAACGAACTGTGACACAGACAACCACGAGGCCGGCGTGCAGACTGACGCCAGAGAAAAAAATTCTCTTCAATTTTGCCCTTTGCAGCATGACTCTATTCACTTTGTCATGTCAAAATCAACAAGAGTTTTTGATCTGACATAGTGTAGAAACCCACAATTTAGTGGTGCAATTTCCCCTGGCGTCTTTCTGGGTGGTCCCGCAGCCCCCTCTTCACCCTCCAGTGGTGTGAGGGTGCTATCAAGAGACTTGTGGGCGTGGGCTGTTAAGGTAGTGAGGAGTCGGCCAGTCGGGCACTCCTCACACTTCCTGTGAGGAACATACTGCCCACACATCACATGCCAATAGTGAGAACCCCTGCTGGGATACATGCATTTAGAGCATAAACGCACACATCAACCCACCGATAAAACACGTGCACGTCAGAACACATAAGAGACATGCACATCAACAAACAAATGCACTAGGGCTGCAGCTATCGAATATTTTAGTATTCAAGTAATCGACTGAAAATTGTATCGATTAATCGAGTAATCGGATAAAACATTTTTTTTAGGTAAAGAGAAATTATAAATATACATGAGAAAAAAAGACATTTAATCCAATATTGAACCATTTTCAGTCAATCAATGTCTTTATTTCCGATCTACATTGTTGAAAACAGCCAACAATTGCCTCTCAGATGTTACAAGAAAAAATAATTCACTGCTTTCACTCAAAAAACATCTAGATATTTAAAAAAAAAAAAAAAAAACATATTTCTTACCTAAAAATGTAATTACGCTTGATAACTAGGGATGGGAATTGATACGATTTTTACAATTCCGATTCCATCATCGATACTGCTTAACAATTCGATTCTTTATCAATTCTCTTATCGAGTCTAATTTGGGGAAAAAGAAGAAAAAAATGTTTTGATTGGCATTGAGTTTGTTTTCTCAGAATTTACAACCTTACAAACTCACAACGAGGTCAAAAGAGGCCCAAAGCCAAAGCTGTGGCAATAGGTGACAAATGCACAAGAATGTGTACCATTTTACTGAAACATTTTTCTAATAGAAATAAAAAATATTGGTATATATATTGTTCTGCCTTTGGCAATATGTGTTAAAGCAGGGGTCCCCAAACTTTTTCCTGTGAGGGCCACATAACTTTTCCCTTCTCCGATTAGGGTCAGTTTGTAACAGAAGAAGTGTGACGATTGCAGGAGTCCCTAAATGTAAAAAATTATTGTTTTTCAGAAAGCCAAAATCAAATAACCCTTTCTGGATTCTTCACGGAACAAAAGTAAATAAAATAAAAATAATAATATAATATAATTATAATAAATAAAAATAACACTATTAATTAAATAGATAATAACTAGGGTTGTTCCGATCATGTTTTTTTGCTCTTGATCCAATCCCGATCGTTTTAGTTTGAGTATCTACCGATCCCGATATTTCCCGATCCGATTGCTTTTTTTTTTTTTTTGCTCCCGATTCAATTCCAATCATTCCCGATCATATACATTTTGGCAATGCATTAAGAAAAAAATGAATAAAACTCGGACGAATATATACATTCAACATACAGTACCTAAGTACTGTATTTGTTTATTATGACAATAAATCCTCAAGATGGCATTTACATTATTAACATTCTTTCTATGAGAGGGATCCACGGATAGAAAGACTTGTAATTCTTAAAGGATAAATCTGACTTTGTATATTGTGACTAAATATTGCCATCTAGTGTATTTGTTGAGCTTTCAGTAAATGATACTGTAGCCATTTAACTGTTCTGCCCAAATGCATGATGGGAAGTGCAACCATGACTGTGCGTAGTGGCACCAATTGATATATCTTCTCTGCGTTGGGAAGTAACATAGGGTGTTAAGGAAAAGATCAACCACTACTGTTCTTCCCCACATTGCTTCCCACAATATTTCTAATTGTTGAGAGAGGGATTTTAAGGCTTTAGCTAATTAAAAAGAGGTTCCAAACACTGCCAAAATTCTCTCTACTCATTTTACGCTGCCTGTTAGCTCTATTTATAGGTAAAACGGCGCCATTATAGATTGAACGCGACAATGCGTGAGTGGGCCGTGCAGCCCATGCGTTAATTGCGTTAAATATTTTAACGTGATTAATTTTTTAAAAATTAATTACCGCCGTTAACGCGATAAATTTGATAGCCCTACTTTAAGCCAAAACTAAAGACTCTGGATGAGTGTAAGACATTTTATCTGTAACGTTAAATACAATTAGAAAACGATTTAATTAAAAAATATATATATATTAAAAAAAAGGCATGTCCAATATTTTTTTGCCAATTCCGATACTTTGAAAATGACGTGATCGGACCCGATCGATCGGGACATCTTTAATTATTAGCACTGATATTATCAGGGGTACAAATACTTATGAACCCCAGTAAATTACAAATAAATTATTTTTAAAATCATACAATGTGATTTCTGTTTTTTTTTTTCAGATTATGTCTTTATGAGCGGAAATACATCTTTGATTGAAATTTCAAACGTCTACCTATTTCCTAAGTGGGTCAACTCTAAAAATCACAAGGAGTGCAAATACTTCTGCTCCTTACTGTACGTCTATTCAAATATCAACACAGTGACACACACTTACTGTACAACAACACACACCACCACATAAACACACATCAAACTCAAATACACATCAATACATACTCATCAACACCCCTCCACACATCAACACACCCACACACATCTATCCAAATATCAACATAGTGACACACATTAACACATCCCATCATAAATGCACGCGAACACATCTATTCAATCAACACACAAACACCACACATATATATCAATACACAAACATCAATGCACACCTACACAAAAACACATATTAACACCGACACAAACATCAACATACATACAGTGGGGAAAACAAGTATTTGATACACTGCCGATTTTGTTGGATTTCCCACTTGCAAGCCATGTAGAGGTCTGTAATTTGTATCATAAGTTCTCTTCAACTGTGAGGGACGGAATCTAATACAAAAATCCAGAAAATCACATTATATAATTTTTAAATAATAAATTTGTATTTAACTGCATGAAATAAGTATTTGATACATTACCAACTCGTAAATAGCTCTTAGTCCTTTTTTAAGAACCCCTCCTGTTCTCCACTCATTACCGGAAGTAACTGCACCTGTTTGAACTTGTTACCTGTATAAAAGACACCTGTTCACATGCTCAAACAAACAAACTCCAACCTCTCCACAATGGCCAAGGCCAAAGAGCTGTGTAAGGACATCAGGGATAAAATAATAGACCTGCACAAGGCTGGGATGGGCCACAGGAAAATAAGCAAGCAGCTTGGTGAGAAGGTAACAACTGTTGGAACGATTATTAGATAATGGAGGAAGTTCAAGTTGACGGTCAGTCTGCCTCGTTCTGGGGCTCCATGCAAGATCTCACCACGTAGGGCATCACTGATCATGAGGAAGGTGAGGGATCAGCCCTGAACTACAGGGCAGGACCTGGTCAATGACCTGAAGAGAGCTGGAACCACAGTCTCGAAGAAAACCATCGGAAACACATTACGCCGTCATGGATTAAAATCCTACAGCGCACGCAAGGTCCCGCTGCTGAAGCCAGTGCATGTCCAGACACGTCTGAAGTTTGCCACTGACCATCTGGATGATCCAGAGGAGCAATGGGAGAAGGTCATGTGGTCGGATGAGACCAAAATTGAACTTTTTGGTCTAAACTCGGCTCGTCGTGTTTGGAGGAAAAAGAAGGATGAGTACAACCCCAAGAACACCATCCCAACCATGAAACATGGAGGAGGAAACATCATTTTTTTGGGGCTGCTTCTCTGCCAAGGGTACAGGACGACTGCACCGTATTGAGGGGAGGATGGGTTGGGCTATGTATCGCCAGATCTTGGCTGACAACCTCCTTCCTTCAGTGAGAGCCCTGAAGATGGGTCGTGGCTGGGTCTTCCAGCATGACAACGACCCAAAGCACACAGCCAAGGTAACTAAAGAGTGGCTCCGTAAGAAGCATCTTAAGGTCCTGGAGTGGCCTAGCCAGTCACCAGATCTGAACCCGATAGAAAATCTATGGAGGGAGCTGAAAGTCCGTGTTGCCTGGTAGCAGTCCCGAAACCTGAAGGCTTTGGAGAAGATCTGCTTGGAGGAGTGGGCCAAAATCCCTGCTGCAGTGTGTGCCAACCTTGTCAAGGACTACAGGAACGTTTGGTATCTGTAATATCAAACAAAGGTTTCTGTACTAAATATTAAGTTCCATTTTTGTGATGTATCAAATACTTATTTCATGCAATTAAATGCAAATTTATTATTTAAAAATCATACAACGTGATTTTCTGTTTTTTTGTATTGGATTCCGTCCCTCACAGTTAAAGAGAACTTATGGTACAAATTACAGACCTCTACATGCTTTGCAAGTGGGGAAACCAGCAAAATCGGCAGTGTATCATATACTTGTTCTCCCCACTGTATCAATACACAAACATTAACGCACACCTACACAAAAACACATATTAACACTGACACACACATCAACATACATATTGTTCACATACATCAACACACACAAAATAATACAAGCATGCATACGTGTCTATGGCAATACAATAACACTCCACAGTTGATTTTATGTTTCTTCATTGTATTTAACTGCCATTGACAACAATAGACATCCATTTCATGGCATCAATGGCAACCAATGAGTTAAATGAGTGCCTTGTCAGAGCAAGAAGACTTCCTGCCGTCCATCAGGCGTCTTTACTTGTGCCGTCTGGCAGCCGTTTGACATCAATGGTGGCCTTCAAAGTGCTTCTAACCCTTAAAATGCGCCCACCGCAATAGTCTGGGAGGCCCAGAGTTCGTGTGCGCGCGTGGAAGGGGGCGTTGGCGCCGGGAGAAAGCATCGTTTCGTTGCTGTCCATCATTGGTATTTATTCCTGTCCACATGACTTTGAAAACTTGTCTTTTTTGAGCATATAATGACTGTAAAATTTAATATTTATAAAAAATATGCTTACTAGCTTAGCGAGCTGTTGTGTGGTCATGCCAGGAAAGGCTGCCATTTTGTCATCATGTCCACATGACTTCAAAAACTTGCATTTGCAACATTTTCAAAAGACATGCTAACTAGCTTGGTTTTGACTCAAACTGTGGTCTGTATGGTGGCGCCGGGAGAAAGTGTCATTTCATGTGTGTCTGATCAACAAATTTATTTCTTGTCCAGTTGACTTTGAAAACTTGCGTTTGTAAACAGAGCTATCTCAGGAGATCACAGTAAAGTTTCGTGTTTAAGGATGCCATGCTAACTAGCTTAGCAAGCTGTAGATTTGAGCTATATGGTGGTGACGCCGAGAAAAAGTGCTATTTTAGTTTGTATCGGACATGTTCATGTCAACATGATTAAGAAAACTTATCCTAACTAGCTTAGCAAGCTGTTGACTAAAGCTATATGGCGGTGGTGCCGAGAAGCTATTTCGTTTGTTTCCGTCATGTTCCTGGTAAAATGATTTTGAAAACCATTTCCTGAGAGAAACATCCGAGCAGATTTTTTCAAGGAAGGTATGCTAACTAGCTTAGTAAGCTCTAGATTCAAGCAACATTGTGGGGACGCCCAGAAAAAGTGCTACTTTAGTTTGTGTCCCACATGTTCATGTCAACATGACTGAAAACTTTTGCTAATTAGCTTAGCAAGCTGTTGACCCAAGCGCCGCGGAGAAAAAGCGCTTTTTTTATTTGTGTCCGACATGTTATGCCAACATGACTTTGTAAACTTGCATTTGTTGAGAGAAGCATCTGAGCAGATTTTTACAGAAGCCATGCTAACTAGTTTAGCGACCTGCTGACTCAAGCTGTTGGGCGTTGGCACTGGGAGAAAGCGCCATTTTTTGGAGCATCCGGCATATACTAGTTATTTCCTCTATTTGTTCCTTGAACCGTCTCAGCAGATGACAGTTAAGTTTCACATTGACAGAAACCATGCTAACTAGCTTAGCGAGCTTTTGGCTAAACAGTGGTTTGTGTGGCAGCACCAAGAGAAAGTGCTATTTTGTGTTTGTTCAACTAATTTATTTGCTGTCCAGATGACTTTGAAAACAGAACTGTCTCAGGAGAACACATTGAAGTTTTATATTTAAAGAAGCCATGCTAACTAGCTTAGCTGGGAAAAAGCGCTATTTCATTTGTATCGTATGCATGTATGTTCCTGTTAACATCACTTTGAAAACTTTCATGTCGAGAGAAATGTCTGAGCAGATTTGTTCCAGAAGCCATGCTAACTAGTTTAGCAAGCTGTTGACTTGACCTATATGGTGGTGACGCCAAGAAAAAGTGCTATTTTAGTTTGTGTCCAACATTTTCATTTCAACATGACTATGAAAACTTAGGCTAACCAGCTTAGCAAGCTGTTGACACAAGCTATATGGTCAAGACAAAAGCCAAGAATAAGCGCTATTTCATTTGTATCCAGCATGTTCATGTCAACATGACTTTGAAAACTTGTGAGAAACATCCAAGCAGAAGTCATGCTAACTAGCTAAGCAAGCTGTAGACCTGAGGTATATGGTAGTTACGCCGAGAAAAAGCGCTAATTAATTTATGCCCGGCATGTTCCTGTCAACATGACTTTGAAAACTTTCATTTGTTGAAACGTCTGAGCAGATATTTTACAGAAGCTATGCTAACTAACTTAGCAAGCTGTTGACTTGAGCTTTATGGTGGTGACGCCAAGAAAAAGTGCTATTTTAGTTTGTTTCAGACATGTTCCTGTGAACATGGCTATAAAAACTTATGCTAACTAGCTTAGCAAGCTGTTGACTAAATCCATATTGCGGCGGTGCCGAGAAAAAGCATTATTTTGTTTGTATCAACATGTTCGGGTCAAGATTTCTTTGAAAACTTTCATTTGTTGAGAGAAACCTCTGAGCAGATTTTTTACAGAAGCTATTCTAACTAGCTTAGCAAGCTGTTGACTTGAGCCTTATGGTGGTGACGCCAAGAAAAAGTGCTATTTTAGTTTGTGTCGGACATGTTCCTGTCAACATGACTATGAAAACTTATGCTAACTAGCTTAGCAAGCTGTTGACTCAAGCTATATAGCGGTGGTGCCAAGAAAAAGCGTTATTTCGTTTGTATCAACATGTTCGGGTCAAGATTTCTTTGAAAACTTTCATTTGTTGAGAGAAACGTCTGAGCGCATATTTTACAGAAGCAATGCTAACTACTTTAGCGAGCTGTTGACTCAAACTTGGGCAGAGGTACTGGGAAAAAAACTGTGTGCAGTGCAATGTACTTCCAGTAAAAGTTTCATATTTACAAATGCTATACTAACTAGCTTAGCGAGCTGTTGACTTATCCCGTTCCCACCAATCCTGGGAAAGTCCTGACAAATGTCATCACGTTGCGCGCAGATTGTCAACGGATGACGCTAATCTGCTATGATTATTTCCCAATCTGCTCCAAAGAAACACATACAGCAGCTGCAGAAACATTTCATAATGAGTTTGTCGCAGCTTAGCTGGTCTGAAGCGACATGCTGCCAGCGACTCACCATGCGGGGTTAATGGCATTAGCGTTTAGCTCAATTAGCGGCTAACAAGCCTTGAGCCGCGACTGTGACTCACACACACGATTTCATTTGTGCCCTCATATTGACTGGCAACCAGTCGAGGGATTTCCCCATTTCTCTTGCCCAGAGTCACGTCTTTCGCACCAGCTCGCCGAAGAAAAAGAAGAAGAGAAGAAAAAAGCGGCGCGTCGGCGACGGCGTGACTCAGAAAAATCTTCTGCCGCACGCTTCTGCTTTTTGGCGGCGAGAGAAAACGTCTCAAACTGAAGGTTATTTCAGTTTGTCTGTGTGACAAATAACGTCACTCCCGAAAACAACTTCCTCCTTTTTCGCACGCGAAGAGCGACAAGCGGGGCCACGTCGATTTCGTAAGGACGCCAGGGGTAAAAAAACCAAGCTGGGACTTGTTTAGAAATGACGTCTTGACTTTTAAGTAGAATTTTAGGGTGTTTTTAGAATTAGTGAATCGCGAGGGTGCTGGAGCCCATCGTAGCTAACAACAGGCAGGAGTCAGGGTACACAGAGACAAACAACCATTTACGTAAACACTCACACCTACGGACAATTTGGAGTGTTAGATCATGTTTTTGGAATGTGGGAGGAAACCATAGTACCCGGAGAAAACCCACGCAGGCACGGGGTGAACATGAAAACGCCACACAGGGAGACCAGAGCCGGGATTTAACCAATAATCTCAGAGCTAAGAGGCGGACGTGCTAAGCACTCTTCCAACATGCCATATGATGATAAATAATTTATCATTTATTTATGGCGGAAAACACAGACAAGGCTGAAAAAGCCGTTTCTGCTCTTGCACCCCTCTTTGAAATAACCTGCTGTATTTTAAGCCAAAAGAACTGTTGTGTTTGGTAGAACAATATGTCTATATGCTGCCATAGCAGTTTGATGGTGCATTATGGCCCCGGACTATTTTTAATTTGTCCGTTTTACCCTGGAGACCCCCGTTTACAGACACTGCGCACCCGCTTTTGTTTCAACTCAGCCATAAAAAGAAGGTAAGTAATGATATTTATTATTCGAAATGTTTTTCAATTTTATCTTGAAATCATTAATTGATATCTAATATTTAGTTTAAAAAAATTAAAATTTCACTTTTAAACAAATTGCGTCACAACGAAAAAAATAGTGTCTGTAAATAGGTCACGGATATATAGAGGTGGGAATCTTTGGGCACCTAACGATTCGATTACGATTCAGAGGCTACGATTCGATTATAAATCGATTATTGATGACCCCCCCCCCCCCCCCCCACTATTAGCTGCTTTTAATGTTTTGTACATTAGTTACAAAAACTGTAAAAAAAAAAAACTATTTTAAAGATAGATTCAAGTCAATATTTTACCGATTTAGGAGTATTTTAGCTAAAAAGTTAATTAGGTTCGCTTGGAAGGTTCGCTACAACAGCCTTGCAGGGAAGTCTACTGCTTTAAGATGGCGGCCGTTTACTAACGCCCGCATCTAGCTGTCTGTCCATGTGCTGCTATCGCCACCGAGTCTATTGTGCATCTAGTCCTATATAAATATGATATCTACCGTAACATTATGTGGACATACTTTGTTGCAGCTGTCGGCAGCAGTCAGGTATGTTGTTGTTTTTTTATCTCGCGGCATGAGTTGAGCTAGAGCCGAGTTGAGCATTGGCATTACCCGAGGGGCCGGGTAATGACAAGCATGACTTCTAGCTATTCTCGCTCCGTTCCTCATTGCATCCCGAAGACCGCGTGGCGTGCTGAGTGTGTTTTACTTCCGCTTTACTTGACATATTTCAATCATCGGAATTTGGATATTTGTGAATCGTTCTCGAATCTTCCACGGCCGAATCGCAAATAATCTAAGAATCGGAAATTTCGCACACCTCTAGGAATATATGCCTCATAACTATCGCTTGATTGTACTTTTTTTGTTAGTGTCGCAAATTCCCTGATATTGAAACTGAAAAAAAAAAAAGAAACTCGACTCCTTGTTGTCTGTGAATTCTGCATCGCGACCCTTGTTATAGTACCGTGTTTCACCCACAAAATCCACACAAAAATCCGGTTGTGGCCATTCACAGTTGTGTTTTGACCCTCGGTGATACATGCTACACGGAGTTTTTGGATCGAAACAAGGTAAGTACGTGATAATATCTCATTAAAACCATGGTATCTTTAATTATGCTCTCTTATGCTCTCACCTCGAGTTACCGGAAAGCCACAAAAAGACATACATTGCAGTCGAGAATTATGGACACAGCAGGCTAACTGACTAGCATGCTGTCCATTATCTTTTCGACCCTTGTTGCCGTTTAAATGTATTACATACATTAGGTGCTTGCTAACCCCCTGTTTAGCCATGTTTATTTACAAAATAAAACACAGGGCTTAAATTAAATTTACATTGACCGACACAACATTTTCCTTTATTATTTGTACATCCACCCACATGTCTTAGTGCATGCATATTGATTATCAAAGACTTGAGTAGACAAAGGGAGATCATCTTGAAGTGTTCGTTATTATGTATTAAGATGGGTTTCCAAAACCTTTTTTAAATGAGAAACTTAAAGTTCCTATGACAGCAAAAAGCATGTTTATTTCATATTTCCCGCGGTATTTTATGCTCCAGAATGAAATGGACCGCTTGTATGCGTGTGGAAGCGATCGATTTATACATTCAATTTTTTGAATCCCGCGCCATGAAAATAAGTGACTTCCTGGATTGAGGAGGAATGCGAATGTGACGTCACCCGGGTCAGCATCTCACAATACAGCATTGCTTTATATCATGCAGATGGACTGCGGATTCAGCTGATTTTGCAGATTAATTTGTTTATTTTTTGCATTACGCCAGCCAAATGTGCTGCAGGGTTTTGTTGCTGCACCAGGGAGAGGAGTGTGAGCCTTTTTGGGTTTCAAATAGTTCCCGTTCCCTGCGGAGGATGGCCAAAACAACTGTGGGACCACTGGACTTACAAAGAAGTGAGTAAACATCATGTTTTGTATTATGTCAAATACTAGGATCATGGCACACGTTTTAATAAGGAGGTGGCTTGCATTTTTAGGGTGAAAATGCTTCTTGTCCACCGAGAACGACACTCTGCCGACGACCGGCGGCTTGTCGCACAAACCTCTCGGTCCTCTTTGCTCGTGCGGTTCTCCATATCGTCCAGACTTCCAACCCCCTCTGCCCTCTTCATGTGCCCAGCAATGGACCACTATCCTCGACTTGGGCTAGGGTAGCTACGACGTCACCGGTTTGTCCGGCGGTCATTCTCCAGCTGCTTCCCCGGCAAACGAGCTCTCCTGCCCGCAGCAGGGGAACGACGAGCTGTAACTTGCTCGCTACCGGTGGGGTTGCTGATCGGTGAAGACAATCGAGAACCCCGCTGCCGTGTGACATGATATGGGGTAGTTTTGTGTGATTTTTCGCTTCGAAAGGCAAGAATAAGACTTGGAAACACCGCTTGGTTCGGGTTAGCATGTCGGCTAGCTGTCACGCCTCCTGGTTTGTTTACGCTCTCCGAAGCCGGGGCAGGGAAATGACAAAAGCCGGACTAACTCCAATGGCATAAATCGTTCGGGAGGTGGAAGAAGTCGACAGTGTTGATCATTATGGAGTAACTTTGCCATGTCATTCGGAATAAATGCATTTTTAATATTTCATATTCCATTCAGCACAAGACTAATTTTTTTAAGATTTGAAGCTTTTTAATCATGTTTCACACATGCATATAGGACAATTTTGAAATTTGGCCAAATTGGGGGTCTCAGAGCGGAACTTGACTTCACCTGAGTGTTTTCCGCCTTAGATTTTTTTGCAGGTTTTTTTTTTTTTTATCTGCACTTGTGACATTATTTTATTACTCTTTGATTATTTTTTTTTTTTTAATGGCTCTTGACATAAATTCTGACTTTTTATATGACTTATTCTGTTTTTCAAATTTATTGACAGATTTAGACATGGTTTTGCTTTTAAAAACCTGATTTAAAATGGTTTGTTGTATTTACTATTTAATTCACATATTTATGGCATTTTTTGACGGTATTTAGGCAGTTTTTACTTTCTTTAATACCTAGATTTGATTGGGTCACTTAAAAAATGCCCCTTTAAAAAATATTTTTTTTTCTTTAACTTTTTGCTTACAAGTGCAAAAAGTTCTGCCAACAAGTAAAACTTTATATTTGACTGAAAATTGTACTTTTAAAGGATTGCATCTTATTTTAGGTGTGATATTTCGAACCTACTTTTGAAGTATAACTTGGCCTTTTTTTTGCTGAGTATGAACATTTTGTTTTGTTCTTTATTCATAGATTTGCATATTTCTATATTTGTATGTCTTTTTGACTCGAATCTGAATTTTTCCCCATTTAAAAATACTTATTCAAATTTTGTCCTTTATGGTTATTAGTTTTCACTTGTTATTAACTGTTTAATGTTCTAAGATATCTTTCATTCATCTTGATTTTTTTAACCTTTCTTTTTTTTCTATTCATTTTGATGGACAGAAAGAAATAGTTTCGTAAACGAGCTTTTTGACCGTTTATTTACTTGTTTCTCGACACGTGATTTTACAAGTTGCGACATTTTACACGCTCGCACGCACGCACGCTGTCTTCACTCGCTTTCAACACTTTTCACTTTTCTCAGCATTTGTCAATCACTTCCTCATAAGTTTCTCAGTAATTTGTCGCTTTTCTCCAGAATTTTCTCACGTCTCTCTGGCGGCTTTAATTGTTGTTTTTTTTCTCACCTTCCTCACTTTTCAAAACCGAGAATGTTAGACATTGTTCTAGGTTTTTTTTTCATCATTTCTATTGCCCCGAATTAACATATGGCAAAATGGCCTTGGAATAGGGCAGGGTTTTTTTTTTTTTTGTCAAAATGGCTTTTGGCATATGGCACACTTATTTTGGGATATGACAAAATGGCTTGTGTCATATGGCATTTATTGGTATGCTGCTTTTTTGGCATGCGATAAAATGGCTTTTGGCAAATGGCAGTTTTATTTCGGTATATGGCAAAATGGCTTGTGGCACATGGTAGTTTTTTTGTATATGGCAAAATGTTTTTTGACATATGGCATTTTTTTGGTAAATGGCTTTTTTGGCATATGGCAAAGTGGCTTTTGGCATGTGACATTTTTTTGTACTGTATATGTTTTTTTGGTATATGACAAAATGGCTTTTGCCATATGGCATTTTTATTTTGGTATATGGCAAAATGGCTTGTGGCATATGGCATTTTTGGGGCATCTGGCTTTTGACATATGGAAGTTTTTTGCATATGGAGAAAGAGCTTTTGGCATATAGTAGCTTTTTTTATAGGAAAATGGGCTTTTAGCATATGGCATATTTCTTTGCAATATTGCTTTTTTGGCATATGGCAAAATGGCTTGTGGCATATGGCATTTTTGGGGCATCTGGCTTTTGACGTATGGAAGATTTTTGTATATGGAGAAAGAGCTTTTGGCATATAGTAGCTTTTTTATAGGAAAAAGGGCTTTTGGCATATGGCATATTTTTGCAATACTGCTTTTTTTGGCATGTGGCAAAATGGCTTGTAGCATATGGCATGGTTTTGGCATATGGTAGTTTTTTTAATATGACAAAATGGTTTTTGGCATACGGCAGTTTTAATTGGTATATGGCTTTTTTAGCATATGACAAAATGGCTTTTGGCATATGGCAATTTTTGGGCATATGGCAAATGGCATTTTTTTGTGTATATGGCAAAAGAGCTTTTGGCATATGGCAGTTTTTGGGCGTATGGCAAAATGGCATTTTTTTTGTGTGTATGGCAAAAGAGCTTTGGGCATATGGTAGTTTTTTTTGTATATGGCAAAATGATTTTTGGCATATGGCACTTTTTTGGTATATGGCTTTTTGGCATATGGCAAAATGGCTTTTGGCATGTGTCATTTTTTGTACTGTATGTTTTTTTGGTATATGACAAAATGGCTTTTGGCATATGGCATTTTTATTTTGGTATATGGCAAAATGGCTTGTGGCATATGGCATTTTTGGGGCATCTGGCAAAATGGCTTTTGGCAAATGGCAGTTTTTTTGTATATGGCAAAAGAGCTTTTGGCATATGGTAGTTTTTTTTATGTGGCAAAGTATTTTTTGGCATATGGCAGTATGTTTGGTATATGGCTATTTTGGCATATGACAAAATGAATTTTGGCATATAGCATTTTTTTTTGTACATGGCTTTTTTGGCATATGGCATTTTTTGCAGGCTATGCACGTCCATGCACGTCTAAATTTCTCGTTCATTTTGAATGGCAGAAAAACGTGTGGTGGTGGTTTTTGACCATTCACTTACCATTGCAGCGCATTGACATTCAACTGGCACCCAAATAAGGCCATGCCATTGACGGCCATGCGGGTCCAAATTTCCCATTCATTTTGAATGGCAGAAAAACGTGTGGTTGTGATTTTTGACCATACACTTACCATTACAAGGTTTTTCTGCCATTGAAAATGAATGGGAAATTTGGACGTGCAAGGTTGTCAATATCATCACCTTGCTTGAGTGCCAGTTGAACGTCAATTGCTGTAAAATCCATTTTCCCTTAAACCAAAGATTCTACAATATGCTAAAAGCCATTTTGACATACACCAAATATCACTTTTCGTTCTCGGCCCTACTGTGAGGGGGTGTCATTGGCACTGATATGCATTTACAACCAGTCCACAACCAGTTTCAATAAATTGGACGTTTATTCTTGTCCATGAGTTAAAAACAAGTACTAAACAGATGATTTTCTAGCATTTGCTGACAATTGAACAATTTGCTCCAACTGAACTTTGTGTTGTTTTGCGTGTTGTTTTGTGTCTATGAGAAGATGAAGTGAAAGTGTGTTGAAAGTGAAGGTTTTTTGCCAATTCAGACAGACGGGCAGGAAGTGCGCGGTGACAAGCGAGGAAGTCGCGTGCGCCGGCATTGAGCAGTCGCACTTAAGCAGATGACGAAATTCAGCGGGTTTCTTTCAGCGGCATCGGCAGCATTAAACGTCCAATCAGATTGAATGTCTATCACTGTAAATGGCAGCTAATGACTTAGTTTTTCTGTTACAGATTGCATCTTTACTGAGATGAATTTGTGTCTGAATTTGTCGCACCTGGCTAGCAACCCTGCCTTCTGCCTGTTGTTCGCTGGGATAGGCTCCAGCACCCCCGCGACCCTCATGAGGATTAGCTGTTCAAATGAATGAATCAATTTATCGCACTCGACAGAATTCGAGTCTTTTGTTATTTGTTTTCTTCATAAAGCTGGGCACTTTTCTTTTTCTATTCTACATTCTTTTCCTTTTTCCTCTCGTCTGCCGAAGAAAATTCGAAAGGTAACTTTTGTTGTTACGTTCACAGCTGGAAGAGAGATGGATCTTGCTTATCCATAGTGCAAGAAAGTGAATACGGTGGGCACAAGTTGGTTGATTTTTTTTCTCTCAGCTTTTTTAAAGTATTTACATTTAGAAATGGAAGGAATAGGCACTGGGTGGTTAAGTACACAGGTGTCAAACTCACAGCCTGGGGCCCAAATCTGGCCCACCACATCATTTTTGTATGGCCCGCAAAAGCAAATCATGTCGTTAAATTTGAAGTTTCTTGCTAAAAAAAATCAAAATTAAGGATTGTTGTAGATTTAAAAAAAAAAAAAAAAAAGTGGAATATTGCAAGCACTTAAGTTACAAACCCCCAACTTAAACTACATTGTTTACTTTTATTTACATTTTTTACCTTTCACCGCCAAGTATCAGTGTATTTGTAACTCATTTACTGCCGTTGATTGACAGAGGCTGGGCAAGTTAACGAGTTAACTCACAAATTAATTAACACACTTAATTTTAATTTTATTTAATTGCTAACCGTTGTGACGTTGTGCGACCTGATACGCCTCCCTCGACCAGGTCAGGACTCAAGCCGACAGCACGGCAGGAGAGCAGGATAACCACTAGGCTAAAAGGCGAGACTGGCAGCTCGAGCTCCTGGTAGCAGCTCTGCATCCAGAAACTCTAGCTGCTAGCCTGCTCATTTGAAGGCATCCGGAACGATCACCCCCCTCGAAACCTTCACTGCCGATTCGGGTCACGGCACCAATGTAACCAGTCTGATCGTCGCCAACGCCGCAATCCGCACACTCGACCAGGTCAGGACTGGAAACCATGCCGACAACGTGGCAGGAGAGCATGCTAACAACTAGGCTAAAAGCCCAGGCTAGCAGCTCTAGCCGCTAACATGCTCTCTTGCATGCAACACCCTTGCTTGAGCCGGTTTCATATACTACTTTTCTATACACTTTCATATACAGAATAATTAAAAGTGTAACAGTATTTGTATTCAGCCCGTACCGTCACAATACAGGCATCATTGTTCAGCTCACGCAGTTAGACGCGAATACGTTGAGTAAAAAAAAATTTTTTTTAAATCCACGTCAGAGTTACTCCTCCTTTACTCCAGGGGGCGGTAGAGTTAATGCACCTAAACATACCACAACAGATGAAGAAGAAGTTATCATAGAGTGCTACCTGTCTTTAAATGTTACCTCAGTCGAAATAGGCTGTGTTGTCTATTTCTGCACATAAACTGTGAATCAACGAAAGTTAAAACAATTAAAAATTCACACATTGATGTTTTTTTCTGTTTAGCACTTTAATAACAGCTGCTTTTTAGTTTCATCCAATACAACAACCTTCCAAATCCTTCCTTTCAAATGCTGCGATCAAAAAACTGTTTTTGTTTTTCCTGTTGTACTGAACCAGTACCGAACCGTGACTTGTGTGCAACGTTACACCCCTAAGTATAATAGTAGTATATATATGTTGCTGCCCCCTGCCTTTCGAACTCCCCCTTAAACCTATCCGCACCTGTTCACACTTTCCTACATTTCAAAACAGCTAAAAAGCCACCTTTCCACTCTACATTCATTTATAGGAACGTCGTGACATTTTTCGGCCACCTGCGGGGCACTGCCCTTTCCCTGTCCCCCCTTAATCTCCGCCTATGGGGGACACAATGTCAGGAGGGGCTACATCTAACGAATGGTAAGATAGAAAGAGGGAAGTGTATAGACAAAATGATATCATTTACTGCAAATTACTGAAATTCCCTTTTATTCTACAGGACAAAGGAAGTTTTGCAACAAGATGACATGACAAAACATAACAAACAATAATCAAAAGAATCACAAGCGGAGGTGTCCTCTCTGTATTATGGGATATTGTCACCAAAAGAAATTAACCGGTAACAATTTATTTGACAGCGGTAATATAAGACTGAATGCTAATAACAGATGTTATTTAGTGTCATCTAGCAAATTATCTCACTTTTGAATGGATGTAAAAGATCCAAGCTGGACAGAAATAGAGTTAGTAACATAATTTGCCGGATGACACTTAATGACATCTGTCATAAGCATTCCGTAATGCCCATGATAGTGTCATGTCATAATTATGACGATCTTATGACAGTCTTATGACACCAGTCAAATAAAGTGTTACATATTAACTAAGCCTGTCGCAATATGCAAAAATTCCATTTATCGCACGATAAATAAAAATGAAGGCGATAATTTTTCCGCTGTGTGCTGTTAAATGTTCGGATTCCTCGTTACCAACTGCGCAAAATGCATCTTCGTTCCAGGTCCGGCAAAAACTAGCGCCGGAGCCAATCGTTCCCATTATATCCTATTGTTCAACGTATACCGGCAGCGTCAGTGCTCTGGAGTGACTGTGGACCATCTACGGCGCACCGGTGTTGTTGACGTGTGGGCGCTCCCGTCAGGAGTGACATTTCACGTGGGGCGGCTATTTTTCGGCACGACGCCAGATATTTACAACGAAGTCCGCCAAAACATTGTTACCGACTTGGCTGCTACGAACAACCTCGCTTTGACAACGAACAGCTGAATGAAATTAAGAGCGCTGTGCTTCAAACTCGTCCTGTTTATGAAAGTCGATTGTCATATGCTGGTGTTGTGTAGTAATGAGCAGACGTGACTTCAGCTGCCCTTGCTAACTTTTTTAATGCGCCCACACACTAGATATCATGAAATGGCAAACTAGATGTGGTACATCCCATGCCATTGGCTACGTGAGCCCAGAGCGATTACGGGACATGTAGTCCATATACTACATCGATGAATTCTAAACTGTCATGACTGAATGGAAGTTAAGAATGCCAAATCAATCCATACCAGTGACTATAGATAATGTTGCAAATATTGGTAATTCAGTACGTGACACAGATGGATTCGGACCACAAATAGGATGTCTTGCTCATGTAGTAAACCTAGCTGCTAAGAAAGCTGTAGCAATCAACAGTGTGCCCTGCCTCACTTTACAAACAGTAAAGATTGTTCTCAGCACTTTTATACAAAATTGTTTCAGATCAGTAAGAAGTAAGCACATAAATGTTATGCACTAAAATGCATGTTTATATGATGGCAATTTAATTTTTGCCCGTTAGCAAAAAAATAAAAAATAAAATAAATAAATAATTTTTTTTCCTTTTTTTCTTTTTTACAGAGCATTAAATGTATTGAATCGGATCGAAAATCGTGTCCCCCGTATCAAAAATCGTACCGAACCGTGATTTAACTGTATCGTTGCATCCCTATGGAACACCACTGCAGAAGCTATGACGGGAAAAGTTTTAATTTGCCTAAATGCTTAAGTTATTAAGTGCAATTTTTTTTTAAACATATTTTATTCTGTATTTCTGTGCGGTATCAATATTGTTGTTTATTACTTAAGAGCAGTGTTGTCAGTAATTAACGCGTTACTGTAATCTGAGTACTTTCTTTCAGTAACGAGCAATCTAACGCGTTAGTTTTTCCAAGCCAGTAATCTGATTAAAGTTAGTTTCCTCAGTAACTGCGTTACTATTTTGTTTTTGCCTCATACTGTATGTAGAATGAAGAATACTGTAGTCATATACGAAGAGCATTTGAATAGAAAATACCGCATTTGAGTTTGGGAGTGACATCACATCTCACGTTTTCTCATCGGAAAAAAACGGGTCACGTGCAGTACCATGCTGTATGCGCGCCGTCTGCCACATAGCCTGGCCATAGCCTATCAGAATGCTAACAGTAAAGGAGCCGGAGAGATGCAAAAAACGGCTGCATTTGCTCACTGGAAATACAGCCATTACTTCACATATCCGTCCAGTAAAGATGACAAAAATATCTCCGTGCGTTGCAAACTCTGCCCTGGCTCAGATGGACTGTCGACCGCTATATACTCGACATCCAATTCAACAAGGAAGCACTTGGAATTACAGCACAACGCGTTGTGAAAAAAACTCAAAACAAGACGACAGGTGACGAGACAGCCAGCAACTAGCCTTTATAATATGTGAAATTATGTACATTTTATAGTTAGAGTTTGTAGTCGTCGGCGGAGTTTTACATTTGTGGGACTGGGGGGGAGAAGCATGTTGAAGACTGAAACGAAAGTCAAAAGTTTGGACACACTTCAGAATTTTTGCGTTTTATATATTTTCACTGCTATTGTAAATTCTCACTGAAGACATCAAAACTATGAATGAACATGTGGAATGGCAAAAAAAAGTGAAATAACTGAAAACAGGTTTTGTATTCTACATTCTTCAAAGTATCCACCTTTGAGGTGTCTCTGAACATTTGGCCAATACTGTACAGTAAATATATATATATATATATATATATATATATATATATATATATATATATATATATATATATATATATCAGTGCTTCTCAATTATTTTCTGTTACGCCCCCCCAAGCAAGACGTAAATGTTTCGCGCCCCCCCCCAACTCTGCCGCCACTGTAAATAGTATCATTCGTCTATATTACTATTATAAGTACGCCTCAGCCTAACATTGTGTCCTTTTTTTTCTATTAAAGAAAAAAAGTAACATAGATCAACTTATAATAAAGTATAACTTTTTTAACATTGTGTTGCTTGTAACAGAAAAGACTTAACGCGCATCAATTTGCCTGAAGTTAAAAAAAAAAAAAAAAAAGTCACATCCATACTGTAAAAATTCACTCAAGGTACATTTTTGACCATTTGATACTGAAAAATAAAATGTAATAAAATCAGTAAATAATAACAAATTCAAATTGATTAGAAACATTTACTCTTCAGGACAACATGCCAAAAAATTTGACCGAAAAAAAACAAAACTGAATAGAAGGGGGGGAAAAGGTCTTTGGATAGAAGGAATGTTTTTATTTTAGCTGATTCACCACAGTGCTCACTGGTTTACTGATATAACACTGACAAAGCGGGACGATTGTGACAATTGGCAATATTCGGCACATTTTCGCTGAAAAACAATCAAGCGGCTTATCAATGAGATTGAGGTCTAATGTCTTTAAGTGGCGTCTTAACTGATTTGGCTTCGCCGCTATAATCATTTTTAGACTCAGTAAACAGTGGTCTTTCCTCATTTCCCACTATATTAAAAGTCAAAGGCAAACGGCCCGAAAAAAGCGCATTCTCGGCGGCCGAGGGAGAACCGTAGGTGAGGGCGGTGGTCGTGACGATCCCAAGCCGAAAACGGCACTTCTCGGCCGGACACGTGAGAACCGAAGAAGACAGTGGGTCGCCGCGTGAGAGTCCAGCTCTGCATGAGTCTCTTCCGTGTGCTCTTGCTTACTTCAAAAATACTGCACGCACTTTGAAAATGAGAGCGCCACTGCCACCCACGGAGTGGATGTGCAAGTACACTTTATTCTAGTACGGCAAAAAAAAAAAAAAAAACATGTTCCCCGAGGTCACTCGCGCCCCCCCTGGCATCGCTCTGCGCCCCCCTGGGGGGGCGCGCCCCACCATTTGAGAAGTATTGATATATATATATATATACCGTAAATTCCGGACTATTGAGCGCCCCGGATTACAAGCCTCACCCAGTACATTTTTAAAGGAAAAAGCATTTTGTACATACACAAGCCTCTCCTGCCTATAAGCCGCGTGTGCCCACATATTAAACTGAAATATTTATAAAGAAATACACCGTTTTCCAAGTTTAAATACCATATTTTAACAAATTGGGTTATGATACAGCGCGTGACTTACAGGTAAGGGAGGTGCGGAAGAGCAAGAGACGTGCTGTCGTTGTTGTTGCGGGTGTGTCTATGTGTGTGCGTCGGCTGCTAGAGGCAGCAGTCGTGTGTTGTTCGACGAGTTTCCAAAATAAAGAATTGCAACCTAACTTAACGGGTTACTATTTGTCATCGTTACAATACCTTAACTTTTCTTTCCAAACAGCGCCAGCAACACGGCACTTAGCGGACTCCTCAAGCTCACTCCTTAGTGTGTCGTCCTCTTCATCACGCAGCAGACCGGCTTTTCGAAACCCGTTGGTGATGGTGGATTTTTTTCACGCTGCTCCACGCTGTCAGACTTTTGCAAAAGTTGCTCTTCGCATACGACCACTTTTGTAAACGATCTGACGCCGCTGGCCATCCAAGCCTTCAATTCAACTCGGCACATCATATCCATTTCTTCTAGCATGATGCGGGTATGCTAATTCTTGCCTGGCACAGCCAGACTGTTCTCCGTGTGTTTTTCAAACACTGAGAGAAGTCTGAGACCCAGCCCATTAACACCCTCTCGAGCAAGTACAAAATCAATCGATAGATTCGTTTATTTGCGTGACGTGCTCTTAACGAGCGGTGTCACTCTTCCGCGTCGGAAGTCGTCTCCACAACACAGATGGCGAACAGGAGAGCCGAAAATATGTTCCAATCCACGGTAAAATCAGTTTTAAATTACCAAAAACACATCGACACAAGTCAGTGACAACAGTCTGTCTCGCGCTAGCCATGTTGAATAAACTCCGCTCTCCTCGTATGTTTACTTCCGCGCGCAAGTCCCTCGTCCCGCCCGTCGCTGATTGGTCCACTCCGCTGTCTGTTTGCTGTGGCTTGCTCCGCTCTGAAAATTTTATCCGCTTAATGGTGGCCAGACTCAATAGCTGGAACAGCGGTGAGTCTGGAGTACCAGGCTATGCTAATTCTACTAATGCACAAAGATGAGGGTCTGCTACTTTTATTCATGCACAAAGCACAAACTTAAAATACGGGTAAGAGTGCCAACTAGCGTCTTCCTCGACACACATATTCCACGTGTCTTATGCTTGCATTTTATGCTCGAGCGCTCCTGGCGGTCGTTAGAAAAATTGATAAATTGGCCGCATCATTGCATACGCCGCAGGATTCAAAATGAGGGAAAAAAGTAGCGGCCTGTAATCCGGAATTTACGGTATATATATATATATATATATATATATATATATATATATATATATATATATATATATACACACACACACATCTTGATACTGTTTGAGTTCAATCAGCTGTTTAAGTTGTTGTTGGTAGCGTTTGACAGCTTAGGTTTAAAGAAATTCTAAATATCCATCTTGCCTCCTCTGGTGTAGTTTTGGCTAAGCAAAGCAAAGGATAGTCTCAAGGTGCTAGTCACATGATCTGTTCGAAAAATGATTTTGACCCATTATGAAAACTATACGTTGTAGGATTTTTGTTCATTTCATAAATTTTTGTTGTTTTATTGCTTTACAACTTTTATAGACAACATTTTAATGGCTAGGTCTTTATTTCAAAGGGGAAGTTCAGAATTTTTTACATTGGGCTTCATCTTGGAGTTAGCGGGGATTTAATTAGTCGTTGGACTTTATTTAAACAAATTTCGTGCAGTTTGTCAGTTATTTTTTAGTTTTAAGGCTCCAGGATTGCTAAGATAGGGCGAGTCAATGGTGGTTGAAATCAACTCCAATGACTAATTAAACCCCCCCCGCTAACTCAAAGATTAGGCCTTATGTGAAAAACTCAATTACACGTGATGAAATGTTTGTTATTCATATGTTGAGGCAGCAAAAGGAGAAAAATTGGTCAAAAGTAACTGATAAGTTACTTTTAAAGTAACGTAGTTACTTTGATAATAAAGTAATCAGTAAAGTAACTAGATTACTTTTTTGAAGTGTAATCAGTCATCAGTAATTAAATTACTTTTTTAAGTAATCCGTGACAACACTGCTTAAGAGGCATGGTCTATTGTTTTTAGTTGTGATTTCTTAAAAAGTAGTTTTGAATTTAAGAGTAAATATTTATCGCGTTTAAATGGGTGTACTTGATCTATTAATAGGGATGGGAATTGATAGGATTTTTACGATTCCGATTCCATTATCGATATTGCTTAACGATTCGATTCTTTATCGATTCTCTTATCGATTCTAATTTGGGGAAAAAGAACAACAAACGTTTTGATTGGCATCGAGTTTGTTTAATCAGAACTCACAACCTTACAAACTCACAACGAGATCAAAAGAGGCCCAAAGCCTCAATGTTAACTGTGGCAATAAGTGGCAAATACACAAGAATGTATAACATTTTACTGACACATTTATCTAATAGAAATAAAAAATATTGGTATATATTGGGAGATAGGTTGTTGTTCTGCGTTTGGCAATATGTGTTAAAGCAGGGGTCCCCAAACCTTTTCCTGTGAGGGCCACATAACTTTTCCCTTCTCTGATGAGGGGCCGGGATCAGTTTGTAACAAAAAAAGTGTGACGATTGCAGAAGTGCATAAATGTAAAAAATTATTGTTTTTCAGAAAGCCACAATCAAATAACCCTTTCTGGATTCTTCACGGAATGAAAGTAAATAAAATAAAAATAATAATATAATAATAATAATTAATAATAAATACACTATTAATTAAATAGATAATAACCAAATAACCCGCTCTGAATTCTTCAAGGAAAAAGGCCAGGAAATAAATAACACGATTGAGAAAAAAAAAAAAAAAATTTTAAATGGCCGGACCAAATGTGGAGGCGGGCCGTATTTGGGCCGCGGGCCGCAGTTTGGGCACCCGAAGAAATGCCGCATCCAAGCGAGTGAGCGTGCGAAGTGAGAGAGGGAAACACTTCTACGAGCCTACGTTCTTTGTTAATGTTAATATCTACAGAGGCAACGCCTGTATGTATAATCTTTTGTGTTGTTGTTGTTGTGTTTCCACTCGCGATCGGACACTTAAATCCAGTTGTGTAGTGGTTTGAACGATGTGCTAATGCTAGCGAACGAATGCTAACCATACTGTTATTAGCAGCTAATCATCGCTGATTTACGTTGATGCAAACCTGTTTGTTATTGGGGACGAAATTGATTTGTTTCATTTCTATTTTTAGTTTCACTCTTCAAGTGATGGTTGAATAAAGTCAGCAAATTATACCAACGTCTTCTGTATCGTCATTTCGGAGTTTAGCTAGCTGTACAGCTGTCTCGGTGAGGACAGTGCAGTCTATTCCCTCCCGATGCAGTTATCTCCACCTTGCAATGACTGCAAGTCGCTTTGTTGTAATTTTTCCTCGTGAAGTGAAGACACACTTTCGAGCGTTTGAACCTACGTGCTGTCATTGTTATTTTTATGGCTGCAATGCTCGTGCTTACCCGTAGTAACCTTTCATTTTCACACTCTTTCCTGGTGAAGTGTAGTCCAACTTTGGAGCGAGTCGCTCTTGGCGCCATGCTAGTTTGATGCGTCTGGACAACAAGACACAACGCGACGCAATACGCGTCTTTAGGAATCGTTAAAGGGATCGTTAAGGCTTTTTCATTGTGATGTCGAGGCCTCGAAACACTCGGAACCGGTTCCGAATTGGAATCGGATTTCGATTCCCATCCCTATCTATTAATATATACTGTATTCTCACTGTGCTATTGTAAATTGGTTTTTAAAAAATTGGGGGGGGGGCGCAATAATATCGCATATCGCAACAATTTATGAGAATAATTATCGCACACTAAAATTTGTTATCTCGACAGGCCTAATATTAACCCAAATAAATAAAAAAAATAAGCCGCACTGGACCATGACAGGATTCAAAATGAGGGAAAAATGTAGCGGCTTATAGTCAGAAAAAATCCTAAAATATACAAGCAGGTTAGCCAACGTCAATTAGCAACAGTAGCTCTTTTTTTCTTTGAACTTCTTCACGTTTTTTGGGGGGGTCACGTTTTGTTCTCCACTTCCTTTCTACGCACATATGTTAAGTTAAATAAAGGCGCGCGAAAATGAAAGAGAAAAGGAGGTCTGACTTCCGACGACTACACGCCCTCTCATTTGTCCGCCTACACACATTACCGGATACCCTGCCCACATCACACGGGACCCCCAAAACACATACTGGCACACGTAGAACTGCATATAGGCAACATACACTAGATGAATGCTGTTGATCAGAGTCGCTGCAACTAGCTGCGCTAAGCTAAAAGTACTTAGGTGTTTTTGTGATTAATTACTGCACATATTACATTATTATTGTTTGAGTCAATTCACACCTCCCCCTCAAAAATCATTATTTGCAAAGAAACAGTAATAGGGATGAGTATTTATATGCTTTACTGCTGACTTAAATCAGCATTAATTATATTACAGCTCGTTGAATTGATAACTCCTTGATTTCTGAATTTAACATTTAACAAATTTGACATTCATGCATTTATAGGCATTTGAGTAATATATACTGTAAGTACATAAAAAATACTGATGAAAATGAGAAAATCTTAAATAAAAATATAAATAAAATCAAAATGAATTTAAAATTATACAAATTAAATAAATTGTGTATTATAAAAATGTAATTAATTAAAATTCAGAATACATATTTTTTCAAATGCAAAAAAATAAAAGTATAGGAAATTATATAACAATTAAAAATATATTTTTAAAAGATTGCGTCTCATAAAAAGTGAAGGAAATTCAAAATATGTTTTAATATATTTTATATATATAACAGTTAAAAATGAAAAAATGTTAAAATGATTTAAAAAAGGAACAATAAATAAGATAAATATATGAAATACAAAAACATTTTTTTAAATGAATACTTAATTGTCATAATTGTCATATGAATATTTTCTTTTATATAAATAAATAAGTTATATATTATGAATAATATAATAAATTATAAATTAACAATAAATTATATAATAATAAGATAATAATAAATTAAACCTATGAATAATAATTTAATTGATTAAAATATTTTGTTTTAAATCCTAAGAAATAAAATTATAAAATTATAGGAAATAATATAACAATTAAAAATATATTTTTAAAGGATTGCGTTTAATAAAAAGTGAAGGAAATTCAAAATCTTAATTTATATTATATATTATTATATATAATTTATTTAATTTATAATTTAAAAATCCAGCTAAAAATGAAAGAATGTTATAATATTTTTTTTAATTAATAATAAAGAATAAATAAGATAAATATCTAAAACACTAAACAAATAAAAAACATTAAAAATGAATACTATATTATAATATAAGAATTGTCATAGATATTTTCTTTTATTTTCTATTTTATTTGTTTTCAAATTTTCATTTTTAAATATTTTTATTTTCTTTTTTTTCTTCAAAAAATATTTTTAATTTTTTTCTTTAATTTTTAATTAATAAAATTCTGTACTTTGTTTTTATTATTTTCATGTACTTATGTATTTCCCCAATTATTTTGACATATATCTGTTAAAGGTAAATACTACCATTAGAATTGATCAAATTTAAGGAGCCATTAAAATACATAGATGATCCAAAAAAATGATTGGACCTCTAATACCGTCAAAGTCAGCCAACGATTTGTTGTTCCGATGTGTAGGCGGGTGTTGTGTTTGTGTTTAAACGCTGACTCAGCATGAGAAACAAAGTGTGACATTTTGGAGCGCCAGTAAACGCGTCAGCTCGCACATACTCAACGTCAGCGTGCGTGGCGGCGCGGGCAAGCGGAGGAAGTGGGATAATTGGAGCAAAATGCTCCAGCTAATAAAAGAAAGTTAGGAATAGCGGCAGACTTGAAAAGAGAAAACTTCAAAAGAATTAATGGATGTATTTCACTTTTTCAACAAATAGCTTCCATGAGCAGACGCATTAACATTTGGGATATTTACAAGACTTGACATACTAGAGATTAATCAGGAAAAAAACTAACAATATGTCAGAAAGGGTCTAAACAATGACATTCGCAACATAAAAAATACAGTATAAGTCATTAACAAAAAGGGTACTGTATACATTAGTTGAAATTATTGTTTTCATGAGCTTTCTTGCTTTTATTGGTGAATTTCATAAAATTCAATAGAATGGGATCACTTAAAATGGAACTTATGTGTAAATGAATGGAATATAGTGGCTATAATGGAACAAAAGAAGCAATTTACATGTAAAACACGATTCTAGGGCTGCAGCTATCGAATATTTTAGTAGTCGATTAATCGATGGACTAGTTAGTTCGTATAATCGAGTAATCGGATAAGGAACATGAAAAATTAAAATACCTTAGCTGGGCCTCAAACTGTATATATATATATTTTTTTTTAAAATGAGGATCTGTGTACAACAAAAGAACAACTGGCCAACTTAACTAGAAAAAGTCTGCTAGCTTAAATGCTATAAAATGCTAAAGTTTTTTTTTTTACAATGCTCTAACAAATGGTTCACATATTCCCACCAAAACTGCTAAATATACCTATAAACTAAATTATGAATGCATTAAGAAACATTAGCATTGATCTTAACAGGGAGCAGTTGGATTCAGCTATGTGAAAAGAGGCAGACCAGGCAGTGTATCCGCCCTAATCAATAAAACTAAATGCAAACACTTTCAAAATAAACCATTACAACTCCACTTTAATTAAACGAATACTCGAAGGAACAAAATTTAATTCGAATATTTTTTTCTCATTGAATACTCAAGTTAACCCTTGAGAGTCGAAGGACGCGCCGGCGCGTCCTCAGCGCACGTCGTCTTTGAAGCGCCCTCATGTTTTAATTACGTCACCCACATGCCGTGGGTTGGTCTCGTTTTAAAGTGCGGAAGTTGCGGTTTACTCTCGTTATTATTTGAAGTCAATCGACCAACTAAAACGTGAGATATTGTCATTTAAGTTTGATAGTTTTATTGTCCTCTAAAAAAAAACATTAAAACGCTGCATGGATCATTTGTTTATGTCTATATTTCGATCATTTCTTTTCCTTTTTCAAAACGGAAGTTCCATGAAAAAAACACAAATCAAACCAACCCTTTCGAAGTCACAGTGGAAGCACAAAATGCGTTTTTTTTTTTTTTTATAAATATAACTGCCGTGCGAGGTTCTACCGAACGAGAGGGAGGAGTGTTCTGAAGCAGCGAGCTGGCGAGCGACGGCCGTTTGGATCGAGCAGCGACTTTGTGTGACTTTGACAATGAACAGAAAACTAAATTTAGGGCAAGCAATTGTGCTTTTTGATCAACTTGAGGAAGAGGATGGTCTAAATTCGTCATCATCGTCTTCTTCGGAAGAGTCCTCGAGTGAAGATAGTGACGGATTTGAACACGTGGGTGACGCCATCGACGAGCAGAGGTAAGCCAACTCACTTTTTTTTTTTAATGCTGAAAAAGTTTCTTTTGAAAGTTTCTTTTGATACTGCAAGACAAAGTTAATTTTGATGCAATATAAGTGTGTGTTTGTGTATATAATAATAAAATGTGCATATCAGATCAAAGTCGTACGTGCACTGTGTGTATCCCAGGCAGGAATTTATAATTTGTTCTTCTTTCTATATGAAGATTAGGGATGTAGCACAAATTCATCAGCTATGGTATTGCTATGGTATTCTTTCTATTGTCATACATATAGATTTCCATTATTATTTATTGCTGTATATATTTTTATTTTATACTTTATTATTTTCATAAATACTGACTTTTTTTTCATGTACATTTATAGTGACAATGAAAAATATACATTCACTGCCCGAATGGAAAGAGGACGAGGGAGAAGGGGTCATCACGGAAGAGCGATGATATGTCAGCGGAGGGGAGGCCGGAGAAGTCAGCGCGGCAGAAGCCGATCACCACTGGCTCAGCCTGCACCTGTGCCATGGAGCACAGAGCAAGACACAGACACTGCCCCACAGTGCAGCCGGTTCACACCCCGGAGACCACCAGGACCTCAGGTGAATCGTGACCATGCATACACCCCAAAAGAACTTTTTGACCTGTTCTTCACCTCATCGACAATGATGAATATGTGCAAACACACAAACCAGTATGGCAGAGTCCGAAAAGAGATTGGGAAAAAGTTTGTGTGGACAGACACTACAGTGGAGGAGCTTGAAAAATTTATTGGACTCCTCTTGTACATGTCTTTGGTTTCACTTCCAACTGTGCAAGATTATTGGAAGGCAAGGAATTCCAGGGCGAAACAGCTTTTCGGAATGGCATGCCTGAAAAAAATTTTACTTTTTTATTGTAAATATTTTTGAAAATACTTTTTTTCCAATGCTAAGTATATATTTCCCCCCCCCCACAATCAGTCTTCTCAATTTGTGTATATAAATGTGTGTTCAAGAAGCTTGATTGTGTGTACATAGTTTTGATCAGGTGATGGGCCACAATACCTAAACTCATAAAGGGATGGCCTCTAAACACTTTTTGTGTTAGATGGTATATATTTTTTCACTGTTCTTCACTGTTTGGTCTGCTGTATATAACCCGTTTTGACTAGAGCACGTATAAAAGCAAAAAACGCCTATGGCCATACCTGTTGTTTATGTTGAATTGTCAAATATAAGACTATTTATTCTAAATTTTTTTGGTTGAATGTTCATCCTAACATGTTGAATAAATATTATAAAGTTTCAAAACGGTTCGTTACGCATGTTTGGTTGTCAATTGGACATCAATATTAAAAATTTTCACAAAACGATTTTGGAATTTTTGGTCTTTTTGGGCCCAAAATGATGATTTATAATTGGTCAGTGAAAGAAACAACAGTTTGGACATGAAGTTCAAGGTGTCACAAAAAAAGGGACCAAACCAGGCCATCGTAAACAATTCTTTCTTTGAAATATAAAGGCAACTTCAAAGGCATGCAAAATCAGACAAAATAGGCCCAGACCTTAAAGGGTTAATCGATTAATCGTTGCAGCACTACATGATTCATTATTTAAAAAGATCATGCAACGAAAGCCACTCCAGCATAGCTTGAGTTTGAATTTTGGGGCAGGGGGGTAACAACATGTTGATGACCCTGAAAAGCAGTGTCAGCAATAAAATTAACTTACAAGAATATTTATAATGATAAATTGACAATGACGTCTTTTGTTTCCCATCATTCCTGAGGGGAATTTTAAATCAGGCTTCTCAGGCAATACTTTTCGCCAAGATCGTCATCCATTGAATGTGGTACGCCCGCCGGTATCGTGCCAATGTAATTACCCCAGTCAAAAATTGTATCCCCTGGGCGGAGCCATATTGAAGTAGATTTGTGTCTTTATTATTCAATTAAAAAAAAAAAGTTGCTTCAATAAAATAAAAAGTTGCATCAATCAAAATATATGTTTTCAATAAAAAAAAAAAAAGTCGTTTCAATAAAAAAAAAAATAAGTGTTTGAATGCAAAAATAAATTTCAAACTCAAAAAAATGCACGTGAAAGCTATTTTTCTTTGATTGGAGTTAAGGTTTTTTTGATTAAAGCAAGGTTTAATTGCTGGTATAATTGTTGTTTAATTGCGAGGTTTTTTGATTGAAGTAATGTTGATTTGTGTTTGGGCTACATTTTGGCATTCAATCAAAACATTCAAACATTCAATCAAAAAATAGGATGCTTAATTTTTTTTTTTTTTGTTCAAAAAGAAAAAGCACTTCAATCAAAAAAAAAATTCAGTCATAGAAAACGTTTTTGAATGCGAAAAAATATTTGAGATTTTGAGATTTTAGAGATATTTGAGAAAAATTTGCTTTTGAACACTTAATGTTTCATTGAAAAAAAAATTCTTTGATTGAAGCAATCCTTTTTGTGTTTGGGCCATATTAAGGGTAGGACATTTGTGTCTAAATCACTCAATCCCAAAAAAAGTTGCTTGAATCAAAAAAAAAAAATTTTTTTCAATCAAAGAAAAAAATCATTTGAAAAATAAAATTGCCCTCCCGTATGTTATTGGGGGGGGGGGGGTGGATTATATGCAAAGCAAATGACTGCCTAAGGTGCTAGTCACATGATCTGTTCGAAAAATAATTTTGACCCATTATAAAAATACATAATTTTTGTCGCAGTTTTACTGCTTTACAACTTTTACATACTATAGACCCTACCCACGTGAGTGACGTCACAACTCCGCTCTCCTGACTGGTGCCGCCCACTTGTCCGTCAACACATCGTGTTGACCTGTTACGGCTACGTACATTCCTCCTATTTACGGCGTGTTTTTCTGCTCGTTAACATTAATAATCAAAATGGTGAAGGCGTGTGTGGCGGTCGGTTGCAATAACAGAGAAGATAGACGGAGAGACTTGAAGTTCTACCGGATTCCGAGAGACACGGAGAGGAGAGAGCGAGATGGGCTGCTGCAATTCGACGAGAAAACTGGGCTCCAAACGATTACCACAGATTATGTAGTAGTCATTTTATATCTGGTAAGATGCATTTAATATATATTTAGAAGGTTTTGGGCTGACAACCACAATTAAGATCATTGCTAGGCTAATCGCCGACAACATACACGTATGTATGTAGTGAGAGTGCTATCGCTAAACCATATAAACATTAAAAGCCCTAGCTCCATTGACAAATGACATGAAATACATTAGACTTGACAGTGGATGTTAGCAAGGACAAAAGATTTTGAATTGAAAATTTCGTAACTCACCTTCCGAGCACAAGATTCCTGCCGAATTTTCGTGTACGAGGACCTGTTTCACCCAACCAGCAACGTAGCATTTATAAGCCTCCAAGCTCTTAAAGTTTTTCAAACTTTCGTGAGAATAGGCTGATTTTGTGTGGACAAGATAGTTGTAAATATCAGGGTCAGGCAGAGACGGCGAAGGCAGCCGGTCAAAAATCATCGATTTAGGCATCAAATATGGATCTGGCGACTGTATAGAACGAAGCTTTTCCACATAACGCCTTTTATGCAACACATCCAGGGAGTTTACGGCATCAGAAAGCACCGGGTCTTCCATGAAATGCATTTTAAATTCCTCGATCAATTGAAACCAATGCTAATTCAGAGACAAAATGACGGACAAGTGGGCGGAACCATACAGCGAGCACGTGGTTTTGTGACGTCGGTGGGTAGGGTATATATATAGGACAGTTAATTTCATGCAATGACAATTTTCGGCCACCGGGGGTAAGGGGGGCAGGTGGCATGGCCGCCCCTTAAAATCTGCTTACGAACTCCAGAACAAATTTCTCGAATTTCAATTCAAATGAACCAGACATCTATCACCGTCAATGGTAGTGAATATGTTAAACCCACACGTCTGCAGTCTCTTGTCATTTTTTAGGACGATGGTGCTGATAGTCTCCCCCTCTCTGGGTCACAGATAAAAGGCTTCAGGTAACCTACGAAACCAAAGACGCCGAGTTCCCATTAAAGGCCATCTTTGTCGGGGACGCTGACTCGTATCTCATGTGAAATCAACTTTCAACTCAGTCAAGACTTTTCACTTTGAAGTCACGCACGGTGGAATAAAGCCGCCGTGTTTGTTTCCAAGTAAGAAAAAGTGGTTGAAATGTGAAGTCGGGATTGGAAATGAGTTTATTTTGCGTGGGAGAATTTGTTTGGGTCTCCAAGAAGAAAATGCGGCAGTCAAAAGGAGAAGTTTGCGTGTAAAAACCCCAGATGTAATCATGGATGATGCAAATAATGAAGAAATATTAAATGTTATTTGATGACTCGTTGGAGAATTGTCGGTTTTTATTGACGTAATGCTCCAGATATTTCATGTTTAATTGTTACAATTAATAACGTGTGTTGTGTTATACTTTTGTATGCCTTATTAAGAGTTAAGCTGTGATTTTACTGCCATTTTTTTTTTTTTTTTTTTTAACCATACTATCATTTTAAATTCTGGATTACACACTGATAACTGTAAACCAGGTGTGTCCAAACTTTTTGCAAAAGGGGCCAGATTTGGTGTGGTAAAAATGTGGTGGGGCCGACCTTGGCTGACGTCCTTTACAATATATTTAGGCAAATTTTAGCAAGCCATTCTGTGTGTAACATTTGATTTTATTTTTTTTTTTGTGAATAATTTCTACAATCTCGCAACTAGGCTTTGTGGCGTTCTCTTTTGACTCTCGGGCTCTTGCGAACTACTGCTTCTGTGAAATTAAACTAGCTCCAAGTTGCTTCAATTTCTCACTGTGTATCTTCCCTGCAATCTTGACGTACATGTCAGCGTGTCTTGTTTGGTAATATCGCCTTACATTGAACTCTTTAAAAACAGCGACTGTCTCTTTGCAAGTGAGGTAAACACAGTTGTTGCTTCTTTTAGTGAAGAAATAGTCCAATTTCCACGTAACCCTGAAGCGTCGAGCGTCGCAGTCAACTTTGTTTTTTGTTGTTGATTGTTGCCATTTTAGAAAATTGGGAGTAAAGGGTCACATGTGGTAATGTTGCTTAGAGTGCTGCTGCCTTTTAGTAGTTAATGAGGAGCAGCATTTAGTGTGTAAGCTACTTCATATGCTGGTGGCAGTTCTGTTGACCAATTTATTAAGTCTGTGTGCGGGCCAGATGTTATTGATTTTATGACAGAGGCTAGGGGCCTTTTTTGCCTACGGGCCGCATTTGGCCCCCGGGCCAGACTTTGGACATGTCTGCTGTAAACCATTGCAAGTGAAAATATACTCCCATGTGAAATGTTTTTATATTGACAGAATAGAAATTCCAAATCGTTCCAAAACTGAAAAAGCATCTCTTGAATTAGTGCGATTAGTAATGAAATACTCAGAATTTTAATGACTTTAGTGTAGGACTAGAGCAAAATAAACATTTCCTAATTTGAAAATAAATAACACTTAGAAAAGTGTTAGTTATACTGCGTTTGATAGTTCCCACTTTAGTTTTGGCATAACTTTCCTTGTCGTTATCAATGACAACTGTTTCATCTGTTCTGTTTTTACTTCTTTTCCCCGTAATGTCGGTTGTTGGTTTACGCGCGATACTTCTATCGCCCCATGGACTGGAGAAGGACTAACTCCGACATATGCGTGTATACGTACAGTATATGTGTATGCACGTACAGTGGGGCAAATAAGTATTTAGTCAACCACCAATTGTGTAAGTTCTCCTACTTGAAAAGATTAGAGAGGCCTGTAATTGTCCACAAGGGTAAACCTCAACCATGAGAGACAGAATGTGGGAAAAAAAAAAAAAAACAGAAAATCACATTGTTTGATTTTTAAAGATTTTTATTTGCAAATCAAGGTGGAAAATAAGTATTTGGTCAATACCAAAAGTTCATCTCAATATGTACCCTTTGTTGGCAATAACGGAGGCCAAATGTTTTCTGTCACTCTTCACCCTTCGCTTGGTGTAAAGAAATCAACTGTGGGAGCAATTATTAGAAAATGGAAGACATACAAGACCACTGATAATCTCGCTCAATCTGGGGCTCCATGCAACATCTCCCCCCGTGACGTCAAAATGATAACAAGAACGGTGAGCAAAAATCTCAGAACCACACAGGGGGACCAAGTGAATGGCCTACAGAGAGCTGGGACCACAGTAAGAAAGGCTACAATCAGGAACACAATGCGCTGCCAGGGACTCAAATCCTGCACTGCCAGACGTGTCCCCCTGCTGAAGCCAGTACACGTCCAGAACCGTCTGCGGTTCGCTAGAGAGCATTTTGATGATCCAGAAGAGGACTGGGAGAATGTGTTATGGTCAGATGAAAGCAAAATAGAACTTTTTGGTAAAAACACAGGTTCTTGTGTTTGGACGAGAAGGAATACTGAATTGCATCCGAGGGACACCATACCCGGCGGCATGGTGGCTGAGTGGTTAGCACGTCTGCCTCACAGTTCTGAGATCAAGGGTTCCTGTGTGGAGTTTGCATGTTCTCCCCGTGCCTGCGTGGGTTTCCTCCGGGAACTCCGGTTTCCTCCCACATCCCAAAAACATGCATGGTAGGCTGATTGAACACTCTAAATTGTCCGTAGGTATGAGTGTGTGCGTGAATGGTTGTATGTCTCCTTGTGCCCTGCGATTGGCTGGCAACCAGTTCAGGGTGTCCCCTGCCTACTGCCCGTAGTTAGCTGGGATAGGCTCCAGCATCTCCACGACCCTCGTGAGGAAAAAAGCGGCATGGAAAATGAATGAATGAATGAATGAACACCATACCCACTGTGAAGCATGGGGGTGGAAACATCATGCTTTGAGGCTGTTTTTCTGCAAAGGGACCAGGATGACTGATCTGTGTAAAGGAAAGAATGAATGGGGCCATGTATCGAGAGATTTTGAGTGAAAATCTCCTTATATCAGCAAGGGCATTGAAGATGAGACATGGCTGGGTCTTTCAGCATGACAATGATCCCAAACGCACAGCCAGGGAAACAAAGGAGTGGCTTCGTAAGAAGCATTTCAAGGTCCTGGAGTGGCTTAGCCAGTCTCCAGATCTCAACCCCATAGAAAATCTGTGGATGGAGTTGAAAGTCCGCGTTGCCCAACGACAGCCCCAAAACATCACTGCTCTACAGGAGATCTGCATGGAGGAATGGGCCAAAATACCAGCAACAGTGTGTGAAAAGCTTGTGAAGAGTTACAGAAAACGCTTGGCCTCCGTTATTGCTAACAAAGGTTCATTAACAAAGTATTGAGATGAACTTTTGGTATTGACCAAATACTTATTTTCCACCATGATTTGCAAATAAATTCTTTAAAAATCAAACAATGTGATTTTCTGTTTTTTTTTTTTCAAATTCTGTCTCTCATGGTTGAGTTTTACCCATGTTGACCCATGTCCATCAATAACACACCCCTCATTCCTTCCACTGAGGTTAAGAGTCTGGGCGTCATCCTCGACATCAAGCTCTCCTTCCGGTCCCATATTTACGACAATACAAGATCAGCCTACTTCCACCTTCGTACAGTGGTATGAAAAAGTATCTGAACCTTTTGGAATTTCTTACATTTCTGCATACAATCACCATCAAATGTTATCTGATCTTTGTCAAAACCACACAGAGGAAAATACAATATCTGCTTTAACTATAACCACCCAAACATTTACAGGTTTTCGTATTTTAATGAGGATTGCATGCAAACAATGACAGAAGGGGGAAAAATAAGTAAGTGAACCCTCTGCCTAAGGAGACTTAAAGAGCAATCGAAACCAATTTTTACCAAACATTTTAAGTCAAGTGTGTGCCCAATCACTGATGAGTGGTTTTAAGCTGCCCTGCCCACTATAAAACACGCACCTGGTAAGAAATGTCTTGATGAGAAGCATTGTCTGATGTGCACCATGGCTCGGTCAAAAGAGCTGCCTGAAGAACTGCGATCAAGGATTGTTGATTTGTATAAAGCTGGGAAACGATACAAAACCATCTCTAAAAGTCTGGATGTTCATCAATTGACAGTAACAGAAGTTGTCTACAAATGGAGTGAGTTTGGCTATTTTGCTTCTCCCCCAAGGAGTGGCCGTCCACCAAAGATGATGCCAAGAGTTCAGAGCAGAATACTCAGAGAGGTAAAAAAAAAAAAAAAAAAAGAACCCTAGAGTGTCTGCTAAACACTTACAGAAATCACTGGCACATTCCAATATCTCTGTGCACACATCAACTATAAGTGTAACCATGGCCCAGATTGGTGCTCATGGGAGGACTCCATGGAGGAAGCCACTGCTGTCCAAAAAAACATTGTTGCTCGTTTAATATTTGCATAAAGGCACTTGGACACTGCACAGAAGTTTTGGCAAAATATTTTGTGGACTGATGAAACCAAAGTTGAATTGTTTGGGAGTAACATACTATTATGTGTGGAGGAAAAATGGAACAGCTCACCAACATCAACACCTCATCCCCACCGTGAAGCATTGTGGAGGGAGCAACATGATTTAGGGCTGTTTTGCTAACTCAGGGCCTGGACAACTTGCAATCATTAATAGAAGAATGAATTCAAAAGTTTATCAGGATGTTTTGCAGGAAAACCTGAGGCTGTCTGCCAGACAGTTGACGCTAAAAAGAGGATGATTGCTGTAACAAGACAATGCTCGAAAACACAGAGTGTAAATCAACTTTAGAGTGGTTTCAGAAGAACAAAATACACATTCTGGAGCGGCCAAGTCAAAGTCCAGACTTGAACCCCATTGAGATGCTGTGGCATGACCTAAAGATAGCGATTCTGCCAGACATCCCAGGAATCGGACTGAACTACAGCAATTTTGTAGAGAAGAGTGTGCCAAGATTAGTCCTGATCGATGTGCCAGACCGATCTGCAGCTACATGATGCATCTGGTTGAAGTTATTGCTGCCAAAGTGGGGGCCACAAAACATTAAATGTGATGGTTCACTTACTTATTTTTCCCCTTCTGTCATTGTTTGCATACTATCGTCATTAAAATATGAAAACCTATCGATGTTTGGGTGGTTTTAGTTAAAGCAGACGCTGTTTTTTCATCTGTGTGATTTTGACAAAGATCAGATCTCATTTGGTGGTGGTTTTATGCAGAATTGTGAGAAATTCCAAAAGGTTCAGATATTTTTTCATACCACTGTATGCCCCCCAGGAAAAAGAAAAGAATGCTTGGAATTGAAACAAAGCAAGAAATAATAAGAAGCCATGATGAGTGTTAGCAATCTTTGTACAAAGTATGAGATCAGCTTGTTTGCACTTCTGTTATGTCTCTAGAAGACTGTAGCCTTTATAGTAAGTGCTTATGTATTTAAATAACATTGTTTTTATATATTTAATGTCTTTCTTCAGATTATTTAGCCTTCAAAATGCCTAATTTTCTCAATGTCTGTTGGATTGGCTCCCATTGACTGTATGTGTATTTGTGTGTTACTGTATTTGACCCAGTGACACGATGAACGCCGGGCCTACTGCGCAGTGCTTATTCAGGCTGCCGCTTCAGACTGTGTGTGGGATTACAAGGCGTGTGCGTGTCTGAGCCCCAGACACACACACTTAAAGCATACGATAACACAGCAGCGGTTATTTTAACACGAGGGTGTGCGTTTCAGCTCCCCGAGCAGATGAGTCCAGGTGGAACAGCAAGAAGACGCTTGAGCGTTGCGTGTGTTTAGACAGCAGCGTATACCTTTAACATCTACGCAATGCCGAGAATGCCGGCCATCCGCGCCGCAGTTGTCGGCCGTAAGGAAGCCGAAGCGGGCGTCTAAAGATTTACACGCGGGGGCTTCAAGGTTCTTTGAGGCCCCAGTGCTGAGGGAAAGTTGAGTGAGGGTTGGAAAAGTCGAGGCGAGTGGGGCGGATAAGGCCCGACGGATCGTTTTGTGTTTAGACCGGGACAGGAAATCGTTCCATCTATGTCATGGTTCTTGCTAAAATGGAATTCGAATTGATTTTTTTTGTAGTGTTAAATAAAAGATTAAGGATGGCAGCAACTGGCAGGGAATTTAAATTCGTAAGCACTGACGAGTTCGGGGGGGGATTAGCACACTCAGCCACACAGTTGCTAACCGTCATATGCTATTGTTTAGCAACAACTGGATTCATTACCTCATTACGTTTCGTCCTTCACACAGCGGCTAGAAACAAAAATGTTGTTTAATCCATCTGTGGGAGCCCATCATAATTTTACGACACTATTCGGGCGTGCGCTGGTCCTCATGGAAAACGCAAAGCTGGTCTTCATTGGAAACATAATCTTCCCTAAGGCAAAACACTACCGCTTTTGTCCACCGGCATCGCTAAAATCGACCAAAAATGAAAAGTTACTAAGTGTTGCTTTGAAAAAAATATATTTAAAAAAAAAAGAAGTGAATTCTTCCTTTTTTGTTTGTTTAGTAAAAAGGGGAAAATCACTTTTTTCCCTTTCTTATTATAAAACAGTAAATATAACAATTTATCTAAACTAATAGAAATTAATAATTTATTTATTATTATTTTATTATTTATTAATAATTTTTAAAATCTTTTTTACACTACCTATTCGTTTTCCTCTATCAGATTTTTTCAATTAAAATGGTAAATAAATATAAAAAAAACAAATGAATAATATACTTAATTGAATTCATATGACATGAATAAACATATGTAATTATGAATGTATAATTTTTATATGAATAAAGATTTTTTTTTAAATACATGAACACTTCGCTTTTTCCTTTTTGTGTTTTTTAGTTAATAAGGATTTCATTCTTTTTTGATTTTATACAAATAATAATCATCACAAAATAAAATTATTACTAAAACCATAACAACTATAAAACAAAATTTTTAAAAAATTCAAATTGTTTTTTTACATTTAAAAAATAAAAATATATTCCGTTTTTTTCTTTTTTTTTAATTAAAATAAATACATGAATTAAAAGGAAAGTTTAACATGAAATCAAATGATATAGAAAATAAAACTACACAATACATTCAATAAAAACTAAATATTTACGGTTTTATTCCCCCCTTTTTAAATTAAAAAAAAAACGTAATATATATATATATATATATATATATATATATATGTATATGTATGTATTTATTTTTTTTATGTAAATATGGCGGAATATTAACTATTAATACGCTTAACAGTCAGGATTTGAACAGTTTTGAAGTCACCAATGTCCAAAAACGATTTATCGACAATCAAAGTAGTTGTCCATTCTTTTCTCTTATCCCTAACACTAGAGCTATCTAAAAAAAAATGAAGCTTTAATAATAAATAAAGCTGTTAAAAAAAAATCTGAAAATTGACAATATATCCCACAAACGATTGCAATCACTCGCGTTTCCTAATGAATTCACCCTGACCGTTTCCAATTATTCTTGGCAATAAAACAGAACGTCTCGTGATAAAAGCGTCACTCTTGCTGTGGGCCCACCCAACCGTTTGTTTATCCTTCGGCAACTGTTGTTTTCCCAGTCACTCTGTCCGGAATGGCCAACAAAATGGTCACAAGTTGGAAATAAAAGTGGAAGCGTCAACGCGACCAATCGCTACGAGCTGTCAATCAAAGCGTGTTTGGACACGGACGCCGTCGCTAGCCCACCCAGCGAGTTAACGCTTAAAAAGTTGGGCCTAGCTTCAAAAGATGCTTAGAAGTGGCAGAAAGTGAAAGAGATGTCAATCACTAAATATTAGTCAAACAATTACTGTAGGGAGGAGAAAGAATTTTTAAAAAGTATAAAAAGACAATATATTCTCCTCTTCGCCTCTTTAAACTCATTTGTTGACTTTGACGGTGCTAGGCGTCCAATCCATTTGAATTTGGAGGGTGTCAGAATGTTAATTCGCTGCCATCCTTCTCTCTTTAAATGGATTGGACGTCTACTAGTGATAAACATTGTTGTCAAAGATTAAAGTACTTTAATTACTGATTACTCCTCAAAAAAGTAATCTAGTTACTTAATTGATTACTTTATTATCAAAGTAACTAAGTTACTTTAGAAGTAATTTATCAGTTACATTTTTCTCCCATTGCTGCTTCAATTTTAGAATGACGACAGAAAAATGTCATCGTGTAATAATGTCACCGATAATTAAATTTAAAAGGGAAGATCTGATTTTTTCCACGTAAGGCATGAGTGCCCAATCCCGGTCCTCGAGAGGTCCTATCCAGCTTGTTTTCCATGTCTCCTTCCTCTAACACACCTGAATCAGCTAATCAGGATCGTTATCAGGCTGCTGCAGAGCTTGATGATGAGTTGATCATTTTGATTCAGGTGTGTTAAAGGAGGGAGACACGGAAAACAAGCTGGATAGGGAATCTCAAGGACCAGGGTTGGGCACCCCTGACATAAGGCATAGGCTTCATAATGATATTGGCGGATCAGAATCGACCTTCAATGCTCCATGACTTCAAGGAGGGGACCATCCCACAATCCGCTTCAGTTATTCGTAGTCGGTCGCAGCAACACATGCAGCCATCCATAGCCGGATTTATGTTGAAAAAGTACGAAAGCTGTACCGCATACAAACAGGAAAGATCTCAGTTGTTCGAGGATTCAAGGCAATTATTATATTTTTCGTTTTTTCACAAGAAATTTTCAATGTAAAAAGCTCTTTGTTGTAAGGCTGCCGCCACATTGTCTAACAGACAAACATCCTTCTTCTACATATTTACGTAAAATGAATGCTAACAGCACGTTTTTGTTTTGCTTTTAACCAAGAATTGAGACTATTTTATGTCCATATCTATTAAGAATTCGGAGATTTAAGCAATTAGTCACAAGAATTTTCACCGGAAAATCTGTTTATATGTGGCGACTGCCACATTGACTTTTCTTAATGCATTGCCAAAATGTATATGATCGGGAAAAATTATCGGGAATGATTGGAATTGAATCGGGAGCCAAAAAAAGCTATCGGATCGGGAAATATCGGGATCGGCAGATACTCAAACTAAAACGATCAGGATCGGATCGGGAGCATAAAAACATGATCGAAACACCCCTAATTTTGAATATTAAATATAATTAATTACCTTAGTTTTATGGCTGGATTGAAACAAAAGCGGCTGCGTGACATCTGTAAACGAGGGTTTCCAGGGTAAAACGGACAAATTAAAAATAGTTCGGGGGCTTAATGCCCCTTGAATCTGCTATGGCAGCATATAGGCATATTGTTCTATCAAATACAACAGTTGTGTTGGCTTAAAATACAGCAGTTTCTTTTAAAGAGGAGTGCAAGAGCAGAAACTGCTTTTTCAGCGTTGTCAGTGTTTTCCGCCATATATAAAATCAGAGGTGAAGACGAAGCTCTAATTGCTAGTACAGGACTGTGTGTGCATGTGTGTGTCCTGTCAGTGCAGATTTACTACATGCTCAGCCTTGAGAAGGTTGACGCTTTAGAGCAGGTGTGTGTGTGTTTATATATGTGTTCCTGTGTGCACCAGGTGAATAGTTCATCAAGTGTTTACCTCCAGGGGAAAGTTAGCTTGTCACGCTGTCAGCAGGCAAGAAAGTGCCACAGTACCATAGTCACAAAATGGAGATCTTGAGCAAGCGTGGGTTCAAACTGTATTGACACATTTCTGGCAGGTTGTTGTGGCCGCACCCGCTAGCAGTTGGGCTGCTTTAAGGTCCTAACATTTCCGAACAGGTCCGAACAAATAACAAAAGGTCCGAACGGCGACATAACAAAAGGTCCGAACGTAGGTCCGAACACTTCCGAACGAAGGTCCGAACACTTCCGAACGAAAAAGACCCGGATGAAGAAAAAGACCCGGATGTAGCAAGCCGGCGCACAGTGACGTGGAGGAGGAGGCTTCGCGTGTCAGCCATGTTTTCCGCCGCAATGAAGAAACAATCGGAGAAAGGTAAGTGAAAATAAAGGCAACAAAACATGCAAGACGAATGGAAAACCGCGAGATAAAACAATGACTATTTAGTTTTCCGCCCTGTTGTCGTGTATGGACGATCGAAACAATCAGATCGCTAAAAACATTCTCTAGTCTCGTATGTTTTCTCCAAGTTCTTCAAAGAGGTCTCGTATATTCATTCATTAATATTGAATCTCACAATTTAAAAAAATAATGCATTAACACATTATATAGTATCGTCTAAGCATACGGTAAAAAGAGACACGTCTTAAAGAATATAATCTCTAGACTCGTATGTGTTTTTCTCCAAGTTCTTTAAGGGGTCTTGTATATTAATTCATTCATCTTCTATATCACAATTTTTAAATAAATGATACATAAACACTTTAGAGTTCATTGTATACATAGTACTATAATTAAAAAGTCAACTTTGGGTGTCCATAAAGTCTAAGCATGTGGTTAAAAAAAGGCACTTCTTAAAATTATTTTTAATATTGGAATGTAAAATTTTACATGAACCTGTCCTGCTCTTTATTTAATTTTTACAGATGACAAAAACATGGAAGCCGAGTAGCTACTGGAAGGACATCTGCTTCAAATATGCCCGGGGCCAATTCCATTTTTCAATTGGTAAACAGCCAGGGTCCAAGAAATGGAAAACGGCTTTCACCGACACCAGCGCACTTTTGTTCCAGGTACATTTGCTTCAAGGTACAAAATAGTCACTAGTTTGTACACCATAATTCAGGGGTGGCCAACCCTGGTCCTCGAGAGCCGCAATCCAGCTTGTTTCCCATGTCTCCCTCCTTTAACACACCTGAATTAAATGATCAGCTCATCTGCAAGCTCTGCAGTTGCCTGATAACAATCCTGATAATTTGGTTCAGGTGTGTTGGAGGAGGGAGACATGGAAAACAAGCTGGATTGCGGCTCTCGAGGACCAGGGTTGCCACCCTGCCATAATTATATGTACATTCCATGGGACAAATGATGATGAAATGATGCTTTTTTATTTTGAGCATGCACAGGAAACAGAAATACTTTATAATTTAACAAATTATTTGTACTCGAAAGGGAGTGGGAAGAAGAAACAACTTATTTTATCCCACCCCGATCACATTGTCCAACATCTTTACTTTGTGGGATACTACTGCCAGACCATATTTTTATACAACAATTTTGACAATGCTTGAATTGATTGTCTAAATTGTTCCAAAGTTTCACTCCACATACAGACACACAAAAACGTTTGTGAGTAGTTCAAAATCTCGGTGACATAAAATCTCCAGAGCCTCGCAAACTATACACACTCTCACGAACCTGAAAAAGGTTTTGTATATTATATGGCAGTAATTTATTATATGCTTTAAATAACATTATAGCTGTATGATAGTTGACAAGATCTTTGATTTTTTTTTTGATTTTTTTTTTATAGTTTTAGAATGAGCAAACAAATGATGAGTGTGATCAAGAATCCGACCTTATGTATAATTCGTGCTGCTTGTTTCTGCAGTATGACTAATGAGTTGATGGTGGATTTATAACGGTTTCCCCACACTTCAATACAATAGGTGAAATATGGGAGCACTAAGGAACAGTACAAAGTGTGGAGTGCACTATCATCAAGATATGACATCACTTCGTTTATTAGTGCGTTTATTAGGTAAATAGTTTTTTCAAGATTTTAGAAAATTGTGGTAATAGTGATATCGGTCTGTCATTTGTGTTTACTGTCATTTTTGTGTATTGGAATTACTTTAGCAATTTTCATTTGGTTTGGGAACAACCCGATCGAAACGATAAATTACAAATATAGGTGAAGGGCGTTGCTATGCTATGTATAACTTTTTTGACAAGAAACATGTCAATACCATGACAGTCGGTGGACAGCTTACTTTTACGCTTCAATGCAGTATTCATCACCTCCTGCTCATTGGTTGCATAAAGATATATTGAATAGTGATTCCTTTTACTTCTTTTATAGTACAGGCCAGGGTCCTGGTCCGGAAAACCAAATAAAACATTTCGATGTCTCTTTCACTCATTAGATACCCCCAGAAGGCTAGAACAAAGGCATGGGTTTCAGCAGGACCATGGAGAGCATCCAGGTAGCTGAGTGGCTCTGCTCCTGGATTGCAGGTGGCAGAAAGGTGCTTGACCACAATTTGCTATCATCTTTATTCAATACAAATCATTGAATAAGAGGGAGTGTATGTCTCCGTGAAAAGTGTTCAATTCAAATTATGTTATCTTTGTCTCTTACAGACTCTACATGACTCACGGCCAAGCAGCCTAAGACCCTGAAGTCAACAGAGTCAGTGAGTGTTTGCCTCACACTTGTCGAAGAGTTTGAGCAAGCACACAACAGGCTGTCTCTTAATGGTATGTGTTATTTCATTTGCAAGCAGTCATGACAATTTATAATGATTTAACCTAAAAAAAACACATGCAAGGAAAATGTAGAATAACTTAATATAAACAACTTTGTATGATATTATGCATGTATGTTTGTCCTGTAGGCTGCTTAGGAGGGATAAGAGGAAGGACAGGGACATGCTGCTGCAAGGCAATGTACTTCCCAAACAGCTGCACCTGGCCAAAGAGCCTCTCCTCCAGTGAACACACTCCCGGCTGCCCCTGTGCAACACGCACATTAAGTCATGACTTTTGAAGAGCCTGAAAACCATGAAGGAGAAGCTTTCCTCCGCCAGCGCACTCTGGCATCCTAGAAGGAACCTGTGTGTTGTACCCTCCACAGTACGGGCCATCTCCTCCGTCCCAGTATCCTTCATTTTATCATCTATTTCTGCACTCTCAGTTTGCCCATTATCCTCCATTTACACATGCTCCTCCAGCGCAGCATCCTCCTCTATTTAACAATGCTCCTCCAGTACAGCAAGCTCTTCACCAATATTTGTGACTTTGTTCGTCACATCCTTTTTGCACACATTCATTTGTACTTTGCTCTCTTTTATTTATATGGATGACTGGAGGAGGAATTTGCAGTAGTAGGTGTCACCAATATTCGTAACTTTATTTGTCACATCCTGTTTGCACACATTCATTTGCACTTCGGTATCTTTTATATTTTATTTTTTAATACTATAATATAATATAATATATATTATGAATATTCATGCAAAAAATAAAAAGAATTGCTGTCCTTACTATGTGGTCATGTTATTATTAACTGTTTTCTCCTTGGTAATTTGTTTTATTCTGAATTTATTTTCATTGAGAAGACATACCTAATAATCATTCAAACATAAAATAATCTTGCAGATAATTAAACTTTTTGAAAAGATGAGAGGATATATTATGTAAGGGCCATCTACATTTACGTATATGTACACACACATTGTTTTGGTCGTACAAGCACTGGTAGGTCTAATGTGCCGCACTGGATCAGTTGGTTGTGAGTTCAAATCCCAAAAGAAACATGACTGTTAAAGTGCCAAAACACCTAGTGATGAATTGACTATAAACATTGTTGAGATGATAAAGCAAGAAAAAATGCAAATAGTGCAGAATTTCCTCTTTTTTTTCTCCTTTTCTTTTTCCCTCTTCCCCCTCTTTTCCCCCTCCTTCCCCCTCGCAGGCAGTCCACTATGCCCCTTTTTTGGCCGAGCGGTTAAGGCGATGGATTAGAAATCCATTGGGGTCTCCCCGCGCAGGTTCGAATCCTGCCAACAACGGGAAGTTTTGCTTTGGGATCAGTCCGACTTAAAAAGATTGATAGGCAGGAACGAAAAATGTCATGAGTATGTTTACATGCAGCTCGCGTTGTATGGTTTCGGTACCGATACGCACTAAAATGACATTGTCGGTATCTTAAATGCTGTGTAATGTGTGCTCTTCTATAACTGCTGGTTGAAACAACAAAGGCAAAAGAAGGAGCCCTTGTCATCCAATCATCGTTCTGCTGTGAATTTCAGTTTAAATGTCCAATCCATTTGAAGAGGGAGGATGGCATTCATTTGCTGCCAGCCCGCCCACTTCAAATGTTTTTGATGTCTACCGCCATTATTGGCAGACAATGAATTAATAGGGTTGGCAACTCCCTGGATAAAAAAAGGACACCTCATTGGTAGAGCCAGCCGGCCTGATGACCCATCAATTATCGACAGCTTAATCCGGGGTCAGGTTGCGGGAGCAGCAACTTTGGCAGGGAAGCCAAGACTTCCCTCTCCCCAGCCACTTCAACCAGCTCCTCGGGCGGGATCTCAAGGCGTTTCCCAGGCCAACTGAGAGACGTAGTCTCTCCAGCGTGTCCTGGGTCGTCCCTGGGGCCTCCTGTCGGTGGGACATGCCCAGAACACCTCTCCAAGGAGGTGTTCAGGAGGCATCCGAACCAGATGTCCGAGCCACCTCAGCTGGTTCCTCTAAACGCGGCGGAGAAGCAGCTCGACCCTGAGTCCCTCCCAGATAACTGAACTTCTCACTTTATCTCCAAAGGGTAATTCCCACCGGCTGCGGCAAGAGCTCCGTTCACGATGTCTTAGGTATTCATAAGCATACTAATCAATATGACAATTCCCACCTCTTGCAGAATCATCTACGACATGCCGCTGGTAATCATAGGCTTGACGCAGAAGTCTGTTTTCCAGATGGCGTAGCCGAACCGCATGAAGTTACAACAATACGTTCTTGAAAGTAGGCCTGAACGATATTGGAAAAAACTATTGTTGCGATTTTTTGGGGATTTGCGATATATTGCGCTATTATCTTGCGATATTTAAAAAATAATATATATATATATATATATATATATATATATTTTTTTTTTTTTTTTTTTTTTTTTTTAAGAATTTTTCACTAGTTGACTTGAATAGCTGTTTGGAAAGACTTTGGATGACTCACCATCACAAGAGTGTACAGTGATCTCTCGTTTTTCGCGGTTAATGGGGACAAGAACCCGCCGCGATAAGTGAAAAACCGTGAAGTAGCGCACCCCCCCAATTGTTTTTTTTTTTTTTTGTGTGTGTGTTTTTTGTGCTCAATGTATTTATTCCAATTTAGCATTGGAAAGAGATACATATAAAACATGTTTTTTCTCACTTTTTCCCCCAAAGTGATTTAAAAAATGTATATGAATAAATGATTTTTAAGCACTTCAAATGTCATAATTATTATCAGTTTTAAACATAACTGTCCAACCAAATCATTTCTGAACAAGAATAAAGTACTGTAGTAGAAAAATGCTTGGCTTTATTAAATGCTTCTGTTTATCTACCTTAACTGTGACTCTTGGAGTGATATGTAGAAATTTCAAACTCCGCATGATCACTTCTGGCATTTATTTTATATGCCTCAAACGTCTCCACACAGACACACATTCATTCCAGGGAGGCTTCCTTGCAGAAACTGTTTTACAAGTTAAACGATGATTGACATATTGCTCCGCTTTGAAGTCCGGTTCTTTGGCAAGATCAAAGACAACGAGCATCGTTAACTTGAAGAAGCAAGTGCTGCAGTGACTGAGAGGAACAAAGGGCTGTGAGGCTGTGAGCAGAGCAGAAAAGCAAGGCGTTTGTGGATTAAAAAAAAAAAAAAAAAACTGTCGCACGTGCTTGCGATGGGACTATCGTGTACGCGCACATCGCGATGGCGATGTTTAAACGATACATCGTTCAGACTTACTTGAAAGGATATTTAGCACTGATACAAAATGAAACTACCAGTTTCCTTTCAAAATAAAGCACTTTTGTCAACAAGAGTCACCGTTTTATATTTACTTCGAGGTGAAATGTTCTGTAAAGCTATTTTATTTTCTATACTTTTCATTATCATGAATATTTATTTTTTTCATTAGCTTCATGCAGAAAAAAGACACACTCATTCGTTAATTTATATTTTGTGTCGTGATAAAACAAAAAACAAATGTTGCACTTATTACCCATCGTTTATTCTCAAGTGTCTAACATTGAGACTTACATTGTACATACATATTGTGATGAATATGTGCATTTTCGTGAGAGCCCTTGTGATTTCCTTCTGATTGTCGCAGACATGCGTAGCGCAACCGCAACCAGTAGAAATTGACTTGCGAGGTTTTCGTACCTGTCACGCAACCATGTCGCAACCGCAGGCGGTGTTAATTCCAGGTAAGGGAGAGCCGGACACCCTGCGGAAGAAACTAATTTCGGCCGCTTGTGTTATGGTCGGATCAAGATAAGCCGGGGACCCAGTTGCAGAGGTGGTTCAGATTCTCAGTCTCAAACAAAAATTCACCATAAAGGGAAAACCGCACTGCAGAAGGAGTACTCGGGGAAGCGTGGTCTTCTCAGGAGTGAAGCCACCAAGTGCTAGTCCTGGAATAATCTGGAAATTGGTGCATGTTTTGCCTCGGCTTAAAAAGCATCTACTAATGAGCCACAAGTGTTACTGGTTAGCCTCACTACTGAGGAACCAGGTCCCTCTCGCACCCTTGCAGCCTGCAGACTGGGAGAAAGGCATCAATGCTGAACGTAAGGAAGGATCACAACAGCTTTCATCCGGGATCTTGTTCTTTCGGTCAAGACCCACAGCTTGTAACCATAGGTAAGGGTAGAGACTGGTAGATCGACTGGTAAATCAAGAGCTTTGCCTTTCGGCACAGCTCCTTCTCCACCACAACGGACAGAGTCTGCATCAGTGCAGACGCTGCACCAATCCGCCTGTCGATCTCCCACTCCCTCATACCCTCACTCATCAACAAGACCCTAAGATACTTGAAATCCTCCACTTGGGGCTGGATCTCATCCCCAAACCAGAGAGGTCATGCCATCCTTTTCTTACTGAGGTCAATGGTCTTGGGTTTGGAAGTGTTAATCTTCATCCAAACTGCTTAACACTCGGCTGCGAACTACTCCAGTAAGAGTTCAAGATCACGCCTGATGAAGCCAAGAGCACCACATCATCTGCAAAAAGCAGAGATGAAATGCTAAGGCCTCCAAACCAGACCCCCTCCATGCAGAGATGAAATGCTAAGGCCTCCAAACCAGACCCTCTCAACATTTCGGTCGCACCTAGAAATTCTGTCCATAAAAGTTATGAACAGAATCGGTGACAAAGGGCAACCTTGGCAGAGTCCAACTCTCACTGGGAATGAGTCCGACTGACTGCCAGCAATGCGGACCAAACTCTGGCACCGGTCGTACAGGGAGCGAACAGCCCTTACCAGGGTGTTTGGTATCCTACCCTATATTCTCAAAGCACCCCCCACAGGACTCCCTGAGGGACATGGTTGAACGCCTTCTCCAAATCCACAAAACACATAAAGACCAGTTGGTCGAACTCCCATGCACCCTCAAGAACCCTGCCGAGAGTGTACAGCCGATCCACAGGACGAAAACCACACCATTCCTCCTGAATCCGAGATTCACACCCTGTTCTTAAAAAGGGAGACCACCAGTCCGGTCTGCCAATCCAGAGGCACTGTCCTCGATGTCCACGCGATTTTGTAGAGGCGCATCATCATAGACGTATACTTAAATAGATTTTTTTCCCCATAAGGTCTGATGTCGAGTCTTGTCACAATATTAATAAAACATTATGTTGTTGTTTTTTACCTGTTTTTTTTTTTTTCTAATTTTTTAAAAAATTTTATTTTTTTTAAATGCTGTTTTCCTTTATGGATTGGATGAAGCGAGCAGGCACTTAAAAAACGAAATGATTTTGTATTTAACTCATTCACTCCCAGCCATTTTCACCGGAGCAAGGCCCTTCGCTCCCGGCCGCTTTACTGGAATTTGACTTATTTTGCAAGGCCAACAGAAAATTCTGTTCTGTTGCTATATAAACATGGAACCCACCAAAAGAAAGATTAGACTCTCTTCTTTCAGCAGAAAAAAAGTTTGTTCATATCTTTCTCCATTCTTTAGAAATCAGCATTAGAAAATAGCTTAGTTTGAGCAATTTTCCAATTTCTGATGAAAAAAACGGAGAAATTGAGCTTTTTGTGAAAGCATACATTTCAAACATAACTTTGACTTTACTATTTTTTGCTTTAGTTACATCCCAAACATCTGAATAATGTTTTCCTTTTACAAAATAACAGAAACAACAAGACAAATAGAGGTTTTGATGGCAAAGTAATAATTTATCTACACATAACTAACTGAAAGATGACGCCATTGTGGCCGCGACAGCCGGTTAAACTTTTCCCTCATCGCCGCCTGTTTCAAAACGGTGAATTTTTTTGAGTTTCTGCGGGCTCTGCTCGCGAGCAGCACGGACTCAACGTCATATAGTGGTCCCGGTCGTTCTGCTCGGTCGTCCAGCGCCTGGCATCCAGGGCGTCCTACCGGTTGTTCTGCTCGGTCGCCTGGCTTCCATTCGGTCGTCTTCCCCTGGCGCCCCGGCTTTGCAGCTTGGCCGTTCGTTGCTATTGAATAAGGTTGCGGGTCTTACCAAATGCGCTACTGCCCTCCAGTGGCCAGTTTTATTGCTTTAAAATGGATTTTCAGCTTTGTGCTTTGGAGCTAAATTGATTTACAACCCAGAGATATCTCTTTTGGGGGAAAAAAAACCAAAACGTAAAAGACCTATAAATACGTCTTTGGGACACTGAAACAATTAAAAATAGAACATATTTATACATTTTTGGGAGCAAGTTAGTTAATTATAGTGATTATTCTATTTTTGCATGAATCTAAATTTAAATCAAATCAGACAATTGAACAGAATTCAAATTGCTGCACTTCAAATTTCAATATTCAAAATGGCAAGTTCAACATTCAAAATCAAGTGTCGAACAATTTAGGTTGTCCAGTAATTGTCCTCCCAGAATCCCAAGGGTTTGTGGTGTAAAACGCAAACCGCTCAGTTCAGTCCATCCAAAAGAAAAGTAATAATCGAACTCCTACCGCACCATTGGTTGTGACGGAAACTTGTTGTTCAGGAGGGAAAATCCAGCTTTTGGGTTGGCTCGCCACTCGGCTTTTACCGAGAATCCTGTTGTCCTTCTTGTCGTCGTCGTCGCTTTTCAATCCGGTTGTCTGAGTTTCGTAAGAAACTCAGTGGCTTTTCCCAAGGGGGGAAAACCCTGTCCTGTTATCAGGCCAAAAATTAAATTTTAGACATTTGCGCAACAAAAACAATTGTTTTAACTCAATCTAGCTGTTCGGAAGGCCGCATTTTGAGACCTAAAATGGCGGCTCGAACGTAGCCGTTAGTCGACCACTTTTTGGCAGATTTCTCACTTTACATTGATTTAAGTCACAAAATAAAATACATCATTACTTTAAAATTATAATAAAATACCAACAGTGAAACTTACATCCAATATAAGTCTCCGTTTTTTCGTATAAGTAGTGGCAGCTGAATGTGCCCATTGTTAAATAGCTCCGCTAAAACTATCTTCTCAAAATAAGCATTTTTACTAAAGAAAACTTACCAAAACTTGTCTGGTTAATGTTTTGAGCCTTCCAAAGGGTCACACCACTCTTCTAGTAAGGCTCAGAATTGCCGTTTTCCGAGAAAAGAGTGTTAATTCGTCTCTTTTCGTTAGCGATAGCTCGTAGCTAACTGCTACGCTTCCCATTGGTATCTTATCTGCGACTCGTGGGTAAGGGAGGGGCTCTATCACTCTTGAAAAAACTTTATTAGTGAAAGCAAAAAATTCTTAACTTATTGCATATTTACAAATTCTATTTATTTAGAGAATTATGATTTTTTAAAATCACTTTTAATGTACAAATGACTCACTAGTTTGGTGGTTTACTCATTACTTATTTATTCAACTTTTAAATAAAAGTAAAGGGGTTACGCACAGAATGTGAAATTTTCTTTGTTAAGTGTGTTTAACAGTGTTGTTGTTATCTGTTTACTTTCTTTCAGTAACGAGCAAATTAACTCGTTTATTTTTCTTAACCAGTAATCTGATTAAAGTTTAAAAAGCTAAAGTTTCCGACGTGTCTGTGCATTACTATTTTGTTATTGTCTCATAATGTACATAGAATGAATAAGATTGTAGTCAAGTACGAAGATTTCGAATAGAAAACGTTAGACAGGTTTCCATCTTCGTTTGTTTCCATGGTAACCACTCATAATTACTTCCTGTTTTGGTCTTGCGTCACATGTGCAAAATGTTTTGGGGCTTAGATATGCGTGAAGAATGCGGTGCACATTCGAGCTGAGTGTGCGTCTAAGAGTGAACGTATTTTTCCTTCATTCTGGAGGGTTCCAGCAATAGGTTGGCGCCGCTAAATGTGCGGCCGTTTCATAGCTTTGCAGTTGCAATGCCAGGTAGTCATTGCTCCAAGTCGGCAAGCATTTTTTACATCATATTCGTGTTGCACATTCATGCCGTGAGGTGACATGTTCGTTTAGCATTTTTCGGATGTGTTGCAGTACGATTAAGTGTAAAGTGCTGAGTTGCCGCCACGTTTTGTGGCCAAATTGACCGCGTGTGTGTACGGCGTACTTCCGATATGTGCACGCGCATTCGCGCCCACCCCCACCACTGTGTTTATTGCACTGACAATTCATTTGTGTGTTGTGGATTATTGTGCAGTCAATTTGCATTGTTTCACATTGGTACTGATATGCTGTTAACCCCAACCCGAAGTTCAGAATGTTTGACATTATGCTTATTCTTCGAGTTAGCGGGGGTTTAATTAGTCAGTGGAGTTGATTTCAACAAATTCCATGCAGTTTGTCAGTTAGCAGCTAGGCTGGCGTGAGTCAATGCTAACTTGGTCAAATGACTACTTAAAATATCTTACTTAAATTGAGTTATGTCCACTTAAAATCTGAAGTTTTCATGATTTATCGTTAGTTTTATTTTTTTATAGTGTACATACTACTCCAAGACAATCTGGCAATACCAAAAATGAAAATACCACAATACAAAACGATACCAAAAAACTACAAAACATTAGAAAATGAAATGAGATAGTACGCCTATGTGCAAGTGACACCCGCTGTCCGATCCTCCCCTTGTGTAGGTCACCCTGCCCGTCTGCCAACTTTTGGGCGGAACCCATCGACTGATTACACTTGTAATCAGATTAAAGTAATCTGATTACTGTCCGTACACACACAAACACACTGTGTTTGCGTCTTCCTTAACATCCTATGAAAACAGTGGTGAACTGCCAAGCTACAGTACATCGTACCGAAAATCTGACACGTTGATATCTCAGATTATCAAAATGCAAGTGCTCATTTTAAAGCTCACATGCTGCCATTGACCACGATAGACGTCGAATCATGATCAAAATGGATTGGACGTCTATGACCGTCAATGGCAGTGAGACGTGAGCATTCCCTGTTAGCGATATTAAAGTGTGTGTTCGCGGGTGAGCAATTACAGGTTTAAAGTGCGTTTTGTGTGTGTGCCGAAGGCCGAGGTGTGCCGCGGCGGCATTGTTATACTAACAGGGATTAGCGCGGTGTCCTCCCTGCTGATACTCCATTGTGACGGAAGGGAACCACAGCGGGGTTGTGTCTACGCTGCCCAGCAGGACCGACTCTCTAGCTCACTGTCTGCTTGCGTGCGTGCTGGACGTCCATACTAAATGACATGTGGCTGCCACTGAACTTGATAGACATCCAATCCATGACTGCGAGTGAATGTACATTCAACCCCTCCCGGTCAAAATGGATTGGACGTCTAGCGTTGTCAATTTATCTTGGATGTACCGTAACTTTCGGACTATAAGCCATTACTTTTTTCCTTCATTTTGAATCCTGAGGCTTATAGTCGAGTGTGGCTTATTTGTTGATTTATTTGGGTTAATAGGTAACACTTTATTTGACAGCGGTGTCATAAGACCGTCATAATCATGACATGACACTATCATGGGCATTACTGAATGCTTATGACAGATGTCATTAATCTCATTCAGCAAATTACGTAATTAACTCCATTTATGTCCAGCTCGGATCTTTTACATCCATTCAAAAGTGAGATAATTTGCAGGATAACACTAAATAACATCTGTTATAAGAAGTCATTAATGCTCATGACAGTGTCATGTCATGATTATGATTGTTTAATGACAGTCTTATGGCGCCACTGTCAAATAAAGTGTTACCAAATACCATAACCAGCAATGAATGAAACAACTGGAACAGTAACCGAAGAAACAATTAGCACAGAATTTTGATTGTTATTTACATCTTTACCACTGCTATGCATGCTAGGAGGCATGTTGGACATAAACAGTGTTGGCAGCAAAGGTTGACTCTCTCCCCCTAGGGAGCAGTGATGGCCAAATAAAGCTTCTTGAAGCAATGAAGCTTTGCAGCCAATTGGTTCAAAGCTTCATGGTGGTTCATTTGGTCTTATGACAGTGGTATGATTCCGCTGTCAAATAGAGTGTTACCGGTTAATATCTTTTGGTGTAAATATCCCATGAAACAGTGAGGACAGCTGCGGCTTACAGTCCAGTGCAGCTTATCTCTGAACAAATATGGTTTTCGTGTCAAATTTGGTGGGTAGCGGCTTATAGTCAGGTGCGCCTTATAGTGCGAAAATTATGGTATATGTAATACTTCTTTTACTAATTACCACAACTCATATTCTATATGTCTATATAGTCTATATATATATTATATCATACTATATCATATCATTCTATATAATTAGTATCTATATATACATATACACAAACATACAGGCAGTGAATGAGTTAAGAAATCTATAGCAAGAAGATGAATACAAAAATTAACTATATATTTTAAATTAAATTGATATTTAAAAATACAATAAAAGATTGGAAAATCCTACATTAGACAGATCCAAACGAAATAAAATATAATATAGACAATGACTTAATAAAAATGTTAAAATATATATTTATATTAATATCTATCTATCTATCTATTTAGACATCTATAGATAGATATGATTAGAAATTATTGATATATTTCAAATGAAAGCAAAGAATTGTTTTGAAAATATGAACAATAACTAAAGCTTTGTTTTTAAATGCATTATTTATGAATGTCTTTAAATTTTGTAAATATATATATATTTTTAATGCATTAAATGAAATTAAAGATTTTCCATTCCAGTTTTAACCTATTTAATTTTCTATATTTAGGATTTTTGCATTAATCATATTTTTATGAACAAATTAATTACTCCAATGCTTAATGTATATTTGTTAAATGCCAATTATTCTAAAATCCCAATTATTTGCTGAATTCCACTATTCAGCATACGAAACACTACAATGCGCCCTACTCTACTCTACTCTACTCTACTCTACTCTACTCTACTCTACTCTACTGTGCGATTCACTATGATATAATTGGTAAAATCCTGGCGATTCTGACCACCTTGCTGTCACTGAGTCACTTTCTAGGCAATTACAGTGTATCTTAAGTATTAGTTGTCCATGCATGCAAATTCAGGCATCAAGTGGTTAAAAATAAAACATTGTCAATAGTTACCAATATTTACCGAATTTCGCTATTCAGCATAGGAAACAATTAGGGCTGTCCCAAACGACTAATTTCCTCCCGATTAGTCAGCCGACTATTTTTACGATTAGTCGACTAATCTAATAATGTTTTTTTTATTTTTTTTTCACTAATTTATTAATCAAATTTTTGTTGAAGCTTATTAATTCACAAAAAACATTTTGGAACACCTAAATTCTTTATTAACGTATAAATAAATAACATAAATATCAATAATAAATCACAAACAATTAGGTCAAATGCTGCTGGCATTAACTAGTGCAAAAAAATGTAAACGGAAACACTGTGACTTCACCTCTTTAACAGGAGTCAAAACAACTCTCACTTTTTTTTGTGGTATGTCATTGTCTATATTGTTCTAAATGTTAAAATGAATTGCAATGTCCCGGACAACCATTTTCAGAATAATTTGTGTGAGTTCAGATGCTTTTTCCGCATTTTTGGGGGATTGAATTGAATTTATTGTCATTGTCATCATCATCATCATCATCATCATCAAAATAAAAATCAAAATCATAAGGAAAGAAAAAGAAAAGAAAAAAAAGAAAAGAAGGAAATCATCAATTTGTTTATCCTAACAAGATGAAGATAGACATGACAAGGGAGACGGAAAAGCAGAAGCTTATCGGGAACCCGTCCCCCTGCCAAATGTTCAACTTTTGTTGTTTTAACCTGAAAATAGATCAAGTAGAGGGCACACTGAAATATTACCACAATTATTTTGAATGAAAGGCACACATACCCACAGTAACAAAAATCATAGTATTAATATTATAGTATACTACTATATGTAATACTTTATAATATTGGGTAACTAACATTAGTGCAGTCATGGATTACAGTAAGCAGGCCAGTGCTGTTTCCATATATATTTCTATTACGTATATACAGGATATATGTATATATTTTCCCCAAGTGGGAGCTTCCATGATCCTAATAAATTTAATAATAATTTGAAAAAAAAATTATATAATTATATAATTATATATTAATTATTTTATTAAATAAAAATGCACATCGATACCACGCACATAAAGGCAACTTCCATTAAAAAAAGTCGTTAGAAAGTTGTATGGACTTACAATCCGCTAGCTTGTTGTTTCTTGTTGTCTTCGAAAATGACAATTGGGTGACGGCGCTTCAAGAGTTCGTAACTTCATAGCCGATCCGGGTTCGTCCGATTTCCTGCTCAGGAAGGCGGCGGCGTGCATAAAAACACCGAGAGGCGTCGGATGGCTCTTTATGGATACTTTTATTGACCAAAACAAAAACGTGGGGGACGCAGCCACTCAACTCGGTGCTACCCGTGCACTTTCCCAACTCACCGATCTCGCTCCCTCTCTCTCGCTCGCTCGCCCACTTTCTTCCTCTTTGCTCAATCTGACAACGCCGGTCACATTGAAATAACAGCGGCCCCCTTGGGGGTGCCAGTAATAACCGCTTGTATCGGGAGCGCCCGCCATTCTAAACTTTATCCGCAAGTATTTTTTTTAACCCGTCATTACCCGTCGACGGTATGTTTTGCCCGTCGACAATGACGTCGACAACGTCAACTAGTCGGGACAGCTCTAGAAACAATACAATGCTGTACTCTACTCTACTCTACTCTACTCCAGTCTATGGTAAATCGACCCTGACTAGTGTGCTAGTGTCACTGAATCACTTTCTAGTCAACTAGATCTGGATCTAAAGTAGTTCTTCTCCTTGCTTGCTATTCAATTTCTATCTACTCCACTCTACTCTATTATGGCACTAGCTACGATATCATAGGTAAAATCCTGGTGATTCTGACCAGCTTGCTGTCACTGAGTCACTTTCTAGACTAGAGTAGATCTAAAGTAGTACTTCTCCATTTTTCCTTCCTTACTTCTTATCTTAGCTCTTCTGTTTTTCTTTGTTCCTGTCTCCTGTCCTACATCAGTTTTCATTAAAGTTCATCAAAGTGCTACTCCTCAATTAGTCAATACTGCCTTTTATGAGTGCATATCATTTTCGCATGGAAGAAAAATCAGGAACAAAATGAGCTTCTGTCATTGTAAACTTCCACTTTTGATTCGTGACAGTACAGTGACACCTGTCCGTGTGATTGTGTGATGATTGTCTTATATACGGTAGGATATAAAGTGAATTGCACTCACATGCTAGCAGGCGCTTTGACAAAAGCTGAGATAAGATCTGAAATGGCGACACACATGCACACGCACACTAAAGGCCTTTACTTCCCCGACAGATTAATTAAGCAGGAACAATGGCGGGTCAACACCTGAGGCCAAATATATTACAAACCTTTACTCTCTCTTACTCACACCTACACACACACACAAAGAAAGCTTCACAGAGTGAGTTCAAAGTGTGGCCCGGGGCTGCTGATGGAGGGAGAAGCAGATGAAGAGTGTATGAATGAAAATACCTGGAGGGCTCGGAACAGGTGAGCTTTAATGGAGCCTTTCCCTTTCACATACATACACACACGCACAGGTAGCACTTAATGGGGAATATATTGGGTTTATAATGGCGTATACATGTATATAGAAGTAGGTCCTTTTTTATTTAAAGTGTGCCATTTGGACGTTACCGAGTGGGTTCGAACAGAAGGAACATTTTGTGCCAAAATTAACCCTCAGCTATTATGCTACTTTGCTAGCATAATAGCTAACAAGAATTTGGATACTTAATGAGAAATCTATAATTTTGCAAATAAACCACTTGAAATGATTCAATTCATTGAATGTGTTTTATATTTAGCTTTGACAGAGTGGACATGTTTCGATCAATAACACGAAATGTACTTGTAAATGTACTGTAAAGGAGGTAAAAATTAAAAATTGCCTACCAGAGCTGAATTTCCCGCCACTGGTGTGATGTTATCGCAGAAGATTGATGTCATTAAATAGGATATTTTCTTACACTAACACAACTTAACAGAGTGGACGGTAGACATATGCCGGTTACGGTTTCAAGGCTTACCATGGTATGAAAACATCACGGTGTCAACACCTATAAAATTTTCCCCCATCGAAGAAAACAAAGTCGCTAGTATGGGAATACTTCAGCTACAGAAAATTTACAGACCGCTGTGGCCTAGAGGAGGAACACCTACCGACATGTAAAACATGGTTGCGGAGGGTAGCTGCCAGAGGAGGCAATACCTCCAATATGATTTCACATTTATGTGACCACCCGTCACATTAAACAAATTTAAATTAGGGCTGTCAAACGATTAAAATTTTTAATCGAGTTAATTACAGCTTAAAAATTAATTAATCGTAATTAATCGCAATTCAAACCATCGATGAAATATGCCATATTTTTCTGTAAATTATTGTTGGAATGGAAAGATAAGACACAAGATGGATATATACTGGTACATTCAACATACAGTATATAAGTACTGTATTTGTTTATTATAACAATAAATCAACAAGATGATATTAACATTATTAACATTCTGTTAAAGGGATCCATGGATAGAAAGACTTGTAGTTCTTAAAAGATACATGTTAATACTAGAGATGTCCCGATCGATCGGGTCCGATCACGTCATTTTCAAAGTATTGAAATCGGCAAAAAAATATCGGCCATGCCTTTTTTTAATATATATACAGTGCTGTGCAAAAGTTTTAGGCAGGGCACCTGCCTAAAACTTTTTCACAGTCCTGTATATGTATTTTTTTAATTATTAAATTTATTAGGATCATGGAAGCTTCCACCTGGGGAAAATATATACATACAGCATATCCTGTAAATACATAATATAATAAAAATATACAGTACTGTGCAAAAGTTTTAGGCAGGTGTCCAGCCTAAAACTTTTGCACAGTACTGTATATTTTTTAATTGAATTGTTTCCTAATTTTATTTAACGTTACAGACATAATATTTTACACTCACCCAGAGTCTTTAGTTTAGGCTTAAGGTAGGGTTGTCAAATTTATCCCAATATTAATGCATGTGCTGCAGGACCCACTCACGCATTGTCGCGCTCAATCTGTAATGACGCTGTTTTACCTATATAGAGAGGTAAAAGACAGCGTAAAATGAGTAGTAGAGTGAAGTTTGGCAGCCTTTGGAGCCTTGTTTTAATTGGCTGAAGCCTTACAATCCCTCTCCCTATGATTAAAAATATCATGGGAAGCAATGTGGGGAAGCTAGGTAGCAATTGATCTTTGTCTTAACACCTTAGGTTATTTCCCAACGCAGAGAAGATATATCAATTGGTAGTACTACGCACAGTTCCACTGGTTCCACTTCCCATCATGCATTTGGGCATGCCTAAAGTATCATTTACTGAAAGCTCAACAAATACACTAGATGGCAATATTTATTCACAATATACAAAGTCACAAGTCTTTCTATCCGTGGATCCCTCTCACAGAAAAAAGTTAATAATGTAAATGCCATCTTGAGGATTTATTGTCATAATAAACAAATACAGTACTTATGTAATGTACGTTGAATGTATATATTCGTCCAAGTTTTATTCATTTTTTTATCAATGCATTGCCAAAATGTATATGATCGGGAAAAATTATCGGGAATGATTGGAATTGAATCGGGAGCAAAAAAAAAAAGCAATCGGATCGGGAAATATCGGGATCGGCAGATACTCAAACTAAAACGATCGGGATCGAATCGGGAGCAAAAAAACATGATCGGAACAACCCTAGTTAGTACAAGTTATAGAAATTTTATATTAAGACCCCTCTTAATGTTTTCGTTTTAATAAAATTTGTAAAAATTTTAACCACAAAATAAACTAGTAGCCCGCCATTGTTGATGTCAATAATTACACAATACTCATGGCTGAAGCCCATAGAATCAGTCGCACCCAAGCGCCAGCAGAGGGTGACAAAACTCCAAAAAACACAATGTAACAAGTGGCCATTGCACTGTGCTGTCATTTTAATCTGTTTGACAGGTGCATGTGCGTTAATTGCGTCGAATATTTTAACGTGATTAATTAAAAAAAATTAATTTCCACCCGTTAACGCGATAATTTTGACAGCCCTAATTTAAATATGAGTAAACACTGTCATGAACGTTTTCCACCAGCTACGAGAATTAACTCCAGCGTGTTTAGTGTGTCTAGCGGTGGTAAAACAGACTATAACGTAAGCCCGTTAATGAGGCAGATAATGTGGTTAATTAGCATGCCAAGATGGCGAACTAGTTTCCTCTCTAACATTAGCCTACTTTACTTTCTGTGTTGAGAGAAAGAGAGAGTGTGTGTGTATAATTTAAACATGATACGAGTCATACACATGTGTTTTTTATGGAAAGTAATGCAATTATTTTTGTTCTGATGATGATAAAAATGTTGAACAGGGGCTGTAGGGTTAGACTCACCGAAAGGACTGCATTTATTAAAATTTTATTTAGAACGTTTTAGTTATTTTTTAAAATTTATTTTAACTGAACATTATACTTATGTTCCAATTTGCTAATATGTTGTTTTGAAAAATAAAAATCCTATTTAATGGAAAAAAGTTTTTTCTTTAAACTGCACATCTTAAAATAATACATTTTAGAGCTGTAATACCGTGATACCATGATATTTTTTGCTTAAAGTGATCCTCTAACTTAAATACATGTAGGCTCTAATAAAACACAATTGTTCTCTTCTATTAAAATATGTTGTTAGAAACACATCAAATGTTAAATCAATGGCAATATCTTATAATATTTAGTCCATATTTTGACCGTTAGTTGGCGCCATGGTTTGTGGGCTCGCAGTGATGACGTCATTGGGATCTTTCCAAATCTGTAGCGTGTTCAACAATTGCTTATTGCTGCCTAAACTCGCGTAGTAAAATGCCAAGATGTGCTGCTTTTGGATGCAATTTCCCGTCAAATGGAAACAAGGGGAGTGAAGTGAGCGATCAAGGTGGAATTATTATTTTTTGTGAATAAATGTGCATAAGTGGAAGCTTCTCCCCCTTTTTGGTCCCAGTATGCATGTATCCTACCCACCACGCGTTACAACTGGCGCCTGAGCATTTTTCCTGGATCCTGTCAAGTAAGGGATCCGTCTATTTTCTGGATCAGACGGTCCCACCGCGCCTGCAATCTTGGTTTCGGATCTGTCCATTTTTTTGATTGGTCGGTCCCACAGCGGCTTTTCGGATCAGCCTATTTTTTGGAATCTACGGCCTGATCGCCTGATTGCCATGGGATCGGTCTAATTCCTGGATCTTCAAGTGAGTAAAAAACACGGATTTGGATTACTATTGCCATCTCTTTTGTTGACTATTTTTCGTGGAAGTTTTCCCCAAATCATACTAAATAATTAAAGCACTATGGCATGCTACAGTGACGACAGTGACTCTGACGTGGACCTTACAACAATGTTGGAGTTCGTCAGGGAACGCGTGTTTGCGTACTGCTGAGCTCCCGATTGAAGAGTGGTCAAGGTGGAAATATTATTTTTTGTGAATAAATGTGCATAAGCTTCTCCCCTTTTTGGTACTTTTATACACTTGTCCTCGCTACCACGCATTACAATGTACAAGACATAGATTGCACAAGGTGTGCTCTTTGGCCTGTACTGTATGTAAAGCACACGACAGCTCTGGATGCTAACAATCTACATAATTATATTGGGATAAGTTTGAAAACGCAATATGCTTACCTTGAATATCTGCTAATAAAACCGGACAGCATACACTCTCACTCCCAACCGGAGTTCCCAACAGCACTCTCTCGCATCACCAGTTTTGCCCAACTTTTGTCTTATCAGGTATTTGCTGCACGCATTTTTTCCCTGAAGCTCGTCTTGTGAACGACCAACAGTGCCGTCCTGCTCTTCACTTATCAGATCTGGTTCAAATAGGAAGGGTAGAACTGACGACATGTTGGGAAAGCTAACGAGTGACACGCTGGAATTTCGGCAACGGGACCGGTGACGTCACGCACTGCGACAAAACAACAGTGGCGAGCTATCACTTCAAATAATTTTACAAACTTTATCAAAACAAAAACATTAAGAGGGGTTTTAATATCAAGTTATTATAACTTATACTTACATTTATCTTTTAAGAATTACTTGTCTTAAAAATAGAGGATCCCTTTAAGGTTATCATACCGTTAGAACCTCATACCGGCACCTGCCTAGTTGACGGTGACACTGGGTAGGACAGAAAACCTTTTTATTTTTTCAAAATTAAAAAAAAAAAAATCAATTTAAAAAAAACAACACATAGAGATAGTTTATCCTAGGGCGTAGGTTTGGTCTCAACATTGGAAGATGGAAGTTGATGCTCAAGCTTTTGCGCAAATTCTGCAAAGATGGCGGAGCAAAGAAAGAGACCAAAAGTGTTGTTTGAGGAGGCAAAAGAAAGGGAAGCTACCAAGATATACAGAATAAACATTGGCTCGGCATTCACTCGCTGGCACTGATGAGTTTGGTTAGAGTAGGAGGGGTGTTAGCCACATGATTGCTAACCGTCATATGCTATTGTTTAGCCACAACTGGATTCATTACCTTATTACTTTTCATCCTTCACACAGCCACTGGAAACAAAAATGTTTAATCCAACTGCAGGCGACCATCAAGATTTTACGACACTATGCGTGTGTGCGTTGGTCCTCATGGGAAACGCAGTATTCCTTAATTCAAAACACTACCGATTTTGTCCACCTGCGTCACTAAAATCGACCAAAACTGAAAAGTTACCAAGTGTTGCTTTAAGTATTTTTAAGTCTGTCAGTAGTATTTATGATATTCGAAGCCTGCAAACTGCGGCTCCAGAGCCAATCCGGACGATAAAACAGCATAACCTGCATGTACATTTTTTGCTGGGGACGGGACGTTAATAAGACCAAACAGATTGGGTGAAAGGGGGTCAGGGCTTCATTTCTCTCAAATATTAACCTTAATTCATTCATAGGCTAAGTGATCAATGCAAAATGAATCTGTAATGACTCATACTAACTTTCATGTGTATTGGTTCAGGCGATACACCATTCGATTCAAACCCTTGTTTTCAAAAACTACAAAATGGACGCACACGTTAGCACCATGAGCCACTTAGCAAGCAGTCTTGACATAGTCAATCATTACCAACAACGGATCAATAAAGTCGCTAAAAAACAAGTTGGAACAGATGGAGCGCATGTCGCACTTTTTGTTTCTTTGAATAATTCATTACACCTTGCAGCGAGCTAAAGCTAAGTATCAGTTGTGGCGAGCTCACTGACGGCCATAAACGTCCAATCCATTTGAAGTAGGAGGATGTTATTTTACCGCAGACAGACAGACAGCTTCTGCGAGCAGATTAAACTTTGGGGGTCTTTTGTCCAGGGTCGGAGCTGCCGATCAACCTAATTAATCCCGTCTGCGCGCGGAGAAGATAGCTAGACTAAGATTACAAATGCGGCGAGCAAAACAAGCACAACACGCCTTGTTTGTCGGTCTCGTTTAAAGAGCGCCAAAGGACAAACGAGACCAAATCCACCGCAGCCCAAAAGCCTTGCACGGACCGCTAGCTAATCTTTTTTCAATGACAAACTACAATAAGATAGTTGTGAATAATCAGGTTTCAGTGCGTGATATCATGGAATAATGTCATAATTCTTACGTAATACTTATACTACGCAATTTTTAGGTAATATTAAGAGAAAAAAAGTCATAATGTTACATATTATATAATAATACGTGGGGAAAGTTGTAATGTTACGTAATATTACGAGTAAAAAGTCGGTATATTATGTATCTTTGCGTAATTTGTATGGATGCTATGGCTAATTTAGCTAAATTAGCTAGTATGTATTTGACGTACCACTATGCCGCCACCATTAAAATTAAGATTGTATCTCGTGAGGCTGGATTTTACAATCGGTTTCACAAATTAGAAAATCCTTAATCTTTTGTTATAGAAGGATTTAAACTAATAAAAAAAATACTATGTCGTAGCTCCTAGCCAAGGTGATTTAATCTATGTGGTTTTGCGTAATTTATGTAAGATTAAGATAATTTAGCTAAATAAACTGAGCGGCATCCACACATATTGCGTTACGCAACGATACGTAATAGAACGAATTAAATATAGTATAATTACAACATTTTTCTCGTAATATTAAGCAGCATTTGCACATTTTTCTCGAAATATGCTAAGTTACGAAGTATTTTTTTCTTTAATTTCATGACATTACTTTTTGTCGTAATATTACATCATGAATCTTATGTAAAATTATGTAATATTATGACTTTTTTCTCATATTACATAACATTAAGTAAGATTATGACTTTTTTCTTGAGGTATTACATAACGTTACGCAGAATTACGACTTTAATGTCATAATATTAAGATTTTTTTTTTCTATAGATATTATGATTTTAATCTTGACCCTCGTGAGGATAAGTGGTTCAGAAGTTGAATGAATGAATTTCGTAATATTACAACATATTAGTTTATTTGCAAAATATTATCACTTTAATATTGTAATATTAGGTAACATGATGTAACATCATGAATTTCATCTCGTAATATGCAGATGTTTTCCTTATGATATTATGACTTTAATTTCGTAATACGACAGCTTTTTTCTTGTAATATTTTGTAAATTAATGTAATATTATGACTTTTTCTTGAAATATGACATAACGTTACATAGTATTACGACTTAAATCTCATGATGTTAAGATTTTTTTTCATTAAAATATTATGATTACAATCTCAACCCTCGTGAGGCTAAGAGGTTAAAAATATGAATGAATGAATGAATGAATCTTGAATTATTACAAATCATTACTTTACTCATGACTTTAATCTCGTAATATTAGGTAACATGACATAACATTATGAATTTAACCTCGTAATCGTCATTTTTTTTTCAAATGATATTATGACTTTAATTTCGTGATGTTGCAAATTTTTTCTCGTAATATTATGGAAAACTATGTAATATTATGACTTTTTTATCCTATTATGTAACATAACATTACATTTCTTGAAATATTACGTAACGTTACGTCATATTACGAATTTAACATCATAACTTTTTTCATGATAATATTATGACTGGTGCTGCAACGATTAATTAGTTCAAGTAATTCCATTAGAACAAGCTTTGAATCCAATTTTGCTGCTTCGAGTGTTCGTTAAATTTGAGTGCCGTTGTAATGGTTTGTTTTGAAAGTGTTTGCATGTATTTTTATTGATTTGGGAGAATACACTGCCCTCTAGTGGCAACAGTGAACATGACATACCTCATTTAACGTGGCTGAATCCAGCTGCTTCCTGTTAAGACCAACATAAGTTTTTGTTTAAGCTAATATGTTTTTTATGCATTCGTAATTAAGTTTATAGGTATATTTAGTCATTATTATTTGAGGGGGGGGGTATGTCTTTGAATGATTTGTTTAAAAAAAAAAAAAAAAAAAAAAAACTAGAAATTTATAGCATTTAAGCTAGCGGGCTTTTGCTATGCAAGTTAGCCAACTGTTATTTTGTTGTACTTAGATCCTCATTCATTCTTTTTTTTTTTTTTTATACTGTTTCAGGTATTTTAATTTATTTTTGAATAAAAGTGCTCAGGAATTTATTTTGCATTTGCATTACTACTAAAATAATCGATAGCTGCAGCACCAATTATGACATTAATCTCGATAAGCAGTTCAAAAGATGATCGAATGAATGACTGAATGAAACTCATAATATTACAACATGACTTTATTTTCGTAATATTACGTAATATGACGTAACATGACTACTTTCTTTAAATATTACGTAGTTACTTCATATTACAACTACCTCTATCATAATATTACAATTTTTTTCTTATAATATTATGACATTTTATTATAAAAATATGACTTCAATATAATAATATTACATCTGACTTCATTATTGTAACATTACGACTTTTGCCACTTTTTTTGGAACGTATGACTATTCTCGCAAAATTATAACTTAAACCTTATTATGAGTTTAATCTTGCAAATATTACAATTTTTTTGTTTTATTTGCCCTTTCTTGTTGGTGTCTTAATACTTTTGTCGCAGTGGTATGCAGGTAGTAAAGAGAAAGGAAAGGGAAAAATTTGGGTGCAGGGCTGTCTCAGGGGGCTTCCAGGTTAGGAATTTATATGGCGGTGCTGTATGTTCTGCCGAATTATCCTGAATTAACAGTTTGTTTATTTTAGCTGCGAGGCTACCGAGTGAAGCGGGTCATTTCGGGCCGTCAGGTGACCCGCTTCTTTGTCATGGAAAATGGCGGGGGGGCCGCAGGAGTTCTGGGGGCGGCCCCAAATGACCGGCAGGAATGTCACCTGGAACAATGACGCCATTCTCCGCCACAGCAGCGTCCATCATCATTAGAGGTCACCCGACGGCGCTGGGGAGGGGGGGCGACGGTCGGGGGCCGCCGATTTTGACTGGAGGAAGTACATTGTACAGTGACGGCAGGTTTGTGTGCGCTGGGCCAAAGTTCTGTTGTTTTCAAGTCTGACAGCTGTTTTTAACTCATTTTTGGGAGTGGAATTGTTGTTGAGCAGTTTCAATGTGCCACATGGGAGTTTGTGGTTGTTTAGTCAGAGAAAACAGCTGGACAGAAATTGATTTTGGGTGGACAGAAATAGGAAGAACACACAGAACAACCAAGAAATATTGATACATCCATCAAAAAAAAAAATCATCATTAAATATGCAGGTAGTTGCAGAGTTACGCACGAGTTTTGTTTCTGCGCTGGCGATGTAACCCGGATTTCCATGTAAAGGCTGGTTTATGCTTACACTCGATTTAAGACCCTCTGCCGTAGCCTGACGTGCACCTCCACAAAATCCTGACTACATGTCAACGTGTGGTGACGTGACGCAAATGGACTGTGACCAAGCCAACGAGAGGATCATTGAAGAGGTCCGCAAGTACGACCACCTGTATAATGTTTCATCAAGGCATTATAAAGATTGCCGAATGGCAAGCAATTCATGAAAGGAGATTGCTGAAAATACGGAGCTGTAGGTCAGCGAATGCATTAAAAAAATGGGAGAACCTCCGAGACAAGTACAGTGCCTTGCAAAAGTATTCGGCCCCCTTGAGCCTTGCAACCTTTCGCCACATTTCAGGCTTCAAACATAAAGATATAAAATTTTAATTTTTTGTCAAGAATCAACAACAAGTGGGACACAATCGTGAAGTGGAACAACATTTATTGGATAATTTAAACTTTTTTAACAAATAAAAAACTGAAAAGTGGGGTGTGCAATATTATTCGGCCCCCTTGCGTTAATACTGTGTAGCGCCACCTTTTGCTCCAATTACAGCCGCAAGTCGCTTGGGGTATGATTCTATCAGTTTTGCACATCGAGAGACTGACATTCTTGCCCATTCTTCCTGGCAAAACAGCTCGAGCTCAGTGAGGTTGGATGGAGAGTGTTTATGAACAGCAGTCTTCAGCTCTTTCCACAGATTCTCGATTGGATTCAGGTCTGGACTTTGACTTGGCCATTCTAACACCTGGATACGTTTATTTTTGAACCATTCCATTGTAGATTTGGCTTTATGTTTTGGATCATTGTCCTGTTGGAAGATAAATCTCCGTCCCAGTCTCAGGTCTTGTGCAGATACCAACAGGTTTTCTTCCAGAATGTTCCTGTATTTGGCTGCATCCATCTTCCCGTCAATTTTAACCATCTTCCCTGTCCCTGCTGAAGAAAAGCAGGCCCATACCATGATGCTGCCACCACCATGTTTGACAGTGGGGATGGTGTGTTCAGGGTGATGAGCTGTGTTGCTTTTACACCAAACATATCGTTTTGCATTGTGGCCAAACAGTTCAATTTTGGTTTCATCTGACCAGAGCACCTTCTTCCACATGTTTGGTGTGTCTCCCAGGTGGCTTGTGGCAAACTTTAAACGAGACTTTTTATGGATATCTTTGAGAAATGGCTTTCTTCTTGCCACTCTTCCATAAAGGCCAGATTTGTGCAGTGTACGACTGATTGTTGTCCTATGGACAGACTCTCCCACCTCAGCTGTAGATCTCTGCAGTTCAACCAGAGTGATCATGGGCCTCTTGGCTGCATCTCTGATCAGTTTTCTCCTTGTTTGAGAAGAAAGTTTGGCAGGACGGCCGGGTCTTGGTAGATTTGCAGTGGTCTGATGCTCCTTCCATTTCAATATGATGGCTTGCACAGTGCTCCTTGAGATGTTTAAAGCTTGGGAAATCTTTTTGTATCCAAATCCGGCTTTAAACTTCTCCACAACAGTATCTCGGACCTGCCTGGTGTGTTCCTTGGTTTTCATAATGCTCTCTGCACTTTAAACAGAACCCTGAGACTATCACAGAGCAGGTGCATTTATACGGAGACTTGATTACACACAGGTGGATTCTATTTATCATCATCGGTCATTTAGGACAACATTGGATCATTCAGAGATCCTCACTGAACTTCTGGAGTGAGTTTGCTGCACTGAAAGTAAAGGGGCCGAATAATATTGCACGCCCCACTTTTCAGTTTTTTATTTGTTAAAAAAGTTTAACTTATCCAATAAATGTTCCACTTCACGATTGTGTCCCACTTGTTGTTGATTCTTGACAAAAAAATTTAATTTCATATCTTTATGTTTGAAGCCTGAAATGTGGCGAAAGGTTGCAAGATTCAAGGGGGCCGAATACTTTTGCAAGGCACTGTATATATATTAAAAAAAAGGCATGGCCGATATTTTTTTGCCGATTCCAATACTTTGAAAATGACGTGATCAGACCCCATCGGCATTTCTTGTTGTTCTTCTGTCTTCCCATAACTGTTTCCTGTCCGCTGCTTTCTATTAATAAACTATGTATTCTTTGTAATTTCGCCTCATTTTGGTCACTCAACTGGCCGGCGTATCACTCTACACCTCTTGTTAACACAGGCTGCAGAGATTTTTAAAATTTTGTCCATGGACGATCAACAAAGTGGTAAGAAAAACAATATTTTAGGTGGATCTTTTAAGTTTAAAGCAGCCAGCCACCTTCTGTAGCTGGTCGCTGATCATAACATTCCACTTCCAACAGCACAGAAAGTCTCGGAGCCTCATCTACGTCATGCTGAATTAATTTTTGGAGATTCCATGGGTTGCTCTGGTTTGATTTTGCAGTTTTAACTTCAGCCGCACTTCATGTTGTTCTGTATAAATCGGAAGTCCGTAGCAGAAAATGTTAAAGTTGGTGCAGCTCAATTTTCGCTGAGGAAACTTGTCAATCTGGCGTGACAGGTTAGTCATCTGGACTGACAAAATTATTTGAAACAACATCGAACCCCAATTTCTCTGTCAAACTAGAAAATGCAATTTCTTGAGAAGTTGCAATGGTAGATATATCGATCAATACACTGTATCTATATAACATTTTTGGGTCACTTCCTGTTGATTTTGGAGCACTTTGGGGTCACTTCTGTTGGATATTTATTCACTTCCTATTGATTTGGGGGCATTTCAGGGTCACTTCCTCTTAAAATCGGGTCGGTTCCCGTTGATTTGCAGGCAGTCACATCTTAAAAACTAAACAGCAAGTCCATCAATGGGATCATTCTTGTTGTTATCAGGTGAGTGTTCACCCCCGTGACTCCTTTACCTTCCCCGCTCGCTCGCCTCCTGGCCTTTGTCCTCCCGACAATGCGGCCGCGAGGGCGAGGAGGCTGTGAAAGAAGGAGCGAAAAAAGAAATATGGTGTTGATCCCTCGTTCTTTACGGCGATGCGCTTCAGGTAAATAGGAGGCCGCATGCCTTTGTTGTCCTGGCACAATGAAGAGGTTTGTGCAGAAGCTCATGGACCCTCCTCCACCTGGACCATCCTAAACTGAGAAATCAACTCTGTAAGCGCCATTGACGGCAATAGACGTCCAATCATGTGGCATCCAACTATTGTTCTGCTGTGATAATGTACCAATACTACATTTTTTTGGGAAAAATATATTCAAAAATATTCTGTTTTTCCTTTTAAATTTTTGTAGCTAAAACATATCAATTTTAGTTTCTTTTAGTTTACATGTGTTGTACTATGACAATATTTCAGTGCCATATTACAGCTTTAGTTATCAACATCACACTATTTTTTTCATCGCATTGTATTGGCCCAATATTTTAATACAGTATAATAATATGCATTATATATTTAATTTGGAGGGACTTGAAGCAATTGAACAAATCAATTATGCAATCATTGATAAATAAAAAAAAAGATTTTTTAAAAATCGGCTAAAAAATAAAGACTGATTAAAAAATATATATATTTATATAAATAGTAATAATAATTTATATAAATAATTTTAAATGAATTTTGAAAAAAAAACACTTGAAACTTCCACAAATTAATTGAAACAAATTATTTAAAAACATTTCAATAGCATAAGAATAAAAACTTAAATTCACACATTTTTTTAAAATTGTTGTTATCATTGTTTTAGCTTAGCTTAACATTAACGCGTCACACTAGCCCAGTGACACTGATGAAGCCGGAAGTACACGCCAAAACATGTCAGGTAAAACAAACAACCTAAAACGTTTGTCTGTGATAAAAGAAAAATTCAGCTAATTTATATATAATATAATCTATACTTAGTACAACTATTAGTTTATTATAGCTTAACTGTTTGGGTGTGAATTAATTTCAACTAATTGATGTCTATTGCCATCAAAAGGTGTTTTCAATATCAATGTCCTTCTTTTACTAACTACCACAACACATGAAAGCTTAAAGTGGTTTTGACACAACAAAGCATGTTTATTTTGTATTACACGCAGTATTTTATGCTCCTGAATGAAATGGACCGCTTGGATGTGTGTGGAAGCGATCGATATATTTATTCAAATTTTTCAATCCCGCGCCATGAAAATGAGTGATTTCCGGCCAGAGTATCGGATTGAGGAAGAAGGCGCATGTGACATCAGCAGATGACATCATCTTCACAATACAGCCATACTATTGTATGCAGAAGGGCTGCGGATTCAGTTGATTTTGCGGATTAATTTGTTTACTTATCGCATCAGGCTAGCCCAATGTGCCGCAGGCTTTTGTTGCTACACCAGGAAGAGTGGTGTGAGATCCTGTTCACCGGTAGGAAAAAAACTTACCGGTAGGGTAGGAGAAAGCGGGAGATCGACAGGCCGATCGGTGCAACGTCTGCAGTGATGCGGACTCTGCACTGGTCGGTAGTGGTGAAGAAGGAGCTGAGCCAAAAGGCAAAGCTCTTGATTTACCAGTCGATCTACGTTCCTACCCTCACCTATGGTCATGAGCTGTGGGTTGTGAACGAAAGAACAAGATCCCGGATACAAGCGGCCGAAATGAGTTTCCTCCGCAGGGTGTCCGGGCTCTCCCTTAGAGATAAGGTGAGAAACTCGGTCATCCAGGAGGGACTCAGCGTCGAGCCGCTACTCCTCTGCGTTGAAAGGAGCCAGCTGAGGTGGCTCTGGCATCTGGTTCGGATGCCTCCTGGACGACTCCCTGGAGAGGTGTTCCGGGCATGTCCCAAAGGACGACCCAGGACACGCTGAAGAGACTATGTCTCTCGGCTGGCCTGTGCACGCTTTGGGATCCCGCCGGAGGAGCTAGTTGAAGTGGCTGGGGAGAGGGAAGTCTGGGCTTCCATGTCAAAGCTGCTGCCCCCGCGACCCGACTCCGGAGCAAGCATAAGATGATGGATGGATGTATGGCATTTTAAAATGCTTTTATTGGCAGATATTCTCGGGTAGGCGATAATATCAGACAACTCTAATTTCAAGTCACTTCCTGTTGGTTTTAGGGCAATTTTGGTCACTTCTTTGTAATTTTATTGGCTGCCATTGACGCTAGATGTCCAATCCATTTTTACTAGGCGAATAAACAAATGTGACTGCGGAGATACAAGTGAGCCAAGTGCAGAAGTGCAAAAATCTGTGGTTTTACAGTGCCATTGTCAAAGTAAAAACATGCGATTTAGTATGTATACATGACAGCACTGCTGTGTACATATTGGCCAAATACATGAGCTAAAAACTAGAGGCATAATTTCCGGTTCTTAGATTATTCGCGATTCGGCCGTGGAAGATTCGAGAAAAGCGGAAATAAAACGCAGTCAGCGCGGTCTTCGGAACGCAATGAGGGACGGACTGAGAGTAAATATCATGTGCAGTTAATGCCGCTAGGTAAAAATAAAACAATAATACCTGACTGCGGCCGTCAGCCGCTACAAACAGCGTCCAGTTGCTAGTTGCTACAAACATACGGCAACATATGGCTATGGTAGATATCACATATATCTAGACTAGATGTGAAATGACAGACTTTCCCGCGCTAGTAAACAGGCACCATCTTAAAGCAGTAGACTTCTCTAGATGGCTCTGTTGTAGAGAACCTAATTACTTTTTATCTAAAATACCCCTAAATCAGCAAAATCTGGACTTGAATCTATCTTTAAATGATGAAACAGTTTTAAAACTTTCACATGTCGAAAGTAGACATGAGGGAAATTATGGAACAATGGGCGCAATATTAACAACTTTAATGGTTGATTCACAACATTAAATTAATTGAATGTAGTTTAAAGCTGCTGATACAGAAAGGGGACTTGAGTATTTTATTTACTGTTTTTAACCGGTACCTTGATACTAAAATAGTAGTTTGGTTTATTTAGCCTGAGAGAATTTTTGAACAATTTTGGAACAAATATACAAAACATTTTTAAAAATGGGGGGCATCAGTAATCAATTTATAATCGAATCGGAGTCTCTGAATCCTAATCGTAATCGAATCGTTAGGTGCCCAAAGATTCCCACCTCTACTAAAAACGTACCTGTCAGTCAGAACAACCTTGAATTGGACCTCAAGGTGCTCTGCTTCTGTCCCGCAGGCCGCACGTTTGACAACACTGGTCTAGAGAATACGGTACTGTGACCTGAGCTGGCAGTGAATGAGTTAAACTAATGATAACTTTTGAATAGATGTCCACTGTAGTGACCGCTGTCCCTGAAAGGCTTAAATGACCATTAAAGAATGTCCACATGCATACAAACACACAGTGAGTGGTGTGCTCACTGCTACCCCACCTTACCCCCCGCGAGGCGGCTGCAGGCCAGATTTGAAAGGGATTTGTTTGACCTGAGGAGGTGTTGGCAGGAGGCCCCCCTCCCTCGTGTGTGCGCGTATGCGCGTAACGCTCAGACGGACAGTAAAACATATGTCACTAGGCCAGGAGGGGCTACGCGTCGTATGTTGCCGCTCTCTCACTGGAAAGTCCGCCGCTGCTTTACGGCCGGCCAGAGGCACGGCGCCAATATGGAGGAGGAGGAGGACCCCCGAGGAGGCACGTAAATTCTCCCCGCCGCCAGGCGGAAAAGACGGCAGGAGGCGTCGAGCCCTCGGCCGAGGCCGTCTGCCAGCCTGTCTCGCATTCCCGCTTCTTCACGCTTTCGGAGAGTAGTTGACTTTATCCAAGGGCGTAGGTTTGGTCTCAACATTGGTAGGGATGATATAACAGCACTTTTTGCTGGGGACAGGACGTTGCTAAGACCAAACAGATTACTTTATAGAACGTGGGTCAGGCAGGAACGGTCAGGAACGCAGTTCCGGTATAAGATTCAGGGCCCGAATGCTGTTCCGGTATAAGATTCAGGGCCAGAATGCTGTTCTGGTGCACGGTGCTTTGATTCAGAAAATATGACGGCAACTGTCAAAATGCTATGTAAAAAAAACAAAAATGCTAAGATGCCACACATGCATTTCAATCTCCAAGAAGAAAACAATCTACCAACATCAGATTTACATACTAAAGATGTCCCGATCGATAGGGTTGCCTCCGATCACGTCATTTTCAAAGTATCGGAATCGGCAAAAAAATATCGGACATGCCTTTTTTTTTTTTTTTTTTTTTTATTAAATCGTTTTCTAATTGTATTTAACGTTACAGACAAAATGTCTTACACTCATCCAGTCTTTAGTTTTGGCTTAAAGTAGGGCTATCAAATTTATCGTGTTAACGGCGGTAATTAATTTTTTTTTTAATTAATCACGTTAAAATATTTAACGCATGCGCTGCACGACCCACTCACGCATTGCCGCGTTCAATCTGTAATGGCGCCCTTTTACCTAGAAATAGAGCTAAAAAGCAGCGTAAAATGAGTAGAGTGAATTTTGGCGGCCTTTGAAGCCTTTTTTTATTTGGCTAAAGCCTTACAATCCCTCTCTCAACAATTAGAAATATCGTGGGAAGCAATGTGGGGAAGAAAGGTAGTAGTTGGTCTTTTTCTTAACACCCTATGTTATTTCCCAACGCAGAGAAGATATATCAATTGGTGCCACTACGCACTGTCATGGTTGCACTTCCCATCATGCATTTGGGCAGAACAGTTAAATGGCTACAGTATCATTTACTGAAAGCTCAACAAATAAACTAGATGGCAATATTTGGTCACAATATACAAAGTCACATTTATCCTTTAAGAATTACAAGTCTTTCTATCTGTGGATCCCTCTCACAGAAAGAATGTTAGTAATGTAAATGCCATCTTCAGGATTTATTGTCATAATAAACAAATACAGTACTTAAGTACTGTATGGGCGGCACGGTGGCTGAGTGGATAGCACGTCTGCCTCACAGTTCTGAGATCAAGGGTTCAATCCCGGGCTTCGGCCTTCCTGTGTGGAGTTTGCATGTTCTCCCTGTGCCTGCGTGGGTTTCTTCCGGGAACTCCGGTTTCCTCCCACATCCCAAAAACATGCATGGTAGGCTGATTGAACACTCTACAGTAAATTGTCCGTAGGTATGAGTGTGTGCGTGAATGGTTGTATGTCTCCTTGTGCCTTGCGATTGGCTGGCAACCAGTTCAGGGTGTCCCCTGCCTACTGCCCGTAGTTAGCTGGGATAGGCTCCAGCACCTCCGCGACCCTCGTGAGGAAAAGCGGCATGGAAAATGAATGAATGAATGAATGAATGTACTGTATGTTGAATGTATATATTCGTCCGAGTTTTATTCATTTTTTTCTTAATGCATTGCCAAAATGTATATGATCGGGAAAAATTATCGGGAATGATTGGAATTGAATCGGGAGCAAAAAAAAAAGCAATCGGATCGGGAAATATCGAGATCGGTAGATACTCAAACTAAAACGATCGGGATCGGATCGGGAGCAAAAAAACATGATCGGAACAACCCTATTACATGCACAAGTGTTAACAACAAGCATAATAAAGTACTTGTGTAATGTCATCTGTTTCCACCAATATTTATTATTTATTTTATTCCACGGACGGCATGGAGGTTTCCCCAGCTGCTGCAGTTATCTGAGTCAAACAATGATGAGTCACATCAATGTGCGAACTCACGCAGCAAAGCAAAACGCCTGGACTCATTTATCTGTTCAATTGGCTGACATAGTGACATGTGATCAGCAGAGCTAGTTAGCTCTGATTGATTAAAATGTGCATGTTTTCTGAAACAGCAAAAAAAAAAAAAAAAAAAAAAGGTTGTAGGATGCGACAAAAAAAGGGCAATGCAACCTAAAATGGATCAAATCTTTAAAAGCAACGAAAGAGTTGAGGAGGCTTATTTATCATATTTATTTATATTTGCTCTGATGGAGAGGTTCAGAACATCTTAACTGTCAATGTGCACTTTGGACTTTTATTTGTTCATTTATGTTAGGCTACTTATTCATTTCCTTATGATTTAAAAAAGTCAATGTTTACGCGATCTTCAAAATATACTCCATTTCACGCTGCATAATATAAGTCATTTGTATTTGTCATTTGTCAATGGCGAGCTACTGGTTTAATAAATTTTAATTTTAATAAAACGAAAACGTTAAGAGGGGTTTTAATATAAAATTTCTATAACTTGTACTAACATTCATCTTTTAAGAACTACAAGTCTTTCTATCCATGGATTGCTTTAAGAGAATCTTAATCATTTTAATGCCATCTTGTTGATTTATTGTTGTAATAAACAAATACATTACTTATGTACCGTATGTCGAATGTATATCCGTCTTGTGTCTTATCTTTCCATTCCAACAATAATTTACAGAAAAATATGGCATATTTTATAGATGGTTTGAATTGCGATTAATCACGATTAATTAATTTTTAAGCTGTGATTAACTCGATTAAAATTTTTAAACGTTTGACAGTCCTAATTATAATTAAATACTGTATAGTGAACAAAAAGTAATTTTGAAACATTTTTGGTTTGTTGTGTGCCACTAGATTCTTTTCTATGTAAAAACGTGCCGTGACTCAGAAAAAGTTGAAAAACACTGTACTAAATTACCCCAAGCCTCGAACCAAAGTACTCTCATGAAAGTCTGATCCCTGACGCAAGATGGCCGCCAACTAAGGACACTGGCTCTTAGCTTTTGAAGCCCAAACAGAAATAATCAACAGCAAATTATTTTTTCTTAAACTGGGAGTCTTTAATGGTCCCTCGGACAAACAAACGAAAAAAAATTGAATATAATTTTTCATAAATTTATAGATTTATATGATGAAAAACATCGCATGGCTCAAAATTCATTAATCAAATAAGATACAAACAGTATGGCCACATTGGGTTGAAAAAAATCCCTAAAATATGACACCAAATTCAACAAATTGCGCCATATCATAATTGTTTCGTTTGCGTTTTAGAGCGTGGCTTGGATAAAAAAATGACGAAAACAATCTGCTCTTTTTTTGCTTTTTATTACTGCACTTCTTGCTTTTAACATCAACAGCTTGCACCCTCAGGGTGTGGTCCCAGGGGGCGGGGTCTCAGGGGGTTACGCACACACCACACACACACGCACATACAACCCAGAATTCCTAACCTAGCTAATACTCGAAAAGCGCCAGCAGGTGTTTTCACTTCCACCTGTGTGACCTGCCAGTCAAACAAAGTAGGTGGGATTTTCTAGTCACATGACAAGCCAAAATATGGCAGCCAAAGAGTTAAGCTTTGTGAGGTCACAAAACAATGACAACATCAATAAAATCGAATTGAAAATCTTTATTTGTCTTTGTTTTTTATATTTTTGTAATTTAATTTTGGAAGTTTTTTTTTTTTTTTGTAATTAACTTTAACACATAAAATTATTTATATATTTTTTGTAACAGCCATGGATTTCTTTAACTGTATTTATTTATTATCAATTTTTAAATAATTGATTTTCCTCCCTCAAAATTGATCTTTAATTAATTTATTTTGAGTGAAATTATATTTTTAAAGAACTGAAATTTATTTGTCTTCATTTTCCAAAATTCTTTTGTTTACTACATTTTTTTAAATTTATTTTTGGAGGTATTACATTTATTAAATTAATTTTAATCCATTCAAAAATATTTATAATTTTTTTTAAATCACTCATTGATTTTTTTAAACTGAATTTTTTAAAAAGTTTTTTTAATCATTAATTCATGAATATTTAGCTTTATCCAAAATTGATTAATTTTTATTATTTTTTCTTATTCCCCATTGCAAAAAAAAAAAAAAAAAAATGCAGGCAACAATTAGACGTCAAATAGCGGTCCCAAAATATTGCCCTGCGGGCAGCAATTAGCCCCTAGGCCGAAAGTTTGAAACCTCTGTCCTATGTGAATATTATGAAAACATTTAAGGAAAAAATTACGTTATTTCATGCTTTTGGTATGCAGTTTTCGTGAAAAACGGTCAGGGGCTGTTTAGCGGGGGTTTCCCAACATCAAAGAGACTAAATGGGGGCGTGGCTTGAATTGACATCGCCTACGGGAAAATTATCTCTCTGGCCTGTTAATGGACGGTTACTTACAGACTGCGAGGGAAGATTTCAGACGCGTTAGCTAGAAATTTAGCTTCATGTTGCCATTAACAGCAATAGACGTCTAATCCATTTTGACTGCGAGGGTTAGTATGCCAGCAATCGCCATCAATGGCAGGTCAACTGTTTAGCATGTGCAAAGCTAAACTATATCAGACTGTTGAACTCAGTGTTTTGAGCTCTAATTAGGCTGCAAATTCAGCTGAGCCCACATGTGTGCTGATTAGTCTCATCCGACAGCTGCTAATCAAGTTTGAATAATGAACACACACACATGTGCATGTGTGTGTTTGTGTGTCCGTCATCATCGTCAAGCCTTTGGGCAATCTGCTTTCTATCCTGGATGTCTTCACTGCTGTTTTCCAAATTCATCTTCACCCCACCCACATTGGAAATACAGTATAGTTTCAAGGTTAGCCCAAAATGTGATTATGATTTTGTATTAAAATTACCGTTTTGATCTTTTTTTTTTTTTTTTTTTTTAGTTTTTAGTGAAAGGTGAAGGACTACAGGGATAAGGGCAAATTTACATTTCTTTTAATGAAAAAATTAGTAAATCAACACTTGTTGATATTTACTGTTGTTTTGTGTTGCTTAATTGAACAAATTCATCAGACTATATTATATACTATAATTATTTATATTATATATTATAATATTTATACGTATTTCAATTTCCCCCATTTTATGTTTATGATTTAAAATGTAAATTTAAAAAACGAGTGTGAAAAATGAATGAAAAGTTTAAATGAATTGTTATCCTTTTTTTAATCAATGAAAAAAAATGAATATTTTCTAAAGTAATGTTTTTTTTAAAAGAACAAATAATAATAATAATAATAATAATAATAATATAAAATAAAATTAATATAGTGAATTAATATTTAATTAAGTACACAAGGAAAAAATATTTTTTAAAAATACATTAATTTTTTTAAAATAAAAAGATAAAAACCTGTAAAATCTTTGGGAAAAAAAAAGAAAGAAAAAACTATAAAAGATTATATTTTCTAGTTAAGTTTTTATGATTAAAATAGAGGAGAAAAATTATGGTTTAAATAGAGAAAAAGAAAAAAGTAAAAAAAATTGAATAAAAATTTTGAGAATTTTTAAAAATTATATAATTTTTTTTTAAAATAAGAGAATATTTTCTGTTTAAAAAGGGATTTAAATGCATAAAAAATAAGACGATGTTTACTGTTTTCCTTCCTTGTAATTAAAAACTGTATAAGGAGTATGAATACTTTCAGTTCTTTTTTTTTCAATTAATTACAATTACATACTAAATATACAAGAGAATATCGGCTCCCAAAAAAAAAATCCAGACATTTATTTTTAGCTCAAAAATTTCTCAAAACAGTTCATCAACTACCAAAATATTTGATGATTCATTTAAAAATCAACTGGTTGTCTATATAGTGACAATGAGCCGCTGAAGAAAAAAATTACAATGTGAATAATGTGAAATAAATAATTAAAACTACTTAACGTGACCCTAAATGCTCCATAGTACTGTTGATGGTGAAGCTTCTGCTTTTGTCTTCACGCCTAAAGGTCCTTGAGCAAAAAAAAGAAAAAAAAAAAAACAGGAGAGCGGCCATCCGTCAAGCCGTGTTGGATAACTCCGCTTTGTAATTTAGCTACAAGGAAAGAGCGCGAGTGTGTCTGGTTAACCTTGGCAGGTTTCATTAGTGGCCCAAGGCCAGCGTCGGGGCCCGGCCGGGATGAATTAGGAGGCCGGGGGCCACAAATTTACCCCGGACAAGGCCTTCTCTGATTAAACCTGCCGGACACACACTATTACACAAAAATACACACACAGTGCTGTTTTTGCCGGGACGTCATCAGCGTTGGATAACTGCGCGTAACTAGTGACGTTCGGGTGATATCTCACTGCTTTTTAGATGTAACGAGAGCAAAATGAATGACCGCGATAAAGACGCGCTCGCTGGAGGACAAATCAAGACCGAGGAGGGTCGTCGTGAGAGCTGGGAGGAAGTGATAATGTTTCAGAGGCGTTGACAGATATAGACGTCCGATCTGTTTGGATCTGGAGGGTGGCAGTCAGTGTTATTTTCGTTAATGATGACGATAACGAAAATTTTTCTTCACGAGTCTGTAACGAGCTAAAAACGTGTTCCGGGAAACTAAAAAAAATAATGAGTCGAATGCCAGTTTTCGTCTGACAAGACGAGAACGAGACGAAAATGCGCCAGTTTCCATCACATGTTCCCAATGTGTAACATTTTATGTGTAGTTAGCCTGCATTGTAGCAATGTCTCGTTGTGTCACTTGTGACATGCTGCCCCCCTCCTTTCCCAACTCATCAGTGTGTCGTCTCCAGTCTCCATCCAGGCTTGCACACACGGTAATATTTGTTTCCCTTGGCCAGAGAAAATATGCAATGTCACTTTAGCCTTTAAAGGTCTGTGCTAAGTAATTATCTCACACTAAATGTAACTCATAGCGTTAGCATAGCGTTCGCGTTACGATCATTTTAACAAAGAGCGTCCTCTTTTTACATAGTTCGTGGTGTAATAAATATTATACTGTTAATATTAATAATAAATAATTGTTTCCCTGCTGAGTCTGTATAATCATCAAGTTGGTATTGTACTTGTAGATGCTACAATATGCGCTCATCTGTCAATGTTCATCATTCGAAATAGTTGGAAACCTCTACTTATTTATTTATTTATTTTGGGAGGGTTTTTTTTCTACAGACGAAAACATTTTTAGTAAATGTCAACAAAAAAATAGATGAAATCAGTCTTGAGTTTTGGTCAACAAAACTAGATGAAGAAAAACACATTTTGAGACTAGAAACTGCAGTTTCTGGATAAATTACTCTGGGTCTTTGCTGTGTGGGGATACAGATTTTAGCCCCACCCAGGTTGGTTTGGGTACATTTCGGGGACAAGATCCTGTTGGTTTAGGGATATTTGGGGGGTGTGGCCTGGTCATAACAGGTCATTTGGTGACATATGAATGGGAAAAATTTTGACGTCCATGACTGTCAATGGCATCGACTTACATAGGCGTCAGTGGACTCCAAGTACATTGGGACCAATGGAATGGACAAACATGGCCGTGAATGGCTATAAACAAAGTAAATGCCATTAGAAATGAATGGGAAATTCGGATGTCCATGGCCGTCAATGGCAACACCCTCAATAAGCATCAATGGAATCGGGGACGTTTAGGGGACACGTCTTATTGATATCTGGTAATTTGCCGTTGATTTGGGGACAATGTGTTTTTTTGCCATTGAAAATGAATGGGAAAAAATTTGGACATCCATGGCCATCAGTGGCATGCACTTACATAGGCGTCAATGGAATCCAAGGACATTGGCATCTATAGAATCGACATACATGGCCGTTAATGGCATTGGCATCTATAGAATAGACATACATGGCCGTCAATGGCATCAAACAAAGTAAATGCCATTGAAATTGTCATTTCCTGTTGATTTTGGGACATATTTTTTCCCATTGAAAATGAATGGGAAAAATTTTGGACGTCCATGGCCGTAAGTGGCATCGAGTTACATAGGCGTCAATGGAATCCAACCACATTAGCATCAATAGATTCGACATGCATGGCTGTCTATGGCATCAATGCAATCTAAATTCCAATGGAAATTCTATTGGAAGTGAATGGGAAATTTTGCTATTAGAAATGAATGGAAATTTTTTGGGGCAAATTTCCGGGGAACCGTAAATTTTTCTCCAAATTCTGTATACAATCTTTATGCCCCTCATTGTCCCAGAATTTTTGATGTCCAAATTACAGTGCCCTCCATAATTATTGGCACCCCTGAAAAAGATGTGTTTTTTAGCTTCTAATAATTTTATTTTTTTATTCAAATAATATGGAATGGAAAAAAAGAGAAAAATCCAACCTTCAATACAAGTGCATTCATTTAGTGGGGAAAAAATCCCACATAAAGAAAAAAATATTTGACATCAAATAATGTGTGTCACAATTATTAGCACCCCTGGTGTTAATACTTTGTACAACCCCCTTTTGCCAACAAAACAAGGTCTGGGGACTGAGATGGCCATGGGAGGAGCTTGATTTTGTGTCTGGTGAACAATTTCTGTGTAGATTTGGCCATATGTTTAGGGTCATTGTCTTGCTGAAAGACCCAGTGACGACCCATCTTCAGCTTTCGGGCAGAGGGCAACAGATTTTGATTTAAAATGTCCTGGTATTTCAAAGCATTCATGATGCCATGCACCCTAACAAGGTTCCCAGGGCCTTTGGAAACGAAACAGCCCCACAGCATCACTGACCCACCCCCATACTTCACAGTGGGTATGAGGTGCTTTTCAGCATGCGCATCTTTCGTGGCACGCCAGACCCACTTAGAGTGTTTGTTGCCAAAAAACTCAATCTTGGTCTCATACTAAAATACACACAGTCTCAGGCTTCAGCTGGGACCATGTGCTTTGGTCAGATATTAAAACCCCTCTTAATGTTTTCGTTTTTAAAAAATTGTAAAATTTTCAAACAAAAAATAAAGTAGTAGCTCGCCATTGTTGATGTCAATAATTACACAATGCTCATGGTGCTGAAACCCATAAAATCAGTTGCACCCAAGCGCCAGCAGAGGGTGACAAAACACCAAAAAACACAAGTAACAAACGGACATGACACTGTGCTGTCATTTTAATCTGAGCGGGGCATGTGCGTTAAATGTGTCAAATATTTTAATGTGATTAATTTAAAAAAAAATTACCTCCAGTTAACGCGATAATTTTGACAGCCCTATATATCATATTATATTATATTATATTTAGGGCTTTCAAACGATTAAAATTTTTAATCGAGTTAATTACAGCTTAAAAATTAATTAATCGTAATTAATCGCAATTCAAACCATCTATAAAATATGCCATATTTTTCTGTAAATTATATATATATTCTGTAAAATAAATTGTTGGAATGGAAAGATAAGACACAAGATGGATATATACATTCAACATACGGTACATAAGGACTGTAGTGGGCATTTCACTCTACTGTCATTTAAATCTGTCTATGCTGTCCTCACTCCGAAGCGTCTACTTTTTCCAAAGCTAGACAGCTAGTGAACGACGCCTTAATAATTAGACCTCTTCCTTTTTCATCTGATTTATTAATAAAATGACCTCAAACCATTATCCTCTTTAGACCGTCGTAAAACTACAAAATAAAAGTACACAAGCATTGCATTAGCAACAACGTTAGCTTAGCACGCTATACAGGTTCACTAAACATAAACAAAACGCGTCTCATACAAAAAATATAACATTTCGCTTACTAACATAATATGTACATTCTTTACAACAACCATACTTACGGACAAATCTTGTCCAAGGATCATATAAGCACAACATTATCAGCCCGAGACGTCGTGCAGCCATAATGAACTGGTAAGAAAACAATAAACCATGTTGCAAAGCGACCACGAGAGTTCGCTGTTGGACAGCGCAAAAAGCCTTGCTGTAAAACTTTCCAAAAGGCAGAATACTTTCTGAGCGGGACATGTGCGTTAATTGCGTCAAATATTTTAACGTGATGAATTTTAAAAATTAATTACCGCGCATTAACGCGATAATTTTGACAGCCCTAATTATATTATAATTTTTGTTTTATTTACTTTTGTTCCGTGAAGAATTCAGAAAGGGTTATTTGATTGTGGCTTTCTGAAAAACAACAAATTTTTACATTTAGGCACTCCTGCAATCGTCACACATTTTCTGTTACAAACTGACCCAGCCCCTCATCAGAGAAAGAAAAAGTTATGTGGCCCTCACAGGAAAAAGTTTGGGGACCCCTGATGTAAACAGTGCTGTTGGCCGTGTCCTGCAGGCTTCGACATCTTTGGACAGCTTTTTTATGAGGAAAGGGCTTCCTGCTGAGCCAGAAGAGGAGGCTACAACCAAGTCAATTCTGCATAATATGTGGCTAAAAGCTAGCAAACAAGGCAACAAAAGCGAATGCACTGAGATCACTATACCGCCACATCATACCTCATATTGTTAAAGCCATGAAACCTAGTACTATACCAAGGATATTTGCCGTCAAGTTTTAGCAGAGGCCGCTGTTAAAAAAAAGGTTGCCCATGTTTGTTAGGGAAATGAAAGGTCTTTTCGTGCTTCTGCCAGGCATGTTGCCACCCTCCAACTTGAAATGAATTGGACATTTAGCGCTGGCAGACGATGAGTTACACAGTGTCTAAGCAAGCCGTGATAGCAAAAAAAACAGTCATTCTTTTTCTAGACATTTCCAATCGGTTCAAAGTTCACCATATGGAGTCAACCTACTCGGCATAATCTGCCAAGGAGGGGGTGAGCGTCCGAGGGGGTCGTCAGGTTCATCGGACGCTTCGCAGGGTGACTGAGGTCGAGCTTCTCAACCTTACGGATGATATTAACCTGTTAGTGCTTGACCTCGCAAGTATTATCTCCACCAACACCTGCGCGCAAAGCATCATCGCACCTTAGGGCCGCTCGCTTTCCCCCTCGTTAAGCGGCTAACGGGACTTTCTTAACCTTCTTGGACACTTGTCGTGTCACAGAAAACTCCAGAAAGAAGCTAACCTGGCACACCAGATTGATTGCTTATCTGAGATTTCCCCAAGTTTTAAAAACCCAACTCCTAAAACTGATGATATAGCTCTCGACTTAACTACTAAGTCAATACTTTCCCAATTAAAAAAAAAAACAGCAGCTGAAAGCTGTAACTTATATCAAACTTGTGTCAAGTCTCAGAACTAGTCAAGTAGACTTTCAGATTTTTTAGCTAAAGCACAACTAAAATTGGCATGTTGTCGAACCAGTTTTAATGTGTAAGATGTGTAAGTGCCCCAGAAAGGGTAGGAAGCGCCCCAAAAACAACTGACCTCAGAAATGCCCTAAAACCAACAGGAAATGATTTAAAATCTATTAAAAAAGTGGCCCCAAAATGCTTCAAAGGCATCAGAAAGTGACCAAAAATCAACAAAAAGTGACCTGAAATTACTCCAAACTCAAGAAGAAGTGGCCAGTAAATCAGAAGTGACCCCAAAATACACTAAAAGCATCAGAAAATGATCCAAAATGTACAGTAAGTGACCCCGCAATGCCCCCAAACAATCAAAAAGTAAACAAAAAAAAAGAAGTGAACAAGAAATGCCCTAAAATCAATAGAGAATGATCCTAAATATACAGGAAGTGACCCCAGAATGACCAAAAATAGCAAAAAGTGACTTGTAGGTACTCAAATATCTGCAGGAAGTAACCAATGAACAGGAAGAGACCCAGAACTGACCTAAAACCAAAAGGAAATGATCCAAATTGGACAGGAAGTGACCCTGGAAAAAAAAAATCAATAGAAAGTGAAGTGTAGGTGTCCAAAAGTGTCCATATGTTTTACAATAAACTGGAAACAATCCAAATTGTACAGAATGTGACCCGGCAATGCCCCAATATCATTAGAAAGTAACACAAAATCAACAAAAAGTGACCAAGAAATGCCCTACAATCAATAGGAAATGATCCAAAATATACAGGAAGTGACCCCAAAATGCCCAAAATGTGACCAAAGAAAAGGAACGCAATAGAAAGTGATCTGGAAATGCCCTAAAATTAACAGGAAATGATACAACCTGTACAATAAATGCCCCAAAATCATCAGAAAGTGACCCAAAATCAACAAAAAGAGATACAGAAATGCCCTAAAATTACCAGGAAGTGACCAGTGAAAGGGAAGTTACCCAGAAATGCCCTAAAACCAACAGGAAATGATCGGAATTGTACAGGCAGTGACCCCAGACTGACCAAAATGTGACCACTGAACAGGAATTCAATATGAATAAATAGGAAGTGATCTGAAAATGCCCTAAAATGAACAGGAATGACCAAAAAGTGACCAACTAACAGGAAAGTGATCCATAAATGTGCTAAAATTAACAGGAAATGATTCAAAGTGGACTGGAATGACCCCCGCGATGCTCTAAAATCATCAGAAATTAACACCAAACTAACAAATTCGACCCATAAATGCCTTGAAATTAACAGGAAGTGACCAGCAAACAGGGAGTGACCCAGAAATGCCCTAAAATCAACGGCACATGGTCCAAAATGTACAGGAAATGACCCCGCAATAGTCCAAAATTAACAGAAAGTGACTCAAAATCAACAAAAAGTGACCCAGAAATGCCCTAAAATCAACATGAAGTGATCCAGAAATGCCTTCAAGTCAACGTGACGTGATCCGAAATGTACAGGAAGTGACCCCGGAATGACCAAAATTCAACAAAAAGTGGCCTGTAGGTACCCAAATATCAACAGGAAGTCAACAGTGAACAGGAAGTGTCCAGCAAATGCTCTAAATTAAACTGGAAATAATCCAAAACGTATAGGAAGCGACCCCAGAATAACCAAAAATCAACAAATAGTGACACGTAAGTACCCAAATATCAACAAGAAGTGGCTAGTAAACAGGAAGTGACCCAGAAATGCCCCAATATCGTCAGAAAGTAACCCAAAATCAACAAAAAGTGACCAAGAAATGCTCTAAAATCAACAGTAAATCATGCAAAATATACAGGAAAATACCCCAGAATAACAGAAATCAACAAATAGTGACATGTAGGTACCCAAATATCAACAGGAAGTGGCCAGTGAACAGGCCGTGACCCAGAAATGTCCCAATATCATCAGAAAGTAACCCAAAATCAACAAAAAGTGACCAAGAAATGCCCTTAAATCCATAGGAAATCATGTAAAATATACATCGCTAACACGGCTTGCTTAGAAACTAGAGATGCCCTGATCGATCAGATCGGGTCCGATCACGTCATTTTCAAAGAATCAGAAAAAATATCGGACATGACTTTTTTTAAATGTTTTTTTTTTTTTTATCTAATAGTTTTCTAGTTGTATTTAACGTTACAGACATAATATGTTACACTCATCCAGAGTCTTTAGTTTAGGCTTGAGGTAGGGTTATCAAATTTATCCCGATAACGACGGTAATTAATTTTTTAAAAAATGTATCACGTTATATTTTAACGCAATTAATACATGCGCTGCAAGACCTGCTCATGCATTGTCGGGCTCCATCTGTAATGGCGCCGTTTTGCTTATATAGAGAGCTAAAAGGCAGCGTAAAATGAGTACAGTGAATTTTGGCAGCCTTTGGAGCCTTTTTTTAATTGGCTAAAGCCTTACAATCCCTCTCCCTACGATTAGAAATATCGTGGGAAGCAATGTGGGGCAGCAAGGTAGTAATTGATCTTTTTGTTAACACTATGTTATTTCCCAACGCAGAGAAGAAATATATAGATATATATATACTACGCACAGTCATGGAATGTACTTCCCATCATGCATTTGGGCATGGCTACAGTATCATTTACTGAAAGCTCAACAAATACACTAGATGGCAATATTTGGTCACAATATACAAAGTCACATTTATCCTTTAAGAATTACAAGTCTTTCTATCCGTGGATCCCTCTCACAGAAAGAATGTTAATAATGTAAACGCCATCTTGAGGATTTATTGTCATAATAAACAAATACAGTACTTATGTACTGTATGTTGAACGTATATATTCGTCCGAGATTTATTCATTTTTTTCTTAATGCATTGCCAAAATGTATATGATCGGGAAAAAGTTATCGGGAATGATTGGAATTGAATCTGGAGCATAAAAAAGCAATCGGATCAGGAAATATCGGGATCGTCAGATACTCAAACTAAAACGATCGGGATCGGATCGGGAGAAAAAAAACATGATCGGAACAACCCTATTAGAAACTGTTTAACCCAACAGGTGTGCAAACACCCCAGTAATGGCTGCCAACCACTCGAGGGCGATGTACACAAATCTATACTCGGATTAGTCAATAGAGTAGACGGGCATATTGATGTATCAAGAGGCACCGTGACCTCTAGGTACCCAAATGTCAACAGGAAGTTGCCAATGAACAGAAAGTGACCCATATATGTTTTAAAATGAACAGGAAATGATCCAAATTATACAGGACGTGACCCCGCAATGCCCCAAAATCAACCAAAAGTGAAACAGATATGCTATAAAATTACCAGGAAGTGACCCCGAAATGCTCTAAAGTCAACAGGAAGTTATTCAGATTGTGCGTGAAGTGACTGGGAATGACCAAAAAGTCATCAATAAACTGCTAGTGACACAAAAATTCCCAGAATTTTAAAATGAATGCCTCATTATTTATCGGAAGTGACCTGAAAGTCACCAATAATTAACTACTTCTTTGTCTTTTTGCCTGCCATTGACATTAATAGACATCCAATTCATTGAAACCGGGAGGACTGGATATGATTGCTTATCTTTTAATGGCATTGACAGCTCTAGACATATCTTGTGCAGCCAATGAGTTAAAAAGTAGCACGCAGGAGGAAAAAAAATGCAGTCACCCCAGTTCTAAAGGTTCTCCTTGCTATTTTGGACCACCAAGCAGGTTAAGCATGTAACTTGATGAAGGACACGCTGAAGACAAGGCAGATGAAAAGGAAAAAAAAGGACATCACTTTCTTCTTGTTTTGAGATGTGCCCAAGCGAGACTTGCACTGTAAAGGTCGCCTTTGATTTATCCCGCCGTGTTTCCTCCAATGGCTCATTTCCATAAATCACATGTCAGCCTGTTTGTAGGCGGGAGGACGTTAACAAGAGACTGCAGTCCAAACAGTCCAAACCGTATAAACCTCTGAGACGCGCCATCCATCAGCGCTTTGCGGGTGAGGAAATGTTTTGTCATCCGACGTGTGTTTCTTGGGGCGGGGCAAAACCGGGCACGGGGGTAAAAAGTTCATTGCTATGGAAATGCCACTTACGCTATCCTTTCTGTGTTGTAACTGGAGTGGGAATTTTATTTTTATTTTTGACCAGAAATGCTCTAAAATCAACAGGAAGTGATCCTGGAATGACCCAGAATCATTAGAAAGTAAGCGAGAAATGCCTCAAAATCAACAAGAAGTGTCCAATGAACTGGAAGTGAGCCAGAAATGCATTAAAATCAACAGGAAATTGTCCAAAATCTACAGGAAGCGACCTTGGAATGACCCAGAATCATTAGTAAGTCACCCAGAAATGCCCCTAAAAAATAGGATGTGACCAATTAACAGAAAGTGAGCCACAAATTGTCTGAAAACAACAGGTAATGATCCAGAATGTACAGGTAGGGCCCTCAGAAATGGCTCAAAAACAACTGGAATTGATCAACGAACAGAAAGCGACCCAAAAATGGTCGAAAACAGGAGACCCCAAAATACGGCCCGCGGGCCGAATACGGCCCGCCTCCACATTTGGTCCGGCCCGTTGAAAAAAAAAATTTTTTTTTAACTTCTCAATAGTGTTATTTATTTCCTGGCTTTTTTTCCTGTGAAGAACCCAGAGAGGGTTATTTGGTTATTATCGATTTAATTAATAGTGTTATTATTATTTATTATATCATATTATATTATCAATAGCGTTATTATTATTTATATTATAATACAATATAATATAATATAATATATTATTAGGGCTGTCAAACGATTAAAAATTTTAATCGAATTAATCACAGCTTATAAATGAATTAATGGTAATTAAACGCAATTCAAACCATCTATAAAATATGCCATATTTTTCTGTAAATTATTGTTGGAATGGAAAGATAAGACACAAGACGGATATATATATTCAACATACAGTACATAAGTACTGTATTTGTTTATTATAACAATAGATCAACAAGATAGCAATAACATTATTAACTGTTAAAGCGATCCATGGATAGAAAGACTTGTAGTTCTTAAAAGATAAATGTTAATACAAGTTATAGAAATTGAATATTAAAACCCCTCTTGATGTTTTTGTTTTAATAAAATTTGTAAAACTTTCAATCAAAAAATAAACTATCGCTCCAAGTTGGCAAGCTTTGTTTACATCATATGCATGTTGCACATTTATGCCGTGAGGTGATGTGTTCGTTTAGCATCTGTGGGATGTGTTGTAAGTCCGATTGACAGGCATGAAAATGGGTCAGGGGTTAAAAAGGTGAGAAAGGTGTGGAGGAAATATGTTCCGGCGTTCTGCCAAAATGTCCTCTGTCGGCGAAACGTCCTACATGTGGCGAATTTGACCATTTTAATTTTTCACATAAGGCTTAAGATTCGAGCGGGGGTTTAATTAGTTGAAGGAGTTGATTTCAACCACCATTGACTCGGACTAGCTTAGCCACTCCGGACCCCTGGAACTAACAAATAACTGGCAAACTGCACAGAATTTGTTCAAATCAACTCCAACGACTAATTAAACCCCGGCTAACTCAAAGATTAAGCTTAATGTAAAAATTCTGAACTTCCCCTTTAAAAATAAAGACCATTGAATATGGCCATTAAAATGTTGTCTATAAAAGTTTTAGAGCAATAAAATAAACAACAAAAATGAATGAAATGAACAAGAATCCTTCAAACTATTTCATAATGGGTCCAAATTATTTTTCGAACAGATCATGTGACTACAGCACCTTAGAGACAGCCGTTTGCATTGCTTAGCCAAAACTACAGCTGAGGAGGCAAGATGGATATTTAGAATTTCTTTAAACCTAAGCTTTCAAAACTTTCAACAACAACTGAGCTTGAACCGAGGATTGAGCACGAGCAGTATCAAAAAGTCCTGGCTTTCGTGTTACCTGTTGTGCTGTAATTCCAAGTGGTGCTTGAATTGGATGCTTATAGCGGTCGACAGTCGTTTTTGAGCCAGCGCAAAGTTCGCAGCGCATGGAGATATTTTTGTCATCTTTACTGGACAAAAATGTGACGTAATGACTGTGTTTCCAGTGTGCAAATGCAGCCGTTTGTAGTATATCTCCTGCCTATTTCATTGCATCCTGGAGGGGAAGCAAGGCTGTGTTGTTTTGGCCGCAAACTCCCAGCGCTCACGGCTCACGCATCATGGTAATACACGTGACCCTTTTTTTCCCATCCTTGATTAGAAAATGTGACATGTGATGTCACTCCCATGACTACAGTATTCTTCATTCTACATACATTATGGGGCAATAACAAAATAGTAACGCACAGGCATCAAGGAAAGTAATTTTACTCAGATTACTGATTTAGAAAAATGAACGCGTTAGATTGTTCTTTACTGAAAGAAAGTAATCAGATTACAGTTACGCATTACTCACATAACGCGTTACTGACAACACTGCTTTTATATTACCGTTAAATACACAAGCTTGACGCTACCTTAACGGGAGCTATTTTTTCACTGGACGCTCTGGCAGTGTTCAACGCAAGCTGCGACAAACGGCAGTAACTTTGTCATACCGCAAAATATGAAAACGATTAAAACCATTACTCACCAAATTCAATATGCTGGCGAATGCATTCATCTAAAAAAAAAAAAATTGGGAGTGAGACCTCACCTCGTCCAGCGAACGTGAATTTGTTCTTAGGACAAGATCATCTGTCGCAATTAGCGATCTTTGACGCTCTTTTTCTCCTCCCCACATACAAACTTGATTCTCTCTCAGCGGCTGTGATTAACCTCAATAAAGTTGCTCTCCTAACTAAGCCTTGCCTATCATTCGTCTTTGTAAGTTTTTAGTAACTTTGTGTATTGAATTTAAAAGGAAAATGTGTGTTTTGTTTTTGGCGAACTTTTTCATGAAGCTTAACTGTTGAAGCGACTCACACGTGGAAAAATAAGATTGTACAACGTTTTAAATGTATTCATTTGGTATATTTCAGTTACCACGATTTGAGAGATCAATAAATTGAAGAATTTACGCCTTGCGTTTGGAGTGTTTCTTTTTGGGTTTGCTGGAATAGCGTCACTGACACTCGCAGCATTAAACAGGGGAAGGGGTAAGCGCTGCCGCACCAAGCCACTTCTGGCTGCATTTTCGACACATGAAAAATAACGAATACGTACTACAGTATGACGGAAAATTTTAGTGGTTTTGTAACCGCCACGTTTTCATAGCATGGTAAACCGTGAAGGTAACCGGCACATGCCTACACCCGAACCCCCACCCCCCCACCCCCCTTAAAAGTTTTCTCCTCGGATCTACACGATTCACGTAGGTCATCCTTTTTGACTTCAAAACGGCGAATTTCGCCGAAAGGTGAGAGATTTTCATGCCTGGATTGAGTGTAAAGTGCTTAGTTGCCGCCACGTTTTGTGGCCAAATTGACCGCGTGTGTGTTGAGAGGAGTACTTCCGGGTTGTGGACGCGCATCCGCGCCCGCCACCACCTTTGCAATTTTGTGCAGTTAGTTTGCATTGTTTTACATTGGCACTGATATGCTGTTAACCATAAGCCGAAATTCAGAAGTTTTGACATTAGGTTTAATCTTAGAGTTAGCGGGGTTTAATTGGTTGGTGGAGTTGATTTCAACAAATTCCAAGCAGTTTGTCAGATATTTGTTAGTTTCAGGGCTCCGGAGTGGCTAAGCTAGCGCGAATTTCTGATATTCCCCTTTAAATTCAATCAACGGAAAGTCAATTACATGTGATGACATTTTTCTGTTGTCATTCTTATGTTGAGGCGGCAAAGGGAGAAAAATGGGTAAAAAGTAACTGACAGATTACTTTTAAAGTAACTTTAAGTTACTTTGATAATGACGTAATCAGTAAAGTAAGTAGTTTACTTTTTTGAGGCGTAATCAGTAATTAAATTATTTTTTCAAGTAATCTGTGACAACACTGACAGGAAGTGACACAAAAATTCTCTACATTCAAGAGAAAATGATCCAAAATGTACAGGAAGGCACCCAGAAATGACCCAAAATCATCAGGTTGTGACCATTGAACAGGAAATGACCCAGAAATGCTTTAAAATCAACAGGAATTAATCCAAAAGGTATACGAACGGACCCCGGGATTAATAAATATTAATAAAAAGTGAACTGCATGTGCCCAAATATCAATAGGAAGTCGCTAATAAACAGGAAATGACCCAGAAATGCGCGAAAATCAACAGAAATGATCCAAAAAGTGACCCTGAAATGACTAGAAATCAACAAAAGGTGACCTGCAGGTACCCAAATAGCAACAGGAAGTGGCTAATAAACAGGAAGTGACCCAGTAATGCTCTAAAATCAACAGGAAATGATTTTTGAGGATTTTTTTTTCTTCCATATATGACGTTCAGGTACCCAGATATGAACACAGGCAGTGGCCAATGAACAGAAAAGCCGACATGTGTTTGAAGAACGTTCCTGGAGGCGGGCCAAACCATGCCCGGGGGTAAAAAGTTCATTGCCATGGAAACGACTACTTACTCCATCCTTACTGTGTTGTGGTCATCAAGGGGGGAGACTAATTGGAGTGTGGATTTTTTTTGTTTTTTTCCCACGATGCAGCGCTCCACAGTGACGCCAGATAACATCGACTGTCCGCCCAAGAACTTCCTCTTTGGCCTGGGGGTTTGGGAGGGCCGACTTTGACTTGTAACATCTTCAAGTGGGACTTTGGCGCCTAAACATACACATTGTTGTCGTTGTTTCTTTTTTTTTCTTTTGAGGTCATACTGTAGGTGTCAAACTCAAGGCCCATCTCACAGTGAAATTGAAATATACATTTCTGTAGTGTGCAATTTTTCATTGCGAGTAAAGAGTATAATGTGTTTATTTAATGTATTTATTTGACAATAATAAATACATTTTAATTACAGCAATCCCTCGTTTTTCGCAGTTAATGGGGAACAGAACCCGCAATAAGTGAAAAACCGCGAAGTAGCGCCCCCCCCATAATTTTTTTTTTTTTTTTTGTGTGTGTGTGTTCAATGTATTTATTCATATTCATGTTAAGCATTGGAAAGAGGCTACATATTAGAAATTTTTTTTTTCACTTTTTTTTCACACAAAGTATAATTAAAATTAAACTTATGTACAGTCCCTAACAAACATCTTGTCGCTTATCCATTTTGCAGAAACAATTGCTAATAACCTGACTTTTAATTATTCAATTGGTTTCAGAAATGGCTCATATGAAAGCTAAGACCCTCCCAAATGGTGTTGAATGTACAAAAATGTATTTGTTTCACTGAAAAAAGATTTATCATTTAATGAAGACCTAAAGGTCAAATTTTGGCACGACAAAAGTTTGGTCGCCTACAGAAAGTAGTGTGAAAATTGAACAAAAAAATGTACTTCAAATACAAAAATATGTTACATAACATAAGCAAATTAAGTAGTGATGCTGTGAGATCCAAATTTAATATATTTTGTATGACTTCAATGGGCTTCGGCAATAATTCCTACAATTTATTGAAGTCATCAGGGACATCAAAGTCTTGCATGCCTCCCAGAGTTCATCAACATTCTTAGGTTTCGTCTTCCATGCTTCCTCTTTCATCCTGTTCATGTCTGGTGACTGGGCTGGCCAGTCCTGAAGGATCTTGATCTTCTTTGCCTTGAGTAACTTTGAGGTAGAGATTGAAGTATGCAATGGAGCACCATCCTGCTGCAGAATTTGTCCCTTTTTATGGTTAGGAATGTAAGAGGCAGCTAAGATTTGTTGATATTTCAGACTATTTATCTCTCAGGGTGCAGACATTTAAAAAACCTTGTGGCATTTGCCAAGGCCCACAGCCTGTCAAAAGGATGGACGAATTTACTCTTTTCATAATATTTTAATTTAAATATGTTGAATGTTTGCATTATTGTGCTTTTTCGAACAAAAGAAAATGACATTGTTTGGAGTGGGCGGGCATGTTGTCTTCCGGGCTGAGGAGGTCAAAGTGCATCATTCGCTGTCGCCTTATAAATCTGCACTGCCCCCTAGGGCCTGGCATGAATACTACATCGTTTTCATGCGCAATTGCGACATTGTTCGAATGGAGACGGAACCATATAAATGCAAACATGAAATTTTTCGTCTTCTCGGAGAGTCACCATGTAAACGGCCCTCAAGAAAAGCGGCAGGAGGGAGAGTGCGAGACAAAGTGATCGGATCGGGACAGCTCTATAAAATTACTTTATTTTTTTTTTAATTGGGAAAAAAAAATCTGCATTGGACTTAGGGTGCGAAGTTTGAGGGGCGAAGTAGCGAGGGATCACTGTTCTTAAAAAAATCCTTTTATAGTCTTTTATTTTTTATTCATAAATCTTTTGGAAAATTAATTTTGTTTCATAATGAAAAAAATTTAAAAAATAAAAAAGTAAAATTATTAAAACAAATACCGGTATATTTACTGTTTGTTTTTTGGTTGCAATCCTTTCATTGGGAAAAAAGTGTTGCTTATTTATGATATGTAAAATCTAAGAATATAATTTTTTTCCGTTGTGGTTTTTATTAACAAATTTGGAAAAATAAGGAAATACTATTTATTCTTTTTTTTTTAATTGAAAAATATAAATATAAACTTATTTTTTCATGTTTTTAATTATAAAAAAAAAAAAAAAAAACACACACACAAAAATATTTACTTCAAAAACTAAACGTAAATTGTTTAACATTTTAAATATATTTCATTTTTTCTTTTTTGGATTTTTATTAATAAACATTAAAAAAATATAAGTAAATATGTTTCACTTGATTTGTTTATAAAAATGTAAAAAATATTTTGTCTAAATTTAACAAATATATATTTATTTTACCTTCAGTTAAAATTCCATTAAAAATGTAATTGAATTAAAAATAGTTAAAACGGGGTTTGAAAAAAAAAAGGAAATATCTACTATTAACAGGCTCAAAAAGGACAATTTGCACAATTTCTATATCAAAGACATCTCAACAATGAATCAACTTTTAAAATCGATTGGTGGTTGGCAAACGTAATGGACCTCTGAAAGAAACCTTAAAGGGATCCTCTGTTTTTAAGACAAGTAATTCTTAAAAGATACATGTTAGTATGAGTTATAGTAATTTGATATTAAAACCCCTCTTAAAGTTTTGGTTTTAATAAAGTTTGTAAAATTATTTTAAGTGATAGGTCGCCATTCTTGTTACGTCGAAGTGCATGACGTCACTGGTCCCGTTGCGGAAATTCCAGCGTGTCACTCGTTAGCTTTCCCAACATATCGTCAGTTCTACCCTTCCAATTTTTTAACCAGATCTGAAAAGTGAAGAGCAGGACAGCACTGTCGGTCGTTCACAAGACGAGCTTCAGGGAAAAATGCGTGCAGCAAATACCTGATAAGACAAAAGTTGGGCAAAACTGGTGATGCAAGAGAGTCCTGTTGGGAAGTCTGGTTGGGAGCAAGAGTGTATGCTGTCCGGTTATATTAGCAGATATTCAAGGTAAGCATGTTGCGTTTTCAAACTTATCCCAATATAATTATGTAGACTGTTAGCATCCAGAGCTGTCGTGTGCTTACAGTACAGGCCAAAGAGCACACCTTGTGTAATCCATGTCTTGTACATTGTAACGCGTGGTAGCTAGGATACGTGTATAAAAGTACCAAAAAGGGAGAAGCTTCCACTTATGCACATTTATTCACAAAAAATAATATTTCCACCTTGACCACTCTTCACTCGGGAGCTCAGCAGTACGCAAACACGCGTTCTCTGACGAACTCCCAACATTGTTGTAAGGTCCACGTCAGAGTCACTCTCGTCACTGTAGCGTGCCATAGTGCTTTAATTATTTAGTATGATTTGGGGAAAACTCCCACGTAGAGTAGTCAACAAAAAAGATGGCAATAGTAATCCAAATCTGAGTTTTTTACTCACTCGAAGATCCAGGAATTAGACCAATACCATGGCAATGTCGCAGCCGCGATTAGGCCGTCGATTCCACAATTAGACTGATCCGAATAGCCGCTGTGGGACCGACGAATCAAAAACATGGACAGATCCGAAACCAATATTGCAGACACGGTGGGACCGTCGGATCCAGAAAATAGACGGATCCCTTACTTGACTGAGGATCCAGGAAAAATGTTCGGGCGCTAGTTGTAACGCGTGGTGGGTAGGATGCGTGCATACAGGGACCAAAAAGGGGGATAAGATTCCACTTATGCACATTTATTCAGTAAAAATAATAATTCCACCTTGACCACTCACTTCACTCTCCGCGTTTCCATTTGACTGGAAATTGCATCCAAAAGCAGCACATCGTGGCATTTTACTTCGCGAGTTTAGGCAGCAATAAGCAATTGTTTAACGCCGTACACATTTGGAAAGATACCAATTACGTCATCACTGTGAGCCCGCAAACCATGGCGCCAACTAACGGTCAAAATATGGACTAAATATTATAAAATATTGCCATTGATTTAACATTTTATGTGTTTCTAACAACATATTTTAGTACAAGAGAAAAATTGTGGTTTATTAGAGCCTACATGTATTTAAGTTAGAGGATCACTTTAACACCCCTGATCAATTTCCATCAAACTGATAATGGACTTAAAAACGCGATCATTCAATCACACTAGCGTGCTGCTCATTCTTTTAACAGTGAAATGAAGTGATAATGAGTCCATATCGTGTCACTTACACACCAAGGCACACATAATGACTGAAACTTCTGCACGCACCCGCGTACAGTTTGCTCAGTTGTCTTGTAGGTCATCTCGGATCTCCCATCAACCTCCAAATAGAGCAGAATGCTCTTTCATCTTTGCAAAATTTACATCTCAAACACACATACGCACACCTGTCCGAGCTGCAGCTGTCTAGGGAATCGATCCGGAGCGTGGCGAGGATGAGCATGTTACATGTGTGTGCATGTGCGTGTATGTGTGTTTAAAAAAAAAAAAAAAAAAAAAGTTTTCCGCTTTGAAACTCACACTAGACCAAATAATATTTCGTTTGTTGCAATACTCACACAGTGTGTAACACAATCACAATGCTACAAACAAGCATATTGCACCTAGCATGAATATATTTTGATTCAAAGAATTGAGACACATTGGGAAGACAGACACGCACAAACACACACAGACCCCCCCATGCGCCCACTTCACCTTGACTTGTGTATTCAGTTGTAGCTTGTAAATGTTGTCACCTTTGAACCCTGCCACAGGACAGGAATAGAGGCCCAGGCAAGGGTTGAACACACACACGCGCATGCAGTCTTGTGGAGCTATAAAGACAAGTATAGAGAGATATGGCTCGAGCTAGATGGATGGATGAAAGTAATTTACAAGAAAATGATGGATGGCTAGAAGAAAGGACAAAAATCTAGAGAGAAAGGAAAAATGGAAGGAAGGAAGATGGTCTAGTAGCTGAAAAGTGCACTTCAGGTTTGGTTGTTATTCAGAAAATAACAACCAAAACAAATGTACATTTCAGAAAACAAATTACAATCCAGAAAACAAATGAACAAAACCCAAAACAAATTTACATTCCAGAAAACAAATTAAAATTCAGAAAATAAATCACCACAATAAAACCTAATTGCCAGTCTCAAAAAACAAATACGTCACAAAAATCAAGTCACGAGTAACAAAAATCAAGTCACGAGTTGACATTTTAAAAAATCACGAGCCATGAAATCATTCTTTTGTGTGTCGTGATTTGTTTTCAGCTGCTGGTGATTTATTTTCTGACTAGTGATTTGTTTTCGGTGACTCTTCATTTCACTTTAGCAAATCAGGAGTCACAAACAAGTCACAGCAAAACAAATCACGGGTAACCAAAAACATTGTTTTGTGATTCATGATTTGTTTTCTGTGGTTAGTGATTTTACTTTCTGACTGATTTGTTTTCAGGGACTGTTGATTTCATCTGAACAAATCAGGAGTCATAAATAAGTCTCAAAAACATTGCTTTGTGATTTTTCTGTTACTAGTGATTTGTTTTCTGACTACTGATTTGGTTTTGGTGACTTGATTTAACTTGATTTTGAGTCACAAGGCGCAAAAAACTTTGGTGATTCATGATTTGTTTTCTGTTACTGGTGATTCATTTTCTGACAGATTTGTTTTCAGTGACTATTGATTTCATTTTAAGGAATAACAAGTCACAAATAACTCACAAATTAAAAATATGTGATTTGTTCTCTGTTACTAGTGATTTATTTTCTGGTTGGTGATTTTTCATTCGCTGACTCTTGATTTCATCATAGCAAATCACGAGTTACAAAAGTCAACTCACGAGTCACAAACAAGTCACAAAAAACATTCTTTTGTGATTCGTTTTGTTACAAGTGATTCATTTTCTGACTAGTGATTTGTTTTCAGTGACTAATGATTTTATTCACCATAACATATCACCTGTTACAAAAAAAAAATGTGATTTGTGATGTCTTCTGTGACTAATGAGTTATTTCATGAATGGTGATTTGTTTTCGTTGACTCTTGATTTCATCTGAACAAATCAGGAGTCATAAATAAGTCTCTAAAACATTCCTTTGTGATTTTTCTGTTACTAGTTATTTGTTTTCTGACTACTGATTTGTTATCGCTGACTTGATTTCATTGTAACAAATCACGAGTCACAAATAAGTCACAGCAAAACAAATCATGAGTAACAAAACACATTGTTTTGTGATTCCTGACTTGTTTTCTGTGGTTAGTGATCTTACTTTCTGACTGATTTGTTTTTAGTGACTCTTGATTTCATCTGAACAAATCAGGAGTCATAAGTCTCAAAAACATTCCTTGGTAATTTTTCTGTTACTAGTGATGTCTGACTTCTGATTTGTTTTTGGTGACTTGATTTAATCTTAACAAATCACGATTCACAAGTCGCAACAAACTTTTGTGATTCATGATTTGTTTTATGTTACTGGTGATTTATTTTCTGACTGATTCGTTTTCAGTGACTTGATTTCATATTAAACAATCACAAGTCACGAAGGTCAACTCACGAATTAAAAATACGTCACAAAAAACACTTGTGATTTATTCTCTGTTACTAGTGATCTATTTTCTGGCTGGTGATTTTTTTATTCGCTGACTCTTGATTTCATCATCGTAAATCACGAGTCACAAAAGTCAATTCACATGTCACAAGTCACAAAAACATTATTTTGTGATTTTTTTTCTGTTACGAACATTTTTTTTTTGACTGGTGATTTGTTTTCGCTGACTTGACCTCTTAACAAATCACGGGTCACAAAAACGATTCTTTTGTGATTCACGATTCGTTTTCTGTGACTTATGATTTATTTTCTGACCGATTTGATTTCAGTGACTCTTGATTTCATCTTAACCAATTTACGAGTCACAAAAGTCAACTCACGAGTCACAAATAGGTCACAAAAAAACATTCTTTTGTGATTCGTTTTGTTACGAGTGATTTATTTTCTGACTAGTGATTTGTTTTCAGTGACTTTTGATTTTATTCATAACATATCACCAGTCACAAAAAAATTTTGTGATTCGTGATATGTCTTCTGTGACTAATGATTTATTTCATGAATGGTGATTTGTTTTCGTTGACTCTTGATTTCATCTGAACAAATCAGGAGTCATAAATAAGTCTCTAAAACCTTCTTTTGTGATTTTTCTGTTACTAGCGATTTGTTTTCTGACTACTGATTTGTTTTTGGTGACTTGATTTAATCTTAACAAATCATGAGTCACAAGTCGCAACAAAACCGATCACGAGTCACAACAAACTTTTGTGATTCATGATTTGTTTTCAGTGACTGGTGATTTATTTTCTGACGGTTTTGTTTTCAGTGACTATTTGATCTTATCTTAACCAATCACGAGTCGCAAAAGTCAACTCACGAATCACAAATAAGTCACAAAAAAACACTTGTGATTTGTTTTCTGTTACTAGTGATTTATTTTCTGGCTGGTGATTTTTTTTTTCGCTGACTCTTTAGCAAATCGCGAGTTACCAAAGTCGTCACATGTCACAAATAAGTCACAAATACATTCTTTTCTGATTTTTCTGTTACTAATGATTTATTTTCTGACTAATATAAGATATGTTTTCGCTGACTTGATTTCATCGTAACAATTCACGAGTCACAAATAAGTAGCAAAAAAACAAATCCCGAGTCACAAAAAAATATTCTTTTGTGATTTATGATTTGTTTTCTGTGACTGGTGATTTATTTTCTGACTGATTTGTTTTCAGTGATTCTTGAGTCCATCTTAACAAATCACGAGTCACAAAGGTCAACTCACGCGTCACAAATAAGTCACCAAAAACATTCATTTGTGATTTGTTTTCTGACTGGTGATTTGTTTTCAGTGACTCTTGATTTGATTCATCATAAAGAAGTCACAAATAAGTCACAAAAAAAAAGTGATTCTTGGTTTGTCTACTGTTACCAATGATTTATTTTCTGACAGGCGATTTGTTTTCCGTGACTCTCGATTCTACCATGACAAATCACGGGTCACAAAAAAAATAATCTTGTGATCTTGTGATTTAAAAAAAATTTTTTTTTTGGACCGGTGATTTATTTTCAGACTGGTGATTTATTTTCTGAAATATAATTTGTTACTGAAATGGAAATCTGCTTTGGCATTTATTCCAAAAATGGTTTTCTGATTTTCGCTTCTCATGATAAATGAGTAACATGAAAGGCACTACTGAGTCTGGAAGAAGCTATCAAACAATGCCGCCTCCACTTAACTACTGAACTGTCAAGCTATGTCCGCGCGTGCAAGAAAACTGATCTTCACTGTGGCTTATCCAGAGAAAGGGGGAAGGGGTTAAGGATGGACAGCAGCAGCTTTCACTGCTTCGTAACGCAGCGGTCCGTGCATGTCAAAAGAGCAGCTATAAAAAGACTCACGTTACCCAACGCAAGGTATCGGCCTCAAAAGAGGAGAAAGAACAACAATACGCGACACGCCGAGACGCACACTCCGGGATGCCCTTCGACCCCTTCAGCTGCCACCCTGCTTGCTTTAGGCTCGGTGCCGCGCGACAGGTGAACTCGCTGATGACCGGCCGCTCGGGATAACTCGAACGCCTTGAATTTCACACGCGCCCGCCGACAAAGAAGCTTGAAAGCATTCGCGCTGCAAGAGGGGCGCAGCGGGTCAGGGCCGGGTCGCCGCCCGGGCACGCGCTCCAACAAAAAGACACAGGCATATATAAATACATGTACACGCGCGTACGCAACACTCCTCGCATTCCTCTGTGTGTGAGAGGTGTCATTAAAAAGCTCACACCTCTTTTGTCACTCTCACTGTCAAGTCGACTCTGTCATTTCGCCACCGTATTTTTCCAACGATGAGTCGCACTGGAGTATAAGTCGCACTAGCAACAAAATGCACAAGTAAAAAAGTTGCACTGGAGTAATCGTTGCTTTTTGGGGGACATTTCACCATATAAGAGACCAAGAACAAATCTCATAGGTTATAGCAGTATTGTTTTTAGAAGGCCTGTTATTTTTTGGCTTAGTCTTTGTCTTTTGGACGACAATACAGGAAGTCCCCGGGTTACGACGGACTCAAATTACACGATTTCGACTTAACAAAGCAGGACTCTCGTCCGGCATTGTGGTTTTTGAAGCTTTTCCTTCCTTAACTTTTGACAATTTGCAAAGCTGCAGCACACATATGTATGCTACACTTATGTTCAAAACAACACACATTTTAACAATAAAACACCTGACACAAAACAATTGGTGTTCAAACGTCCATCTTGTCTGGTCAAAATATAAATTTAGCAGATTAAATTAGCCTAATTTGCCTAGCAGAAGTCCGCTATCTTAAATGCTACGAATGCTAACGTATTTACAATTGTTATAGCAAATCGCTCACACGTAACAACGCAAACTGTAGCTCTAAACTTAATTACAAATGCATGCACGAACATATATTAGCTTACAGCCTTATGTGGGCCAAATGAGAAGGCAGCTGTCCAATATCCATGTTGTAATCCAATGTAAACAGTAGCATTATACAGCATTTAAGCTAGTATACGTTTGCTATGCAAGTTAGCCATTTTGCATAGCAAAAGTCCGCTAGCTTAAATGCTGCGAATGCTAACGTATTTACAATTTTTATAGCAAATCGCTCACACATAACTCCGCAAACTGTAGCTCTAAACTTAATTACAAATGCATGCACGAACATATATTAGCTTAGAAAACTTACAGCCTTATGTGGGCCAAATGAGAAGGCAGCTGTCCAATATCCATGTTGTAATCCAATGTAAACAGTAGCAATATATAGCATTTAAGCTAGCGGACTTTTGCTTTGCAAGTTAGCCAATTGCTGTAAACACTGGTATTATATAGCATTTAAGATAGTGGACTTTTGCTATGCAATGTAGCCAATTGTTGTAAACATTGGCATTATATAGCATTTAAGCTAGTATACCTTTGCTATGCAAATTGGATAATTTGCATAGCAAAAATCCGCTAGGTTAAATGCGATTGTTAATGAGATCTTGTGCACTCCAGAAACTATCTGGGGCTTTGTAAGATTTTAACCAAATTTTCAAAAAAATATATCATAAAAGTCTCGTGTGATTATAAATCACAGCCAAAAAAAGTGCAACTTAAAGTTGTATGAAAAAGAAATGAAATCACAATCAAATGTTATCTGATCTTTGTCAAAATCACACAAAAACAGTGCTTTAACTAAAACCACCCAAACATTTATATGTTTTCAAATTTTAATGAGGATAGCATGCAAACAATGACAGAGGAGAGAAAAATAATTAAGTGAACCCTCTGCCTAAGGAGACTTAAAGAGCAATTCAAATTAATTTTATCAAACAGTTTAAGTCAGGTGTGTGCCCAATCACTGATTTGTGGTTTAAAGCTGCCCTGCCCACTATAAAACACACACCTGGTAAGAAATGTCTTGATGAGAAGCATTGTCTGATTTGCATCATGGCTCAGTAAAACGAGCTGTCTGAAGACCTGCGATCAAGGATTGTTGTTTTGTATAAAGCTGGGAAAGGATACAAAACCATCGCTAAAAATCTGGATGTTCATCAATCAACAGTCAGAGAAGTTGTCTACAAATGGAGAGAGTTTGGCACGGTTGCTCCTCTCCCATTAGTGGCCGTCCACCAAAGATGACACCAAGAGTTCAGCGCAGAATACTCAGAGAGGTAAAAAAAGAACCTTTCAATGTGTCTGCTACAGATTTACAGAAATCACTGGCACAGTCCAATATCTCTGTGCACACATAAACTATATGTATAACTATGGCCAAGAATGGTGTTCATGGGAGGACTCCACGGAGGAAGCCACTGCTGTCTAAAAACATTGTTGCTCATTTAATGTTCACAAAAAGGCACTTGGACACCCCACAGAAGTTTTGGCAAATCATTTTGTGGACTGATGAAACCAAAGTTGAATTGTTTAGGAATAACACACAACGTTATGTGTGGAGGAAAAATGGAACAGCTCACCAACATTAACACCTCATCCCAACAGTGACACATGGTGGAGGGAGCATCACGATTTGGGGCTGTTTTGCTACCTCAGGGCCTGGACAACTTGCAATAATTTATGGAGGAATGAATCCAAACGTTTATCAGGATGTTTTGCAGGAAAATCTGAGGATGTCTGTCAGATAGTTGAAGCTAAAAAGAGGATGGATGCTGCAACAAGACAATGATCCAAAACACAGAGGTAAATCAACTTCAGACTGGTTTCAGAAGAACGAAATATACGTTCTGGAGTGGCCATGTCAAAGTCCAGGCTTGAACACAATTGAGATGCTGTGGCATGACCTAAAGACAGCCATTCATGCCAGACATACCATGAATCTGACTGAACTACTGTAGTTTTGTAGAGAATGGGCAAAGATTAGTCCTGATCGATGTCCCAGACTGATCTGCAGATACAGAAAGTGTCAGGTTGAAGCACAAAATATTAAATGTGATGGTTCACACGCTAATTGGTCCCACAAAAAGTAATGAAAACCGGACATTTTCATGAATTTATAAAACCCTGCCGGACGCCCGAGAAAAGATGTCAAAAGTGGACATGTCCGGGCAAAAGAGGACGTTTGGTCACCCTATATAATCCTAATGTTTACGAGATACTGGAGCGCACGTGAAACGATCTGTTGCACACCAGATTGCTTAACTTTATTTTATTTCTGTCGATGTTCCTTTAGGGGCTTAGTACATTTTTTACCAAACCAAACACGTAATTATAAATCACAGCAAAAAAAAAAAAAAATCACTCTGAAAAATACGGTACATCATGGATCTGCCTGGTTGATCTCCATGTTTAAAATTTTGTATGTCAATTTTGTACAAGCCTAATTGTCTTTTTTTTTTTTTTCCATCAAGTGCCACTAAACGAGAGTGGGAATGGCCGTGGTGGTCCGCTTCTTTTGTAGATAAACAGCAAAGCAATAAAGTTGAGTGAAACAGAAAGACAAACACGGCAAGTTTAAATACGGAGCCAGACTTGCTGTCTCCTCTCTCATTTCTACTGTGGGTGTGTGTAAGTGCGTGCGTGTGTCTGTTGACTGTGTCGATGAAAATCATTTTGGCCTCTCAGCTGTTTTAGGCGCGCGCATCAAAACATTTTTCTTGTAAAAATTCAATAGTTTAATAAGTGGCTGCACTCTGCTCTACTGTGCACCCTCGATCCTCACGCCTTTCTCAGTCCCAAAACACTTGCGTGTGACTCGAGTCCAAAACAGGAAGTAACTATGAGCTGTTGCCATGGAATCGAACGCAGTAGTGGAACCTTTCTAACATTTTCTATTCAAAATGCTCTTCGTAGATTACGACAATATTCTTCAGTTTACATACATTACGAGCATAAGAGGATTTTAAGGGGGGGGGGGCAGCCCCCCCATACGGTGGCCAAAAACTGTCATTGCATGTAATTGACTTTTCGATATATACAAATATATATAAAAGTTGTAAAGCAATAAAACTGCAACAAAAATGAATGAAATGAACAAAAAAATATATTTTTACAATGGGTCAAAATTATTTTTCGAACACATCACGTGACTAGCAACTTGGACGGTCATTTGCTTTGCATATAATTTTCAGGAAAAAAAATAGGGGAGGGCAATTTTATTTTTCAAATGATTTTTTTCTTTGATTGAAAGATTTTTTTTTTTTTTGATTGAAGCAACTTTTTGGGGGATTAAATGATTTAGACACAAATGCCCAAACACAAAAAGGATTGCTTTAATCAAAGAAAACTTTTTTGATGAAAAATTAAGTGTTCAAATGCAAATTTTTCTATCTCAAATATTTTTTCGCATTCAAAAACTTTTTCCATGATTAAAATTGGACTTTTTTTTTATTGAAGTGATTTAAAATTTGACTTTTTTTTTTTTTAATTAAAGTGATTTTTCTTTTTGAAAAAAACATTTTTTTTGAAGCAACTTATTTTTTGATTGAATGATAAAGACAAAAATGACCTAGCCAAAATGTGGCCCAAACACAAATTAACATTACTTCATTTAAAAAAGTTGCTTCAATCAAAAAAAAAAAAAATCTATGAAAAATTTCACATGCATTTTTTTGTTGTTGTTTTAAATTTATCTTTTGCATTCAAACACATTTTTTAAATTGAAAATATAGATTTAGATTGAAGAAACTTTTTTTTGATTGAATGATTGAAGCAACTTTTTTTTGATTGAATGATAAAGACACATCTACCTCCATATGGCTCCGCCCAGGGGATACAATTTTAGACTGGGGTAACTACATTGGCATGACACCGGCGGGCGTACCATATTCAATGGATGACGAGTATTGCCTAGTATTGCCTAAACAGCCTCATCTAGAATTCCCCTCAAGAATGATGGCAAACAAAAATCGCTCATTGTCAACTTATTATTATAAATATTCTTGTAAGTTAATTTTATTGCTGACAGTGCGTATCGGGGTCATCAACATGTGCCCCCCCCGCCCCAAAAGTCAAACTTCGCCTATGATTACGAGGCAATAACAAAATAGTAACGCATAGACACTTAGGAAACTAATCAGATTACTGGTTTGTAAAAATGAAAATTTAACAGGAAGTGACTGAAAATCAACAGGAAATGACCTCAAATTGCCTAAAATTAACTCCTAGGCTGCCATAGTGGGAATGAATTTGCTGCCACCCTCCCGTTTCAAGCGGATTGGACATCTACTAGAGATAACCTAATGTCAATTCACAGCAGCTGGATGAAAAAAGTGTGTGTGTTCAATTGTAGAATATCATAGAATTAGGGATGTCAAATTTATGGCGTTAACGGGCGGTAATTAATTTTTTAAAATTAATGGCGTTAAAATATTTGACGCAATTAACGCATGCACGGACTGACTCATTCATGCGTTGCCTCAAACAGTTTACAATGATGCCGTTTCAGCACATTGAGAGCGAAAAGGCAGAGAAAAGCGAGTGGACACAGGCGTTCATTGGACCTCGACTTTTATTGGCTTAGCCTTTGGCAGTCACTACTAACAGTCATGGTTGACCAACTTCCCATCATGCTTTGATACGGAGCAAAAAATGATCTTTTTCTTAACACGCTTAATTGAACAGAACGTAGAACATATTTTATACCATTTGCAGCCACTACTGACAGTCATGTTTGCCCAACTTCCTATCATTCATTTGTACGGAGCAATAAATTATCTTTTTCTTAACACGCTTAATTGAACACCACGCAAAACATATTGTATACCATTTGCAGCCACTACTGACAGTCATGGTTGCTCAGCTTCCCATCATGCATTTGGGCGGAGGAGACAATCTTAACACACCTAATTCAACACAACGCAGAACATACTGTATACCATTGGCAGCAACCACTGATAGTCATAGTTGCCCAACTTCCCATCATGCAATTGGGCGGAGCAGGAGACATTATTTTCCTTAACACGCCTAATTGAACACAACGCAGCACATACTGTATACCATATGCAGCCACCACTGACAGTCATGGTTGCCCGACTTCCCATCATGCAATTGGGCAGAGCAAGAAACAATCTTTTTCTTAACACGCTTATTTGAACACAACACAGCACATACTGTATACCATTTGCAGCAACCACTGACAGTCATAGTTGCCCAACTTCCCATCATGCAATTGGGCGGAGCAGGATACATTATTTTCCTTAACACGCCTAATTGAACACAACGCAGCACATACTGTAGACCATATGCAGCCACCACTGACAGTCATAGTTGCCCAACTTCCCATCATGCATTTGGGCGGAACAGTTAAGTCGCTACAGTTTCATTTAGTGAAAGCACAACAAAAATAATATTCCTTTCTCTCCAAAAAAATATAAAATTACTATAACTTGTACTCAAATTTATCTTTTAAGAACAACAAGTCTTTCTATCCGTGGATCCCTTTAACAGAAAGAATGTTAATAATGTTAATGGCTTCTCGTGGATTTATTGTTTTAATAAACAAATACAGTACTTATGTACAGTATGTTGAATGTTTATGTCCGTCTTGTGTCTTATCTTTCCATTCCAACAATAATTTACAGAAAAAATGGCATGTTTTAGAGATGTTTTGAATTGTGATTAATTACGATGAATTAATTTTTAAGCTGTGATTAACCCAATTAAAAATTTTAATCGTTTGACAGCCGTACATAGAATATAACAATATTTATATGTAACAACCCCATGCAATGTCAGTGTAAGAGGACATAAGGCCTTGACCTTCATACTTTCTGTTTCACAAAGCCCTTGTGTGTGAGCAAACAGAGCTCACCTTGTCCCAACACCATAAAGTGTGTGTGTTTTGTCAGTGATTGACTGCTTGTGTCTCAACTGAGTTATTAACCGTGTGTCAACATCATTTTGTATCACTTTTCACGGGGTCTCCACTCATTTGTCTTGTTTTTGATCACATGAGCAACTAAATATTAACTGACTAAAAATGTGTGTTTTTTGTGTGAGGGTTGAAATTCGGGACACCACAAACTCAGTTGGTGAATTTGAATTATCGGATTATTTAACGATAGAAACCTGATCCAATCATGTGATCGGAAGTCGGAGACAAGTCGTATAAAAGTCGGAATCGGGGTGAAAAAGATTGTTGTTTTTAAAAGGGAACCACAGATAGAAAGTCTTGTTCTTAAAATATAAATGTTAGTATGAGTGCAGAATAATTTTGATATTAAACCCCCTCTTGATGTTTTCGTTTCCGATAAAATTTGTAAAATTAGTTTAACTAGTAGGTCGCCATTGTTGTCGATGCCGTGTCATCAACACCAACGCCATGAACATGTCATCTGTTCAGCTCTTTCAATTTGAACCCAAGAGGAACATTAACGAGCATGACAGCAATGTCTATTTCACAAAATGAGCAGCAAAAGGAAAATGAACAGGAAAGACGGGATGAGACAAGACGAGAGTATGACAAAACTGGTGTTCTGCCAAAATATGCTACACCGGCGAAACATACTACAAGTTGCGAATTTGACACGCAACGTACTACCGTGTGCTTTCAGCTTGATTTGTTCAGATGCATACAGACAGAACATACTAAAGATGCCATAACAAAATACTTAAACATAGTAATATCAAATAAGGGTGGTTTAAATACGCTACTTTACAAATGTGCTCAACAGATTAACTATCAGCTTTAAAGCTACCACAGGAAACACAATGCTTAAACAAGTGAGAGGAAAATGCATACAAAAACTATTTTGAGGCAATGAAAAGGTAATAAAAGATTCAATAAAAACACAAATAGTAAGTAGGTGCCTCTCTTAATTGGTGTGCGCATGTGTTGGACATCTCGCCACGTAGAAGGAATCGCAGAACACCGGTACTGTTCATCTAATGACAGTGACAAACTACGTTATCACCCCGAGCGTCCATTGCGCGCATAAAACATGGCGCTCCAATTAAAATATATATATATATTTTTTTATGTTAGTAGTCATCCATTTTGTCTTCATTGTTACTTACGACATGACGAAAGCAACATAAAGTGAAACTGTGAAGGTAATTGAAAAAAGTGTCATTTATCCGTTTTAATTATTAATTGATAATAAAAAATAATCCTTAATTGCAGCCGTATCACTAATATACTAAAAAAGGAGCAGAGATGCTACCAAAACAAAACAAAACCAAAAAAATGTGTGGCCGGTTGGGATGTAGGAGGGCGCCATTTTTCATTTTGAATCCCCTAACAAAAATGGATAGTTGCGCCCCTGGTGTTAGCATATCATTTGCGTCAGCATTAGCTTTAGCTTGGCAAACGTTCCCTGTTTAAAATCTGTGGCGTCCAGGTCTGCACTGTGTAATTAATTGAAAATAATGGACTGTTTTCCTTCTTACTGTGTTTTATCATAGGAGCAAGTGCTTTGTTTGGTATTTTGGACATAACTTAGGCTAGGTTCATACTGCAGCTCTTCATGCGCGAACCCGATTTTTTCCTGTTATTCCGACTCGATTGATGCATTAACTTGACGGTCTGAATGGGAAACGTCGCATAGAAGTGGACCATTTCAAATTTGATATGGGTCACTTTCGTATGTGGTTTAAATTCGATTTGGGCCACATTTTTCCAGAATGTGGAGGCGGTCTGAACTGTCTAGTCTCCTGATGGGGGAAAATATTACATTATGCTTTTGTGATGTATGATTGCTTCTGTGACATAGATTGTAACAACTTCTATTGTTTTTCACCTCGTTCCCATAGCTAGGAGACACGCTTGAGAATCTCACGAGATAACTTGTTTTGCACCATAGTATTGTTTTACTACATGCCTGGGTCCCATAGTTACATGCCTGGGTCCCATAGAGATAACTTGTTTTGCACCCATAATATTGACCATTTCTGTTGCAGCACAGCTCATTTGTCCCATGTGAAAAGCCCTTTTTCAAGGGGACTGAACCAAAGGTAGCTTAAATGTTTGTGATTGGACAGGGCCGTGTTGCTCGGGGGCGGAAGTTGGCCTCTCCGCCTCCGAGGGGTGCGTCCTTACGAAACCGGACACTTCCGGGCGACCCGAGAAGTCCGCCAGGGGTCACGTACGGATCGCCTGGCTTTGCCACTTTGCCGCTTTACTGGAGCGCTGGCTTCCCACTCACTTGTCACGGTAAGTGATTTTGATTCCTAAAGGGACATTTTGTTTTGCTGTAACAGTAACGTGGGGATTCTGGGGTTGACAAGCTCAAGTCTAGTGTCATCGTTGACATTTGTTGATACTTGTTACTTGTTAGTAGTCATCCATTTTGTCTTCATTGTTACTTACGACATGACGAAAGCAACATAAAGTGAAACTGTGAAGGTAATTGAAAAAAGTGTCATTTATCCGTTTTAATTATTAATTTGCTTGCTCTTGTGGGATTGTAATCAATAAATCTCATTTATTCTGCATTTTCTAATCAATAAACATTGTCTATTGAGTAAAAGTGTGCCTGTTACTGATTCACCGCGAACCTGGAAATTTCGGAAAACATCTCCCAAATTGAAATCCATGCAGCAATTACGTCAGCAAAGAGCGAGAACTGCACGCAAGACAGCGACGTAGTTGTTCATTAGCATTAGCGCCTAGCTTGAACTTGGCTTTTACTGAGCAGGCTTGACCACAGTCATAAAAAAAAATACAATGCAGAAAAGGATAAGCCTGATAATGCTCGGTTTCTTACTGTACGCCAAATGAGCAATATTTCAGGATTGCTTACATGGCCGAGTCGGCGCAAACTGACACACCCACACACATAAGGCTTATGTGTGTGCATTGTTATTTGTTTTGATGCATCTGCGCATGCGGGTTAGTTTGCTCAGCGCATGTCGGACTGCGAATATTTGAACAGGCTCAATAGACAAAGGCAGTCTGAATGGGCACGCCAAATCAGAATTGTGCATTAAGACCTGCAGTATGAACCTAAAGTAGCCTTAGTAGCAGTTTACGTCTCGTTTTTAACAATGTTAGTAGGTTACTGCTCCTGATTTAGTGTTTGTATGAACCTAGTTTCGATTATAGTTTGAATACATCTTTCAACGTATTTTTATGGATAAAAGCCTTTGAATTATTGCAGATGCAAACACCATTCGCCAGCCAAAACTAGACAAAAACTACAAGCGTATTCATCGAGGAAAACTAGAAGAAGACTAACCCATTTTAAAGTGACTAAAATATGACAAAAACTATTAAGTATTATTGTCCAAAAGACAAAGACGAAAATTATAAGGACTGGCAAAAACAGTAGATTGTCACATAGTAGATTGGAATCGTGTGAAAAAGATGTTTTTTTTTTTTTTTTTTTTTTTAATTACAATTTCAAATTATAATCACTTAGATTCAGTATTTTAATCCAAGGTTAGCAATTTAGGTTCAGTTTCTGGTGGCACAAATTTCCACCCGGGGTATGTGTAATCCCGTGTAATATGTTTGGACCTTGCAATGAGCTTGTAATTACCCTCTCGGTATGAGCACACACTCGCTCACACCCTTTAACCTGCAGAGTTGCTTAACAACTCCTTGGAGTGATAACAACAACGCACACATTCACTCACATATGCTCACACAATGTAAATGTCGTTGGAAAGAATGTATTCATTTTAGGACGCGCCAGACAAATTTCAGTCGTTTTTGTAGTGTAAAATATCTGAATATACACCACAATTTGTTGGTATTTTCGGGTAATTTTATGCTCATGCTAGCCTTAACTTGTTCTTCAGTAATGGCACTAAGCATTGAATGGATCTTTCAAGCCCGAGGGCTTGAATTAAAAAAAAAAAAAAAAAAAAAAATGGCACTAGCGTAGCAGTGTCTTTGTAACAAACTATTCCTCATTTTTAAAAATGCTCACCACCTAGCATCGACCGTAGCTTTATTTAACGTTAAATAAATCGAAGTCCACTGACTCGACCGGCTAGCTATGTCGGCGCAAGAATTTGGAAAAGCTGTTTAATTTTCAAGTTTCTGGAATGTTGTGGGGTTATCTTCAACGAGATGCCTCTGATACATTGCGTGGACATCGGCGATGGTACCCCTTTTAAAAAAGGGGGACCAGAACGCGTGTTCCAACTATAGGGGGATCACTCTCATCAGCCTCTCTGGGAAGGTCTATTGATGGGTACTGGAGAGGAGGATCCGTCGAGAAGTTGAATCTTGGATTCAGGAGAAGCAGTGTGTTTTTATTTTTGGCTGCAGAACAGTGGCCCAGCTCTATGACCTCAGGAGGTTCATGGTGAGGTCATGGGTTCGTTCAACTGGTTTCATGGACTTGGAGAAGGGGTTCGACCGTGTCCCTCAGGGAGTCCAGTGGGTGGTGCTCTGGGACTATAGAGTACCAGAACTTCTGATACGGGCACTGCCCGGAGTTAGAGTTTGGTCCGTGTCATCGGCAATAAGTCGGATCTTTTTCTAGTGAGGGTTGGACACCTCTATATGGACAGAATATCGAGGCACAGCCAAGGCATTGAGGGAGGCCAGTTCAGTGGCCTCAGTATTGCATCTCTGCATTTTGCGAATGATGTACAGTGGAGCAAATAAGTATTAAGTCAACCACTAATTGTGCAAGTTTTCCCACTTGAAAATATTAGAGAGGCCTGTAATTGTCAACATGGGTAAACCTCAACCATGAGATATAGAATGTGGGAAGAAAAAAAAAACTGAAAGTCACATTGTTTGATTTTTAAAGAATTTATTTGCAAATCATGGTGGAAAATAAGTATTTGGTCAATACCAAAAAGTCATCTCAATACTTTGTTATGTACCCTTTGTTGGCAATAACGGAGGCCAAATGTTTTATGTAACTCTTCACAAGCTTTTCACACACTGTTGCTGGTATTTTGGCCCATTCCTCCATGCAGATCTCCTCGAGAGCAGTGATGTTTTGGGGGTGTCGTTGGGCAACACGGACTTTAAACTCCCTCCTCACCCCGTGGCATCATAATGATAACAAAAACGATGCGCAAAAATCCCAGAACCACACGGGGAGACCTAGTGAATAACCTACATAGAGCTGGGACCACAGTAACAAAGGCTACTATCAGTAACACAATGCGCCGCCAGTGACTCAAATCCTGCACTGCCAGAGGTGTCCTCCTGCTGAAGAAAGTGCATGTCCAGGCGCGGTTCACTTAGAGAGTATTTGGATGATCCAGAAGAGGACTGGGAGAATGTGTTATGGTCAGATGAAACCAAAATAGAACTTTCTGGTAGAAACACAGGTTCTCCTGTTTGGAGGAGAAAGAATACTGAATTGCACCATACCCACTGTGAAGCATGGGGGTGGAAACATCATGCTTTGGGGCTGATTTTCTGAGAAAGGACCAGGACGACTGATCTGTGTAAAGGAAAGAATGAATGGGGCCATGTATTGAGAGATTTGAGTGAAAATCTCCTTCCATTAGCATTGAAGATGAGACGTGGCTGGGTCTTTCAGCATGACAATGATCCCAAACACACAGCCAGGACAACAAAGGAGTGGCTTCGTAAGAAGATTGTCAAGGTCCTTGAGTGGCCTGGCCAGTCTCCAGATCTCAACCCCATCGAAAATCTGTGGAGGGAGTTGAAAGTCTGTGTTGCCCAACGACAGCCCCAAAACATCACTGCTCTAGAGGAGAGCTGCATGGAGGAATGGGCCAAAATACCAGCAACAGTGTGTGAAAAGCTTGTGAAGAGTTACAAAAAACATTTGGCCTCCGTTATTGTCAACAAAGGATACATAACAAAGTATTGAAATGAACTTTTGGTATTGACCAAATACTTATTTTCCACCATGATTTGCAAATAAATTCTTTAAAAATCAAACATTGTGATTTTCTGTTTTTTTTCCACATTCTGTCTCTCATGGTTGAGGTTTACCCATGTTGACAATTACAGGCCTCTCTAATATTTTCAAGTGGGAGAACTTGCACAATTAGTGGTTGACTAAATACTTATTTGCCCCACTGTAGTTCTGTTGGCTTTATCAGGCTGAGATCTCCATCTCTCACTGGAGCAGTTCGCAACTGAGTGTAAAGTGGTCGGGATGAGAATCAGCATCAATAAATCTGAGACCGTGGTCTTTAATCGGAAAAAGATGGAATGCCCTCTTCGGATCAGGGATGATGTCCTTCCCCAAGTGGAGATCAGGGGCCGCGTTAACCGAATATTTTCCGTCGTTGACCGGTTTTTTAAAACCTTGACGGAAAAAACTGAAGTCCATCCGTCATTTTGACAGGTTGCAATTCATACCCCAGACTACAGGATGGCGAGTGAGCATATTAATAAGCTATTGTCTCTCTTGATGCATGACGTCGCTGGCCTTACTCGGAAAAATGTCCGAAATAGCATTCAGGTGTAGCAAACACGGAAACGTCAGGAAGCTTTGGAGAGCATTGTCTAAGGCTACGTTCATTCTACAGGTCTTAATGCACGAATCCAATTTTTTCGTGTTTTTCCGACTCGAGTCAGGCATTAACTTGACGGTCTGAACGGGACAAGTCGCATAGAAGTGGACCATTTCAAATCCGATCTGGGTCATTTTTTTATGTGGTTCAAATCCGATCTGGGCCACATTTTTCCAGACTGTCGGGGCGGTCTGTACCGTCCAGTGTCCCAAATCCGATTTCAGTTGTGCGTTATTAGCGCCTAGCTTGCAGTTAACATGGCTTTTGGGGAAGGGCTGGGCTTGACAACAGTCATAAAAACATAAAAATGGGTTGAGGATAAGCATGAGAATGATCGGTTTTCTCTCTGCTCTTTGTGAGCTATATTTCAACATTTCCTACACGGCCGAGAGTCGGGAGAGGGGTCTGGCTGCAGCCCGTCTAGAGGAGTCAGGGCAAACTGCCCGTATGTGTGTGTAACATGCACGGACAATGCGTGCATGCTATCGATCCATATAAACTGTGAATATAAGCCTAAACGGGGATTATTTATGTCTGTTATTTGTGTCCTCCTTTTGAAAAGCAAAATATGATAGCCCTGGAATGACGGATGACTTGTGATTTGTTTTGATGCTTCTGCGCACCGGCGCGTATCGGACTGCGAATTAGAGAGCATGCGTAATACTTGAATGGTCTCAATGGACAAAGGCAGTCTGAATGGGCACGCCAAAAAAACGGATATGACAAAAAAATCGGATTTGTGCATTAAGACCTGTAGTATGAACGTAGCCTAATTGATTGAGCAGGGACAAACAGCTTGGAGTCAGAAGTACGTGCGCTATTCTCAAACCTGAACGCACCCCGAGTCTTGGATGACAAATCAACAGAGCAGAGAGTAGACACAACATGGCTGGTAGCTTCTTCAATTTATTCAGAGTTGAGTAAGTAACGCACCGCTTTTGACCAACACTGCTATTGAATATGTCATTATTATCATTTTAAAAATTTAAGTGACGGGTAAAAATAAATTAAGACCGGATTTTTATGACCCTGTTAGTCAAAATGACAGACAACGAAAAAGTCTAGCGCAACCTCTGGCGGAGATGTACAAATTGTTCAAGAGAGTGAAAGAGGAATGGAGCAGGAGATCAACAGGTGGATCGGTGCAGCGCCTGCAGTGATCTGTCCGTCGTGGAAAAGAAGGAGCTCAGCCAAAAGGCAAAGCTCTTTATTTGCTAGTCAATCTTCGTTCCTACCCTCACCTATGGTCACAAACTGTGGGTCATGACCAAAAGAACAAGATCCCAGGTACAAGCGGACAAAATGAGTTTCCTCCACAGGATGTCTCTCTCGTGGAAATAGGGTGAGAAACTTGGCTATCCTGGAGAAGAGCCACTCCTCCTCCACATCGAGAGGAGCTAAATGAGTTGGCTCAGGCATCTGATTAGAAAGCCTCCAGGAACGCCTCCCTGGTGAGGTGTTTAAGGCATGTCCCACTGGGAGACATAGTCTCCCGGCTGGCCAGGGAATACCTTGGGATCCCCCCGGAAGAGCTGGATGAAGTGGCTGGGGAGAGGGAGGTCTGGACTGGTCTGAAGCTGCTGCTTCCGCGACCGGACCTTGGACAAGCCGTAGAAAATGAATGTTCAATTTTGTGTCCACACAATGTCATATTTACTATTAGGAAAATGTTAGGGACTGAATTTTCTGTCTGAAAAGACAAATTTGCCAAACAATAACTACTCCAAATCACTATGCTAAAAGGTGATTTGTTAGTGTGTGAACCCTGGTTGCTATCTGTGCTCATCACAGGTTAAAGTTCAGATAAAAGCTGTCTGTTGTCGTGGAAATGGGGGTGCTGATGACAGGACCGGGGGGAAGAGGAAGCCAGAGGGGAAGTAGCTTGTGTGCGTTCGCTACCGCTGTTGACGGAAGCGTTTGATAAGCTCAAATGCGGTTAAGCATTTTCTTCGACGCGACATCGGGGGTTTCAAGCGCTGACTTTATGTGACTATTGCAGAGTTAAAGGGTTTGTGTGATTTAATGTCTCAGTCAGTAAACATTTTTCTAATTCGCTGCCAATGAAATGTGCAGACATCCAAAGCATTTGAACTTGGAGGGCTGCCGGCGATTGTTTGATCGTCTATTTCTATTGACATTAAAACTCAACGATTGCGATGGACAATATGGTAACATCAACAAACCTTTTGGTGCCCGAACTGACTGCAGGGTGTGTTGAAACCTCTTCACCCTTTTAGCCTTTTACCCCTTCACCTTGCCGCAGTCCTGATTAATGACTTCAGGAAGAAATCTCCCTCTTATGGCAAACTCCAAAAGTCCAGTTTGATTTGACAAATTCACTGCCATTGACGGCCATGGACGTCCAATCTATTTTGAAGTGGGAGGGAAGGCAGCGAATGAAAAAACGTTAATTCCCGCCTTACAGTCAAATGGACTGGACGCACCTCCGTGAAGTTCGCCCCCCATCAGACGCAAATTTCTATAAAAATGATGTCTATCGTTTGTGCTGCGTTTGTACCGCTTTGTGTTGTAAAAAGTTTTATTTGTGCTGCTTATGTTTTTACAATTCTTTTCACAATCTGAACTTTTTTTTCTTTCTTAGGTGGCAGCAACACGCGCCCGTAGCACTGAAATCGATACCAATGAATATTATCCTTAATCACATAAAACAATTATGTGTTTTTGCACGATAGTTATGGTTAACATGATTGTTAACACGTTTTTACACAAACCAATATGGTTTTACATGATAATTATCACGTTTTACATGATAGTTATCAGATTTTCAAATTACGGTATCATGTTTTTACATGATAACTATTCCATTTTTTACATGATAGTTAACATGTTTTTAGACAAATACCATGTTTACATGATAGTATCGTGTTTTTACATGATAATTATCAATTTTTTACATGATAGTTATCATGTTTTTACATATTATCACATTTTTACATTATATTTATCACATTTTGACATAATTGTTAACACGTTTTGACACAAACTAATATGGTTTTACATGATAATTATCACGTTTTTACATTATAGTTATCAGATTTTAAAATTACAGTATCACGTTTTTACATGAAAGTTATTCAATTTTTTAAATGATAGTTAACATGTTTTTTGACAAATACCATTTTTACATGATAGTTTGTTTTTACATAATTATCAAATTTTTATATGGTAGTTATCATGTTTTTACATATTATCACATTTTTACATTATATTTATCAAGTTTTGACATGATAATTAACAGTTACATAATTATCATGTTTTTACATGATTGTTATAGTTATCATATTTTTACATGATTATCAGATTTTGAAATGATATCACATTTTTACATGATAATTATCACGTTTTTGAATGATAGGTATCATGTTTTTAAATGATAATATCACATTTTTACATGGTTCTATCACATTTTTATATAATATTATGTTTTTACTTAATAGGTATCACGTATTTACATGATAGTGTCATGTAAAAACACAATACTGGATTTTTTTTTTTCCTTGGGTGGCAGCAATACGCGTCCATAGTATGGGTATCGATACCAATGAATTTCATCCTGAATGACATAAAACAATGATATTTTTTTTACATGGTAGTTACAGTTTTTACATTTTTACATGATTGTAAACACGTTTTTACATAATTATCACGGTTTAACATTATAACGTGAATATCACGTGAAAATGTGATAACACAAGGTACCATAATTATCATGTTTTTACATGGTCATTATAGTTATCACGTTTCTACATGATAGTTATCATGTTTTTAGATAAATAACATTTTTACATGATAGTATCACATTTTTACACAATTATCACGTTTTTGCATGATAGTTATTATGTTTTTACACTTTTTTACATTACAGTTATCACGTTTTGACATGATAATATCACGTTTTTACATAATTATCACATTTTTACATGATAGTTATAGTAGTTTTCATGCTTTTACATGATAGTTAACACGAAGTTACATAGTTATCATGTTTTTACATGTTCGTTATAGTTACCATGTTTTTACATGATAGTTATCAGATTTTTAAATGACAGTCTTACATTTTTACATGATAATTATAACATTTTTACATGATCGTTAACATGTTTTTAGTGAAGTAAGATTTTTTTACATGATAGTATCACATTTTTACGGGATAATTATCATGTTTTTGCATGATAATATGTTTTTACACATCACTTTTTTACATTATAGTTATCACGTTTTGACATGATAGTAACACGTTTCTACATGATATGACGTTTTTACACAATTATCAAGTTTTTACATGATAGTTATAATTTTCATGTCTTTACATAACACGTTTTTACATACTTATCACAGTTTTACATGATAGTTAACACAGTTACATAATTAGCATGTTTTTACATGATCGTTAACAGATTTCGAGTTAGGTAAGATGTTTTTACATGATAGTATTACATTTTTACATCAAAGTTAACCTGTTTTTAGACAAATAACATGTTTTTACATGATCGTTATTACATTTTTACATGACGGTAAACACGTTTTTACATAATTATCACAGTTTAACATTATAACTATCACGTGAAAACGTGATAATAACACAAGGTACCATAATTATCGTGTTTCTACATGGTAGTTATCATGTTTTTAGAAAAATAACAAGTTTTTACATGATAGTATCACATTTTTACATGATAATTATCACATTTTTGCATTATAGTTATTATCTTTTAACACTTTTTTACATTACAGTTATCACATTTTGACATGATAATATCACGCTTTTACATAATTATCACATTTTTACATGATAGTTATGGTAGTTTCCATGCTTTTACATGATAGTTAACACAAAGTTACATAGTTATCATGTTTTTACAGGTTCATTATAGTTACCACGTTTTTACATGATAGTTATCAGATTTTTAAATGATAGTTTTACATTTTCACATGATAATTATAACATTTGTACATGATCGCTAACATGTTTTTAGTTAAGTAAGATTTTTTTACATGATAGTATCTCATTTTTACATGATAATTATCACGTTTGCATGATAATATGTTTTAACACATCACTTTTTTACATTATAGTTATCACGTTTTGACATGATAGTATCACGTTTCTACATGATATCATGTTTTTACACAATTATCACGTTTTTACATGATAGTTATAATTTTCATGTTTTTACATAACACGTTTTTACATACTTATCATGGTTTCACATGATAGTTAACACATAAACAATTAGCATGTTTTCACATGATCGTTAACATGTTTTGAGTTAAGATGTTTTTACATGATAGTATTACATTTTTACATGATAGTTAACATCTTTTTATACAAATAAAATGTTTTTTATATGATAGTTATTACGTTTTTACATGATAATTATCATGTTTTTACATTATATCAAGTTTTTACTTAATATCACATTTTTGCATGATAGTTATCATGGTTTTGCGTGATAATATCACGTAATTACATGATAGTTATAGTTATCATGTTTTACATGATACAGTACTATCATCATTTTTTTTTTTTTTTTTTTTTTTTTTTTTAGAGTGGCAGTGATACGTTTTCGTAGTATCGGCATCCATACCAATAATTTTTTATCCTAAATCACATAAAACAATTAACATTTTTATATATGTTTCCCCTCATGCATTTTTGGAGTTTTTATTTTTGAATCTCTTTGTTTTATTGTCATTGTTCATTTAAAAAAAAAAAAAAAAAAGTTTAATTTGGTTACATAATCTTGAGTACTGAAACCCCTATTATTATAATATTTATGTCTGTATTTTTGTTGGTACTTTCAGAAGAATTCCTTTCAAGAAAGTCTTTGTCTGAACATTCCGCGGGTGCCCAAAACTCCCACATGAAAGCTCCTCAAAACCACCATTAGCGTTAAAGATCCTCCGAGCGCGTGACGTCCCTTCGTCCCGCCGTTTTAATAAAAAAACCACTGGAGAAGCCTCTTTACCCTTTAATTAACGACGCGTTCCACCCCGCTCGACAGCGCCGAGGAATGCTGCGACGCGATTGTAAAAAGTGACATCAGACTCTTCGGCGACGCCGCGGAACAGGTCGGACCGCCGTGCCGGTGCCGGGCAGAGGAAGCGGCCTTTGAAGATCAACCTTTGGCGCCAATGACAAATTAAAAACGACAAGTCGCCGTTATTAGGACTTGTTGTTTTTGTTGGCGTGTGACTCGCAACATTGTTTTCATGCCAATACGATGAATGTCAGTGAAGGTTAATGTATTGCGTTGACTTTTTAGGGCAGGGTTGCGACACTTGGAAAAAGTGAAGTGTCTTTGAGGGAGATAGATTTCCAATCCAATGAACTGGGTGTGCTACTTATGACATTCAATTTAACCCTTTAATACTGGAGCGTAGGTTTAGTCTCAACATTGGTAGGAACGATATTACCGTAATGCACATAATGCAAACAATGATCCAAATAAGGGACGGCTAGCTAGACTTCATTGTTCCTTGTGGAGACTGGCTTGACCGCAGTAGTTTTGCAGGTCAGTAAGTTTAATGTTATGCTAATTCTCATGCAGGTCGGACTTTCAGTAGCAAAATTACCGTATTGGCCCGAATATAAGACAGTGTTTTTTGCATTGAAATAAGATTGAAAAAGAGGAGGTCGTCTGATATTCGCGTTCTAGACATTATACCCATTCACGACGCTAGATGGTGCCAGATATCATTGAAGCGATGTTCTGTTATGACAGATCTCAGCTACTCTCCCCATTCACGACGCTAGATGGCGCCAGATATAATTGAAACAATGTTCTGTCAAGATAGATCTCAGCTACTAGCCAGTTTTCATTATTTTATTGCAATGTTTTTACTTATTCAGATTTGTTTCAAGACAGTTACAGTTAGACTTCACTTCGATGGTTAATGCAATTAATGCAATTTTGTTGTTTTATCACAATAGATTGGTTTATTTACATTTCAAAAACCAGAAGCCATTCGTTTATGAATGTGATTGCACTTTAGTTTACATTTTTAAATGTTCAGATATTAAGATTTGAATGAGGCAAAATAACATGCTTTTTCTCTCAAATATATTGTTATAATCATTTGTTTCAGATGTACTGTAATTATTTTCTGTATAAAAATTAATTCGGTGTTCAAAAAGTCTTTTTTCATACATGAGTCTTGAAAAAGAGGGGGTCGTTTTATTATCAGGGCCGTCTTATATTCGGGCCAATACGATAGTTAGTTAGTCACTTTCTGTTGATTTTACAGCATTTCCCGGTCACCTCCTGTTCATTAGTCACTTCCTGTTGACATCGGGGCATTTTGGCGCCCCCTTTCTGTTTGTTTTTGGGCATTCCAGGGTCACTTTCTGTACATTTTGAAGAATTTCCTTTTGATTTTAGAGCATTTAAGGGTCACTTGTTCATTGGTCACTTTCTGTTGATTTTGGGTCACTTTTTGGGCATTGCCTAGTCACCTCTTGTTCATTGGACACTTCCTGTTGACATTAGGGCAGTTTCAGGTCACTTCCTGTTGTTTTTTAGCTTCCAGGGTTAATTTCTGTGCATTTTGAATTATTTCATTGATCATTGGTCACTCTCTGTTGATTTTGGGTCAGTTTATGTTGTTTTTCTGGGTATTTTTACAGGTGAATTTCAGCTGAGTGAATGTAGACAAAGACCAGGACTTCTGGAATAATGTTCTTTGGACAGATGAATCTAAAATAGAATTGTTTGAACACCAGAACAGAGTACATGTTTGGCATAAACCCAATACAGCATTCCAGGAAAAGAACGTCTCACCAACTGTGGCGCATGGAGTTGGAAGTGTCAAGGTTTTGGGATGCTTTGATGCAGCAGGACCTGGACAGCTCACCATCATAGAATCCACTATCGTGTATCGGAGGGTGTTTCAGGGACACGTGAGATCACCTGTGAAAAATAAAGCTGAAGCGAAACTGGACCTTGCAACATGACAGTGACCCAAAACATACCAGTAAATCCACTAAGGACTGGCTAAAAAAGAAGAAATGGAGAGTGCTGGAATGGCCGAGTCAAAGCCCAGATCTTAATCCCATTGAGATGCTGTGGGGTGACTTCAAATGGGCTGTACATGCAAGAAACCCCTCAAATATCTCCCAGCTGAAAGTATTCTTCGTTGAGGAGTAGGGCAAACTTTCTTCAGAGTCAAAGACTGGTAGATGGTTACAAAAAGCGTCTCACTGAAGTTACTTCAGCTAAAGGGGGTAACACTAACTATTAGGTGGTAGGGTGTCCTAACTTTTTCCTCAGTTAGAATATGCATTTTTGTTGATATATTTGGTTTAATGAGTAAAAACATGTTAATTTTTGTTGTTTACCTGCAATTAAATCACTTTCTTTCCCAGACATAACGAAAAACAAGATCAGATATTGATATCTAAACATTTCTTAAAAAAGAACTGGATATTTAATGGGGTGTCCTAATTTTTTCTCATGACTGTATATGTAAAGTATGTTGGCCCAGAAGTGAATGTGCTACTTCCTGTTGAATTTGAGGCATTCCAGTACATATCGGGTCAATTCCTGTTGATTCTGGGGCATATCAGGGTCACTTCCTGTTCATACTGGGTCCCTTCCTGTTGTTTTGGGATAATTCTGAGTCTGTTCCTGTTGATGTGGGGTCATTTAGGTTGGAAATCAATAGGAGTGAATGGAAGTTTTTGTGCTATTGAAATTAATGGCGGATAGGGCCATTGAAAATGAACGGGAAATTTTGGCAAGTAGAAATGAATGGGTATGTTTTTGGCTAATTTTGGCCGTTTTTTTTTTCTTAACGAAAACTGAATAGCACTTTTTTGGCACTTAGTGTCCTGAATTTGTTGATGCATAAATGATTGATGATGAAAATTGTAGGACAGAGTTAGCGTTTTGAATTTTTTTTTCTCGCAAAAAAAACATTTTGAGCAAACTGTCATTGTTGGGGTGTCAAAGAGAGCCCTCATCGCATGAATATCCAGTGAGAATTTGGTGTATGAACGGTGGCGGTGGGTCAAACTGTTTGGCTGGGACGAAACGCCATTCAGTCCTAAATGATATTTGTCGGAATTACGATGCAGGCAAATCATCTGTTCTGTTACTATTGGATCTCAGCGCCGCATTCGACACGGTTGATCACGACATACTACTCAGCAGATTGGAACAGTGGGTAGGGCTTACTGGCACTATTCTTCAGTGGTTCACATCCTATTTACATGATAGGGATTTCTTTGTGTAAATCGGAAACCATCAGTCAGAACTAACCAAATTCATGTGTGAAGTCCCTTAAGGGTCAATTCTTGGACCACTCTTATTTAACATCTATATGCTTCCCTTAGCTCAGAACAGTATGACATCTCCTATCACACCTATGCAGATGACACACAACTGTACATTTCCATGTCCCGACATGATTATAGTCCCTTAGTCTCCCTGAGTAAATGCATTCATCAAATCAATGAATGGATGTGCCAGAATTTTCTCCAGTTAAATGTGGAGAAGACAGAGGTGATCATTTTTGGGCCAAAAAAGGAAAGGTCAAAGATAAGCAGGCAACTTAGCTCAATGTCACTTACTGCTACAAATCAAGTCAGAAACCTTGGCGTAATTATTGACTAAGACCTAAAATTTGATAGCCATCTAAAGTCCGTCACTAAATCCGCTTATTACCACCTAAAAAATATAACCAGAATCAAGGGGCTTCTGACTCAACATGACATTGAAAAACTTATGCATGCATTCATTTTCAGCAGATTGGACTATTGCAACAATATATTTACGGGTCTTGATAAAAAATCAGTCAGGAAGCTGCAGCTAGTACAGAATGCTGCAGCCAGAGTCCTCACAAATACAAGGAAGCTGGACCACATTACACCGGTTTTGAAATCGCTACACTGGCTTCCAGTGAGTCAAAGGATTGACTATAAAATACTACTGCTCGTCTATAAAACACTTAATGGCCTTGGACCAAAATACATGTTTGATTTGTTAGATTCCTATAAGACATCTAGACCCCTAAGGTCGTCTGGAACCGGTCTCCTGCATGTTCCAAGAACAAGAACCAAGCAGGGTGCGGCAGCATTTAGTTATTATGCTCCTCACCTCTGGAACAAGTTACCCAAACGTCTGAAGTATGCTCATACTGTTAGCTCTTTTAAATCAGGGCTAAAAACGCTTTTGTTTAGCACTGCATATCCATAATTGTCTATATATTTCAATCTACTTGCTTTCTATTCCTCTTGTGCTTATCTCCATTGCTGATTTTAATTATTATTAGTAATAGTTGTTTTTGTTTTATTTTTATTTTATTTATTTGTATTCTATTTGTGATTAAATGCGATTTTTATGTATAATTTTATTTCCGATTTTGATTGTCTTGGTTTTTACGTTGTGTTGATTTAAATGTGATTTTTATTATCTTCATGTGATGTAAAGCACTTTGAATTGCCTTGTGTTGAATTGTGCTATATAAATAAATTTGCCTTGCCTTGATTTAAAAAGACAATGTTATGGAATATTATATATGGTAGCTTTTGTATTTTATGCAAAGCTACCATGAAAAAAAACTACCATTAAAGGGTTAAAAATGATGAAGTATCCATTTTAAAAAGAGTGAAGGTGGAAGGAGGTAAGAAGGAGGAGGAGGAAGGGTAGTCTGAGGTCAGAGCTGATGTCGGAGGTTGATGCGAGGTCAGCATGATGAAGCAGTAATGGAAGTCCGTGTGTGTGTATACATAAACGCATGTGCCTGTGTGTGTTCAGGAGTTCAGCTGGCACATGCACATCAACAAGTGTGCGTAGGTCCGTGGACTCATATGTTTGTGTATATACATTTGTATGCGTGTCAGTGATTCAACTTAACAAACAAGTTGCGACTTGCACACGTGAGTTGATGTTAGCGTGTTGTCTTTATATGCAAGTGTTTGGTCAAGAGGTAAGGTGACCTGTGATTGGCCAGAGCGTCCCAGGGGTGAGGTGAAGGGTCATCCGGAGGGGCAGCGCTTCAACACCTTGTCCGCTGTGTGCGTCTGCACGTTCATGATTGATCCGTCCAACCCGTATCTGAAAAACCGGAGATGCTAATGCATGTGTTTGAGGACCATCCGTCTCCCGTGGCGACAGGCCGCACTACTTCCAGTAAATATTTACAGCAGCTTTGTTGGGGGGCTTAATCGTCGTTTTGGTTTGTGTTATGTCTGCTTGCTTGGGCTGCCACAATTTATCAGATAATCAATTATTAATGTATTAGAAAATCAGTGTTGTTTTTGGCAGCCATTTTAATTTTTGTCTTAGTCTTTTAGACGAAAATAATTTAGTCATTTCAAAATGTGTTTGTCTTCGTCTCGTTTTAGTCAAAGAAAACTCAAATTTCGTTTAGTTATAGTCAACAATTACTCAAAATGTTTTCATCTGTAAACCTCAAAAGTTTTAGTCCATGAATTAATCAATAAATAAAAGGTTTACACCAATTTCGAATGAACATTGACAGACGAGCACATCATTGTAGAGTCTACAAGGACATCGCCAATCTTTGTGATGATAGTACTGTTTTCCTGCCGGATGAGTATTATTAGTAGTATTATTTTCAATGAATTAAACTCCCCTGAACGCCACAGACTGGATGTAAAAAGTTTTCCAAGAGTTTAAGATGACCCTCACCACGCTTGATGCTAATGCTAACGCAAACGATATGCTAACATGAACACTATGCTAACGCTACAATTTACATTTAGTGTGTGATGATCATGTCATTCATTGTCATGAAAAAAATTGTTGACAAAATATTTTTGTGTTATCGTTGACTAAAACACCAACGTAGTAAATAAATATTCCAAAATTATTTTTTTTCATTATTATTTACATTTTTTCAAAGTGAGAAAACAAAAAATACTGTCTTTGCTATTTTTTTTACTCAAAAGGGGGGAAAAGCAATAAATACTGTCTTTTTTTAAAAATTAATTCATTTTTGATTATTTACAAAAATGGACATAAGGAGAAATTAAAAACTAAAAATGTGCTTTATTATTATTATTTATTTATTTTTCAAATAAAAAAATACTGTATTTGCTTTATTTTTTATAAATGTTTATAATTGGTAAAAAAAATATATTATTTAGTATGTTATTATTTATTAATTATAATTTATAAGAAATATTATATATTATTATATTATATATTTTTTATATATAAATATTTTTATTTAAATATTATATATGTTTAAATGTTATATATATTTTTTATATATAAATATTTTTATTTAAATATTTTTAATTTATATATATATATATACACACACACAGACACACACATATACTTTTTTAAACACTTTTTTTTTTTTAATTAATCCATTTTTGATGATTTACAAAATTAACTTTTTTTGTTTTAAAAATGTTTATATTTGGTAAAAAAAAAAATCTGTTATTTATTATATTATTATTTATTAATCATAAATTATAAAAATGTAAAAAAGGAAAACTAAAAACAACAAAAGGGGGAAAAAGACACACACACACACACACACACACACACACACACATATATATATTTGTCAAAAAATATTTTTTATTTTTTCAAAATAAAATAAAGAAAAGTAAGCTTTTTCCTTTTTATATTTTTTACTGATTTATTTAGATTTTTAAAACAAATACAAAAAATACAAATACATAAAAAACCTAACAAAAAAAGGAAAAAGCAGTAAAAAATAACATTCTTTGTTTATTTGGATTTATTTTGATAAACAAATGGATATAAATCAGTCAACATGTACTTGTTTGTATTAAAAGAAACAATAAAAACCTCTATTGTCTTTTTATGTTTTCAAAATGTTCATGACATTATTACAATGTATTACTTAGAATAAATCTTTATAAAGTATTTATTATTAAATAAAAAATTGGTCTGAAATATTTTCTGATTTCCATAAACCTCAATATTGAGAACTACACTTATTATTATTTATTTATTTATTAGCAAAAACATTAAGTCGACACACATAATTTCCTTTCGCAGGCCAACCAAAATAATATGGTGGGCCCGATCTGGACCCCTGACCTCGATTTTAACACCTGTCATTTACCACATGCCAGCTTATCCAAAATTTGCTTGGTCACGTGTGTATTTTTGGTGAGCAAGTGCGTCTTTTCGTGCTTTTACTGTGTAGTGAAAGTGCTCCGTCGGCTTGAATGAAGCCCAAATGAATAAAACGTGTAGAGGAAGTGCTTTGTAGGCTGTCGCTGCATGTTGCAAGCAGCTGTTTGCCCGCTTCTGTACGTGCTTGTGTGTGAGAGTGAGTGATTCAGCTTGTTGAGGAGCTGCAAGAGGCCATCCTGTCTGTGTTTTCATCTGTTTATCTCTTACTGTATGTGAAAGAGAGAGAGAGTGGGCTTGTGTGTGTGTGATACGGAGGAGGGGGTTCATGTTGACCACTTGAGAGGAAACCACAGGCCAGACGGCGCAATGTGTCACCAAGTCGGTCGCCGTGGCAATCGGCCCCCGGCATAGGGCTAAGGAAGACGCCAGGTCAACATTTTAAAGGTTTTGGTTGAATTCATTTGCATGTTATTTTCATTAAAGGTTCCTGAATGTCTGTTTTAATGTAAAATAGCTGATTTCCTGTTTTTGGAAATGGGTTGTGTAGCATGTTGTTTGTACGACAAATGTTATGTTCCCAAGTTTAAAAAAAAAAAAAATTCCATAGGGCAGCATTGAGGGAATTTGTGATAAGTGACTGCGTCTTTTAAGAATTTTTGTGTCCTGTTCTTTCAACTCAATTTAGTGTCTGTTGGGGATATTGGTGTTTCTGGCTGATTTTTATTCATTTATTTTTTAACTCATAGGCTGCCATTGACAGCACTCGACGTCTAATTCCGTTTTGACCAGGAGGGGCGAATTATTGGTACTGAATATTAACCATTCACTGCCAGTACTCCAAATTTAAATAATTTGGATTTCTATCATTGTCAAGGCATGTAAGGATTTTTTAACCGATTAAATGGTGCTAAGATGATAATTTACCAAAGTGGCCAGCTTCCTGTTCAATTTCAGGCATGAGTCCTAGAGACTTTCTCAAGCGTCTTTCTATGACAGACATGTCAACCAAATGTTGTGTCCCTAAGTGAAATGGGTGTTGGGTGCTGATTTTTATTAAGTCAAGTTTACATGGGGCAACACTGATGAATTCACCAAAAGTAGCAAACTTCAAACAAAAATTATCGACTTTCTGGTCAGTTTCAGTGATGAGTCCTAGAGACTTTTTCAAGCGTCTTGTTATGACAGACATGTCAACCAATTTTTATGTCCCTCATTTTAATAGGAGTTTGGGGCTGATTTTTTAAAAACAAGTTTATAGGGAGCAACACTGATGAATTCACCAAAAGTAGCCAAAATCAAACAACAATGGCCGACTTCCTTTTCAATTTAACGCATGAGTTACAGAGACTATTTCAAGCGTCTTACTATGACATACATGCCCACCAAATTTCATGTCCCTGAGTGAAACAGGTGTTGGGGGCTGATTTTTTTTTTTTTTTAAACAAGTTTGCAGGGGGAACTACTGATGATTTCACCAAAAGTAGCCAACTTCAAACAAAAATTGCTGACTTTCTGGTTAAATTCAGCCATGAGTTCTAGAGACTTTTTCAAGTGTCTTGTTATGACAGACATGTCCACCAATTTTTATGTCCCTCATTTTAACAGGTGTTTGGGGCTGATTTTTTAAAAACAAGTTTACAGGGAGCAACACTAATGAATTCCCCACCAAAAGTAGCCAACGTCAAACAAAAATGGCTGACTTCCTGTTCAATTTCAGGCATGAGTTCCAGAGACTTTTTCAAGCGTCTTAATATGACAGACATGTCCACCAATTTTTATGTCCCTGACTGAAACAGGTGTTGGGGGATGATTTTTTAGAAACAAGTTTACAGGGAGCAACACTGATGAATTAACCAAAAGTAGCCAACTTCAAACAAAAATGGCCGACTTCCTGTTCAAATTCGGACATGAATCCCAGAGACTTTTTCAAGCGTCTTGTTATGACAGACATGTCCACCAAATTTTATGTCCCTGAGTGAAACAGGTGTTGGGGGCTGATTTTTTAAAAAAAACAAGTTTACAGGGAGCAACACTGATAAACCATTAACCAAAAGTAGCCAACTTCAAACGAAAATGGCCGACTTCCTGTTCAATTTAAAGCATAAGTTGCAGACACTTTTTCAAACGTCCTACCATGACAGATATGTCCACCAAATTTCATGTCCCTGATTGAAACAGGTGTTGGGGGCTGATTTATTTTTTTAAAAACAACATGGGGAACTACTGATAAATTCATCAAAATTAGCCAACTTCAAACAAAAATGGCCGACTTCCTGTTTAATTTAAGACACAAGTCCTAGAGACTTTTTCAGCCATCTTGTAATAACAGACATGTCCACCAAATTTCACCTCCCTGAGTGAAAACGGTGTCTTCATAACACCATAACAAGTTTACAGGGATAACTACTGATGAATTCACCAAAAGTAGCCAACTTCAAAGAAAAGTTATCGACTTTCTGGTCAATTTCAGTCATGAGTCCTAGAGACTTTTTTAGCTGTCTTTTTATGACTTTTATGTCCACCAATTTTTATGTCCCTCATTTTAACAGGCGTTTGGGGCTGATTTTTTAAAAACAAGTTTATAGGGAGCAACACTGATGAATTCACCATAGGTAGCCAAAATCAAACAACAATTACTGACTTTCTGGTCAAATTCAGTCATGAGTCCTGAGACTTTTTCAAGCGTCTTGTTACAGTGCCTTGCAAAAGTATTCGGCCCCCTTGAATCTTGCAACCTTTCGCCACATTTCAGGCCTCAAACATAAAGATATGAAATTTAATTTTTTTTTGTCAAGAATCAACAACAAGTGGGACACAATCGTGAAGTGGAACAACATTTATTGGATAATTTAAACTTTTTTAACAAATAAAAAACTGAAAAGTGGGGCGTGCAATATTATTCGGCCCCTTTACTTTCAGTGCAGCAAACTCACTCCAGAAGTTCAGTGAGGATCTCTGAATGATCCAATGTTGTCCTAAATGACCGATGATGATGAATAGAATCCACCTGTGTGTAATCAAGTCTCCGTATAAATGCACCTGCTCTGTGATAGTCTCAGGGTTCTGTTTAAAGTGCAGAGAGCATTATGAAAACCAAGGAACACACCAGGCAGGTCCGAGATACTGTTGTGGTGAAGTTTAAAGCCGGATTTGGATACAAAAAGATTTCCCAAGCTTTAAACATCTGAAGGAGCACTGTGCAAGCCATCATATTGAAATGGAAGGAGCATCAGACCACTGCAAATCTACCAAGACCCGGCCGTCCTTCCAAGCTTTCTTCTCAATCAAGGAGAAAACTGATCAGAGATGCAGCCAAGAGGCCCATGATCACTCTGGATGAACTGCAGAGATCGACAGCTGAGGTGGGAGAGTCTGTCCATAGGACAACAATCAGTCGTACACTGCACAAATCTGGCCTTTATGGAAGAGTGGCAAGAAGAAAGCCATTTCTCAAAGATATCCATAAAAAGTCTCGTTTAAAGTTTGCCACAAGCCACCTGGGAGATACACCAAACATGTGGAAGAAGGTGCTCTGGTCAGATGAAACCAAAATGGAACTTTTTGGCCACAATGCAAAACGATATGTTTGGCGTAAAAGCAACACAGCTCATCACCCTGAACACACCATCCCCACTGTCAAACATGGTGGTGGCAGCATCATGGTTTGGGCCTGCTTTTCTTCAGCAGGGACAGGGAAGATGGTTAAAATTGACGGGAAGATGGATGCAGCCAAATACAGGAACATTCTGGTAGAAAACCTGTTGGTATCTGCACAAGACCTGAGACTGGGACGGAGATTTATCTTCCAACAGGACATTGATCCAAAACATAAAGCCAAATCTACAATGGAATGGTTCAAAAATAAACGTATCCAGGTGTTAGAATGGCCAAGTCAAAGTCCAGACCTGAATCCAATCGAGAATCTGTGGAAAGAGCTGAAGACTGCTGTTCACAAACACTCTCCATCCAACCTCACTGAGCTCGAGCTGTTTTGCAAGGAAGAATGGGCAAGAATGTCAGTCTCTCGATGTGCAAAACTGATAGAAACATACCCCAAGCGACTTGCAGCAGTAATTGGAGCAAAAGGTGGCGCTACAAAGTATTAACGCAAGGGGGCCGAATACTATTGCACGCCCCACTTTTCAGTTTTTTATTTGTTAAAAAAGTTTAAATCATCCAATAAATTTTGTTCCACTTCACGATTGTGTCCCACTTGTTGTTGATTCTTGACAAAAAATTAAAATTTTATATCTTTATGTTTGAAGCCTGAAATGTGGCGAAAGGTTGCAAGGTTCAAGGGGGCCGAATACTTTTGCAAGGCACTGTATGACAGACATGTCCACCAATTTTTATGTCCCTCATTTAAACAGGTGTTCCGGGCTGATTTTTTTAAAAACAAGTTTACAAGGAGCAACACTGATAAACCATTAACCAAAAGCAGCCAACTTCAAACATAAAGGGCCGACTTCCTGTTCAATTGAAAGCATAAGTTGCAGACACTTTTTCAAGCATCCTACCATGACAGATATGTCCACCAAATTTCATGTCCCTGATTGAAACAGGTGTTATGGGAGATTTTTTTTTTTTTTTTTTTTTTAAACAAGTTTACAGGGGGAACTAGTGATTATTTCACCAAAAGTAGCCAACTTCAAACAAAAATGGCCGACTTCCTGTTTAATTTAAGACATGAGTCTTAGAGACTTTTTCAACCATCTTGTAATGATAGACATGTCCACCAAATTTGGTGTCCCTGTTTGAAACTGGGGAGGCTGATTTAAAAACAAAAACAAATGCTATGCTACATTAGCATGTTGTTTTGTCTCTCCACATGTAGCCCTCCTCTCCAAATCTCCTCTTCAAGCTGTGTGGCTTCCACTTCCGTCGTGCCCACGAGCCCCCTCGTCTGATCTTTACGCAAAACAGATCAGCGTCCACCCCCCCCCACGCACACACTCACCTCATCAAAGTAATGGAAGTGTGTGTGGGACGATGGATGTGATGGAAAGCTTTCGGGGGGGTTCCTCGGAAGTCTTTTAGTGTGCATGTGCACTTACACGCGCGCGCTCACACTCGCCCAGCTGGGATTTATCAATGTTTACTCTCTCCTGTCGGATTGTACTTAAACTTTACCTCCTCTTTGGCCACTCTCTCTGGCCACGCACACACAAATTGGGAAACCACCCATCCAGATTGAGGGAAGCCTTTATCTGAGGCTTGGTGCTAAACTGTGATAGGCCATGCGTGAATGTGTGTGTGTGTGTGTGTGTTTGACTTGGCGGCCCGCCAACGGAATCGGACGGAAGCCAAAGTTCTGACTGCTCTAGCCGACACGCGTCTTTGCACGCTGTTTGTGTGTATATGAATGCTATTTATGACATTGGCAAAAGGGTGGAGTTCATGAGTTGATTTATTTGCATGTAAGACAATGAGTTTGATGACATCAAGACAGTGTTTGTTGGAGTTATTAGCACAATAGAAAGGAACAACTTTTGTTTCGATCCTTTTGTTTAGGTCTTAGCAGAATCTCGAAAGTCAGGTGTGGACTAAACTAACTGGTTTGGTGTTGGATTCCTGCCAAAGAACTAAATTACGATCAGAATGGGAAGTAAATGGAAAAAATCCGGTTTGAACATGAATTGCTTTTATCGTTAGGGTCACGGGTGAGGAGATGGCGAGCCAGGTGACTTTTAACTGGAAGAGTCGGTGTTTGCCCAAGCTTGTCAAACCCTGGGCACATGTTGTTGTTGATGCCAAAGGACATTTTGGGGTCAGTGGTGAACTGACGCCAATGTACGGATACTAGGGAGAAATTAGAATGCTCAGAATTGCTTGGCAGTCAATAGCAATATCAAACGTTGACCCCATTCACTTGTAAAAAAACAACTCAAATAAAGGAATCACGCAGGTTGTAAAGTTTACTAAAAGACAGTGTGCATTTTCAGCAAGAAACCATCATGTTTCCAAGGTGAGCATGATTGAGTCTCTACATAAACATGAACAGTGAATGAGGAGCTTGATTAGATATTGTTGATGCAACATAACGTTAATGTGTCTTTCCAACTAATTGCAATAGTCTCGTGATTTCTCGCGAGATTTAAAAGTAGGATTGCCAACTCCCTGAAAAAGTAAGGGACACCTCATTGGTACTGTCACCATTTAATTATTATTTTGTTTGTGAAAAGTGTTTTTTTTTTTTTTTTTATTAGATGGGGCTTTGCAAGGCACAGGCCCAGCTAGTAAAATTCCTCAACTTTATTTTTATTTATTTCTTTCATAATCTTATTATCCACATTTTTTCGGCGCAGTGGAGACTTCAAACCGTTTGACCGACCGGCACCGTTTCAATTTCAAAATGACCGGAATTCCATTCATTTTTAATGGCAAACATTTTCCCTTCATTTTCAATGACAGGAAATCATAGGTGGTTGTGATTTTTGACCACTTACCATTACAGCCCATTGACATTGAAGTGGCGCCTAAGTAAGTCAATACCACTGACAGCTATGTACGTCCATGCCATTGACTATCATGAATGTCGCTACTATTGATGCCAATGTACTGGATTCCATTGAGGCATATATACAGTGCCTTGCAAAAGTATTCGGCCCCCTTGAACCTTGCAACCTTTCGCCACATTTCAGGCTTCAAACATAAAGGTATAAAATTTTAATTTTTTGTCAAGAATCAACAACAAGTGGGACACAATTGTGAAGTGGAACAACATTTATTGGATAATTTAAACTTTTTTAACAAATAAAAAACTGAAAAGTGGGGCGTGCAATATTATTCGGCCCCCTTGCGTTAATACTTTGTAGCGCCACCTTTTGCTCCAATTACAGCTGCAGGTCGCTTGGGGTATGTTTCTATCAGTTTTGCACATCGAGAGACTGACATTCTTGCCCATTCTTCCTTGCAAAACAGCTCGAGCTCAGTGAGGTTGGATGGAGAGTGTTTGTGAACAGCAGTCTTCAGCTCTTTCCACAGATTCTCCATTGGATTCAGGTCTGGACTTTGACTTGGCCATTCTAACACCTGGATACGTTTATTTTTGAACCATTCCATTGTAGATTTGGCTTTATGTTTTGGATCATTGTCCTGTTGGAAGATAAATCTCCGTCCCAGTCTCAGGTCTTGTGCAGATACCAACAGGGTTTCTTCCAGAATGTTCCTGTATTTGGCTGCATCCATCTTCCCGTCAATTTTAACCATCTTCCCTGTCCCTGCTGAAGAAAAGCAGGCCCAAACCATGATGCTGCCACCACCATGTTTGACAGTGGGGGGATGGTGTGTTCAGGGTGATGAGCTGTGTTGCTTTTACGCCAAACATATCGTTTTGCATTGTGGCCAAAAAGTTCAATTTTGGTTTCATCTGACCAGAGCACCTTCTTCCACATGTTTGGTGTATCTCCCAGGTGGCTTGTGGCAAACTTTAAACGAGACTTTTTATGGATATCTTTGAGAAATGGCTTTCTTCTTGCCACTCTTCCATAAAGGCCAGATTTGTGCAGTGTACGACTGATTGTTGTCCTATGGACAGACTCTCCCACCTCAGCTGTAGATCTCTGCAGTTCATCCAGAGTGATCATGGGCCTCTTGGCTGCATCTCTGATCAGTTTTCTCCTTGTTTGAGAAGAAAGTTTGGAAGGACGGCCGGGTCTTGGTAGATTTGCAGTGGTCTGATGCTCCTTCCATTTCAGTATGATGGCTTGCACAGTGCTCCTTGAGATGTTTAAAGCTTGGGAAATCTTTTTGTATCCAAATCCGGCTTTAAACTTCTCCACAACAGTATCTCGGACCTGCCTGGTGTGTTCCTTGGTTTTCATAATGCTCTCTGCACTTTAAACAGAACCCTGAGACTATCAAAGAGCAGGTGCATTTATACGGAGACTTGATTACACACAGGTGGATTCTATTTATCATCATCGGTCATTTAGGACAACATTGGACCATTCAGAGATCCTCACTGAACTTCTGGAGTGAGTTTGCTGCACTGAAAGTAAAGGGGCCGAATAATATTGCACGCCCCACTTTTCAGTTTTTTATTTGTTAAAAAAGTTTAAATTATCCAATCAGTGTTGTTCCACTTCACGATTGTGTCCCACTTGTTGTTGATTCTTGACGAAAAAATTAAATTTCATATCTTTATGTTTGAAGCCTGAAATGTGGGTAAAGGTTGCAAGATTCAAGGGGGCCGAATACTTTTGCAAGGCACTGTAAATTGATGCCATTGCTGGCCATTTACGTAAAAATTAGGGCTGTCAAATGATTAAACTTTTTAATCGAGTTAATCACAGCTTAGAAATTAATTCATCGTACTCAATCGCAATTCAAACCATCTCTAAAATATGCCATATTTTTCTGTAAATTATTGTTGGAATGGAAAGACAAGACAAGACGGATATATACATTCAACATACGGGACATAAGTACTGTATTTGTTTATCATAACAATAAATCCACATGATGGCATTAACATTATTAACATTCTTTCTGTGAAAGGGATCCACGGATAGATTGTTGAAGGATAAATGTGAGTTTGTATATTGTGACTGAATATTGCCATGTAGTGTATTTGTTGAGCTTTCAGTAAAAGATAATGTAGTGACAAAACTGTTCTGCCCAAATGCATGATGGGAAGTGGGTAACCATGACTGTGTGTAGCGGCTGCAAATACTATATCGTCTCTGTGTTGTCTACGTGCGTTAAGAAAAAGAGCAATTCCTGTTAATCTTCCCCACGTTGCTCGCCTCAATATTGTTGTGGAAGACATGACAAAGCTTTAGATGAATAAAAGCAAAAGTCCAAATGACATGCCTGTATCCACTCCACTCACCTGTCACTGCCTCTTAACTCTATATATGTGTGGAACAGCGCCATTGCAGTCTGTTTGCGGAAATGCATGAGTGGGTCATTCCGTGCATACGTTAAATATTTTAACGTGATTAATTTTAAAAAATTAATTACCGCCCGTTAACGCGATAAATTTGACAGCCCTAGTTGTGTCTTATGTTGATTATGTTAAAAGAACACAATTACTTAATACTGAAGGAAAGCAATTTAATCAGGTGCAAATTCTTTCCATAATTTTTTATGTCAGTTCAACATCCCATATTTTTGAGTGTAGCCATCAATTTCCAACATAGCATTCTGTTATAGTAGATATGTCCACCAAATTTTGTCTTGATTGGTGAGACTCGTCTGGAGTTGACTTTTTTTAAAAAGCGGCATACTGGAGGACTTCGCCCAAGATAGCTGCTTCAAACCAAAATGGCCGACTTCCTGTTCAATTTTATAAATAGGTCCAAGAGGCTTTTCTTTGCATCCTGGTATGGTAGACACGTCCAAGATTTTGATTTTGGTTGACTTTTCAAAAAGATAATTCCAGAAGTACTTCTAAAGGAATTCACTGAAAGTGGCTGCTTCCAATAAAAAGGGTGACTTCCTTTTCAGTATCATACATAGGTCCAAGAGCTTTTTCTTTGCGTCCTGGTATGGTAGACACGTCCAAGAAATTGCATCTTGATTGGTGGAACTAGTGTCTGGGGCTGATTTTTTTTTTTTTTTTTTTATGATTTCAACAGCCACTACTGAAGGAATACCCCAAAGTTGCTGCTTTAAACCAAAATGGTCGTGTTTCTGTTCATTTTTAGGCATAGATCTTTGAGACTTTTTTGTGCGTCCTGGTATACTGGACAAGTCCACCTAATTTTGTCCAGATTTGTAAGACTGGTGTCTGGGGCTGATTTTTTAAAAGACGTTTCTAGCAGGCACGTATGAAGGAAATTCACCCAAAGTGGCTGCTTCAAACCAAAATGGCCGACTCCTTGTTCAGTTTCATACATAGGTCCAATAGTCTTTTTTGGCGTCCTCTTACTGTAGAGACATTCATTAAGTTTTGTCTTGATTGGTGAAATTGGTGTCTTGAGCTGGTTTTTCAAAAAAGATGATTCCAGAAGCCTGAATTCCTGAAGGAATTCACTCAAAGTGGCTAGTTCCAACAAAAATGGTCGAATTCCTGTTCACTTTAATACATAGGTCCAACAGGCTTTTCTTCGTGTCCTCTTATGGTAGACACGTCGAAGAAATTGCGTCTTGATTGGTGAAACTAGTGCCTGGGGCTGCTTCAAAAAAAAAAATTTAAAATCCAGCAGGTACTACTGAAAAAATTCCCCAAAGTGGCTGCTTTAAACAGAAATGGCTGCATTTCTGTTCATTTTGAGACTTTTTTTTATGCGCCCGGTTATATTGGACATGCCCGCCAAATCTTTTCTTGATTCATAAAACTGGTGTCTGGGGCTTCATTTTCTTCCGAAAACAAGTGGGTATTTCTAAAGGAATTCGCCCAAATTACTGCGTCAAATCACAATGGCTGACTTCCTTTTCAATTTTTGACATAGGTCCAAGAGACTTTTTTTGTGCGTCCTGGTATCCTAGACATGTCCGCCGAATTATGTCCAGATTGGTGAAACTGGTGTCTGGGGCTGATTTTTTTTTTTAAAGACATTTCCAGCAGGCAATTCTGAAGGAAATTCACTCAAAGCGGCTGCTTCAAACCAAAATGGCCGACTCCCCGTTCAGTTTCAAACATAGGTCCAAGAGGCTTTTTTTTTGCGTCGTCTGAAAGTAAACGCATCCAGTAAATTTTGTCTTGATTGGTGAAACTGGTGTCTGGGTCTGATTTTTCGAAAAACATGATTCCAGAAGTACTACTGAAGGAATTCACTCAAAGTGGCTGCTTCCAAAAAAAAATGGCTGACTACCTGTTCAATTTCATACATAGGTCCAAGAGGCTTTTATTTTCATCTTGTTATGGTAGATACGTCCAAGAAATAGCGTCTTGGTTGGTGAAACTACTGCCTGGGGCTGATTTTCTTTTTTAATTATTCCAACAGTCACTTCTGAAGGAATTTCCCAAAGTGGCTGCTTTAAACTAAAATGGCCGAATTCCTGTCCATTTTTCGACAAAGATTCTTGAGACTTTTTTGTGCGCCTGGTTATATTGGACATGTCCACCAAATTTTGTCCAGATTGGTGAAACTGGTGTCTGGGGCTGATTTTTCAAACAGATGATTCCAGAAGTACACTGGAAGGAATTCAGTCAAAGTGGCTGCTTCCAACAAAAATGGCAGACTTCCTGTTCAATTTCATACATAGGTCCAAGAGGCTTTTATTTTCATCCTGTTATGGTAGATATGTCCAAGAAATTGCGTCTCGATTAGGGAAACTGGTGTCTGGGGCTGATTTAAAAAAAAAAAAAAAAAAGATGATTCCAGAAGTACGACTGAAGGAATTCTCCAAAGTGGCTGCTTTAAACCAAAATGGCCGAATTCCTGTTCATTTTTCCAATACGATTCCTGAGACTTTTTTGTGCTTCTGGTTATATTGGACATGTCCACCAAATTTTGTCCAGATTGGTGAAACTGGTGTCTGGGGCTGATTTTTCAAACAGATGATTCCAGAAGTACAACGGAAGGAATTCACTCAAAGTGGCTGCTTCCAACAAAAATGGCCGACTTCCTGTTCAATTTCATACATAGGTCTAAGAGGCTTTTAATTTCATCCTGTTATGGTAGACATGTTCAAGAAATTGCGTCTCGATTGGGGAAACTGGTGTCTGAGGCTGATATTTCAAAAAAGATGATTCCAGAAAAACTACTGAAGGAATTCAGTCAAAGTGGCTGCTTTAAACAAAAATGGCCGAATTCCTGTTCATTTTTCGACATAGATTCTTGAGACTTTTCTGTGCGCCGGTTAAATTAGACATGTCCGCCAAATTTTTTCTTGATTGGTAAAACTGGTGCCTAGGGCTGCATTTTTTAAAAGGCATTTCTAGCAGGCTCGTCTGAAGGAAATTCACCCAAAGTGGCTGCTTCAAACCAAAATTGCTGACTCATTGTTCAGTTTCAAACATAGGTCCAACAGGCTTTTTTAGCATCCTCTGAAAGTAAACAAATCCATTAAATTTTGTCTTGATTGGTGAAACTGGCATCTGGGGCTGATTTTTGAAACGTATGATTCCAACAGGCACTCATGAAAAAATTCCCCAAAGTGGCTGCTTTAAATTAAAATGGCCGCATTTCTGTTCATTCTTAGACATGGATCTTGAGACTTTTTTGTGCGCACGGTTATATTGGACATGTCAGCCAAATATTTTCTTGATTGGTAAAACTGATGTCTGGGACTGCATTTTTTTCATAAAACAAGTGGGCATATCTAACGGAATTTACCCAAAATTATTGCTTCTAATCCCAATGGCTGACTTTCTTTTCAATTTTAGACATGGGTCCAAGAGACTTTTTTGTGCGTCCTGGTATACTAGACATGTCCACCAAATTTTGTCCAGAGTGGTGAAACTGGTGTCTGGGGCTCTTTTTTTAAAAGACATTTCCAGCAGACAATTCTGAAGAAAATTCACCCAACGTGGCTGCTTCAAACCAAAATGGCCGACTCCCCGTTCAGTATCATACATACTGTAGGTCCAAGAGGCTTTTTTTGGCGTCCTCTTACAGTAAACACATCTATTAAGTTTCATCTTGATTGGTGAAACTGGTGTCTGGGGCTGATTTTTCAAATGGTTGATTCCAGAAGTACTACTGAAGGAATTCACTCAAAATGGCTGCTTCCGAATAAAAATGGCTAACTTCCTGTTCAATATCATACATAGGTCCAAGAGGCTTTTCTTTGCGTCCTGTTATGGTAGACACATCCAAGAAATTGCGTCCTCATTGGTGAAACTAGTGACTAGAGCTGATTTTTTTTTTTTTTTTTTTAAAGATGATTGCAGAAGGCGCTTCTGAAGGAAATTTCTCCAAAGTGGCTGCTTTAAACAAAAATGGACGAGTTCCGGTTCAATTTTAGGCATGAGTCCAAAAGACTTTTTTGTGCGTCCAGGAATACTAGACATGCCCCCCAAACTTTACCCATATTGGTGCAACTAGTGTCAGGGGCTGATTTTTTTAAAGACATTTTCAGCAGGCACGACTGAATGAATTCACCCAAAGTTGCTGCTTCAAATCAAAATGGCTGACTCCCTGTTCAGTTTCATACATAGGTCCAAAAGGCTTTTTTTGGCGTCCTCTTACAGAAGACACATTTATTAAGTTTGTTTTGATTGGTCAAACTGGTGTCTGGGGCTGATTTTTCAAACAGATGATTCCAAAAAAAATCCCCAAAGTGGCTGCTTTAAACCTGTTAGGTTTTGTGTTGGTTTTCTCCTAGTGTGACTTGTCTCTGTGATTGCCCATTGATTTCACCTATTGTGCCTTCTCCTAGTGTATCCTGCAATCTGCATCCTACTGTGTTACCCAGCTGTTCCTCGTTGTCTCGTTACCCCTTGTCTGCGTGTGTGTATATAAACACCCAGTTTCTTGTCACTCCTTGTTGCGTCATTGTCAATGTCAGTCGCCACGTTCATGTCAGCATTTTTCCCCAGTTCCGCGTGTTCCTCGTCCTGCTTGGAAAGTAAGTTTATTAGCTAGCCTGACTTTTGTTTGTTAAGAGTTTTTGGATCACCACAGCCTTTGTTTTGTACTTTGTTTTTTGTTTGCTTGAATTAAATCATTTTTGCACCACCTTTTTGCCTCGCTTCCCTTTCTGTCAAGTTCAAAAATAGACACTTAGGTAGATATTTGTAAAATTACCCAAAAGTAAGGAGAGAAGACACTCAGTTTTCTTGGCCAAGGAGAGCAAAAGAGTGACTAGCCAGAGAAATGCTAGATTACGCTGTCTAGTCACCAAAATTGATCTAAAGAAAAACCCCCCTTGCGACTTTTATTTAGGGGTTTGTCTTAACACAAAAAGGGTGCCGCCCTGAAGGAGGGGGGAGCAAGCTGGAGACACCCATGTGATATTGGTTGGCTATGTGAGCATGTAGGTGGAACTAAGTAAACGTATGTAAGCAAGCGCACATGTAAAAAATGGTCAAAATGACCCAGACACTTCAGTTATGCAACGCTGCGGCCATGGAAGATGTCCTCGAATGGAAAATTGTCCTCGAAGGTCTAGACGAAAGTCCAGACGTCAGGTGCTTAAGATGTCTCGGAAGGTCTAGTTACGCAATGATGCGGCCATGAAGCAAGGCAGTTGTCATCCCGACCCTCTTTACTCTTGGTAACACTTAAACATTATACTACAACCTAGTATAGCAAGCAATAATCATTTACTGGTTATATCAATAAGAGAAAAAATATGGCAATATGTATTATTTATGGTATATATGAGCACAAGCAAATATTCAATCAATCAAGCAAATATTTAATCAATCACCCCTCGATAATGACCTCAACACTTTCCCTGCACTTGGGTCCACACACCACCTGCCTGCCCAGCAAACCTGACAAAACCAAAATTGCCGCATTTCTGTTCATTTTTAAACACAGATCTTTGACACTTTTTTGTGTGCCCGGTTATATTGGACAATTCCACCCAATATTTTCTTGATTGGTAAAACTGGTGTCTGGGGCTGCATTTTTTCCCCCTAAAACAAGTGGGTATTTCTAACGGAATTAACCCAAAATTATTACTTCAAATCACAATGGCTGACTTCCTTTTCAATTTTAGACTGATTTTTTAAAAGACATTTCTAGCAGGCACATCTGAAGGAAATTCACCCAGTGTGGCTGCTTCAAACCATTGGCAGTGTATCAAATACTTGTAGATCCTTAAGACTTTTTTTGTTTATCTGTTTTTTTGGACATGTCCACCAGATCTTTTTTTGATACTTAAGATGTTTTTAACATTGTTGATTTTTATGGAGCTGGCAACGCGCTACACAAAGTACGTAGCTGTTTATTCGGCTACATTTGCCCTATTTAATATTATGACTTTTATTCTCGTACTATTAATTTGACATTTGTTCTCATAGTAATAGTAATATCTCAAACCAAAATTTTGACTTCCTAATCGGTGCAAGAGATTTTTCCACCTAGCTACCCATTAGTGAGTCTGCATGAGTATGTATAGTTGCGTCCTCAATGCGCACACAAGTAGCCTTTGTCTTCACAAGTGTCCCACTTCATGTTACACACATACAAACATCCACACCCACACTTTCTTGTCTTGCAAAATGTATGTTATCTCCTGTTGAGTGTTATCGAGCAGGTGTAAAGAGGGCGTGTAGATGTGTGTACATACATGTGCGTTTGTTGTCGGCCTTGAGGAGAAGCCAGTTACTGCTAGCCTTGTTTTGTAATGTACTACACGAGTCATTTTTTTAATAAGGTGGTATTTGGATGAAACAGAGTGGACACTAACAGAGGGGACATTTTGTGCTAAAGTTAGCTAACTTTGCTAGCATAACAGCTAACATAACATTGGATACTTGATGAGAAATCTAAAAATTTAAAAATACTGTAAACCTGTTGAAAAGATTCAATTGCATCAATTTCTTTGCTATATATAGCTTTAGCAGAGTGGACATGTTTTGATCAACCACACTGAACAATGAACATACTTCATAAATCTGGAAAATCTGATTTTTAAAAGGGGTAAAAAATAAAATTCAATTTACCACCACAGGTGTGATGTTATTGCAGAAGAGTGGTATCATTAATAAATTGGGAATTTTCTTAAAGGGTACCCAGAATAGAAAGACATGTAATTCTTAAAAGATAAATGTTAGTCTGAGTTATACTAATATGATAGTAAAACCCCTCTTAATGTTTTCGTTTTAATAACATTTATGAAAATAGTTAAACTAGTAGGTTACCATTGTTGTTGACGACACAGTGTACTCTGGGCAGTGACGTCACTGGGTCTAGATGCCGGGCTTCTTTAACTACATAAACATGTCGTCAGTTCTGCCCTTCCAATTTGGGTCCATGACAGTAGGTTGGGATCAGTAAAAAAAAAAAAAAAAAAAAAAAAAAACGAAAAAAACCGCCGGGGCAGACGAACTGGAAACCAAGGCAAGGATGCAACTCACAACAAAGTCAATATCTCGGCAAGCCGCCTAGGATCGGTTTAAATACACTGCTGATGAGCTGCAATTCGATGCAGGTACGACGTTGGGAACTCATCCCACAGCTCTGTAACAAAACAATCTGACCAGAAGCAGAATGTGACAAAATCATGCCAGTCGTCATATTAGCTTCGCTTGCTAGCTAGCACTGCTATACTCCCAGTCCAGCCCAACTGTGTCATCATTTCCAGCTGGCATTGCGCGCGTAAAACATGGCGCCCTCCGTAGACATGTACTAAATTTTATCGATTTTTAAATCAATGGCAATAATACATGCGTTTCTAATAACATATTTTAGTACAAGAGAACAATTGTGGCTTATTAGAGCCTACAAGTCTTTTGTCCGAGTCCGAGGTTCCCTTTAAAGAGACACTAACACAATTTAACAGAGTGGACAGTGACAACAGAGTGAATAGTGACACCGAGGACAGACAGAAAACCATTTTTATTATTAATTAAATATTTTAATTAAAAAAAAAAAAAAAAAAGTTAGCTTCTGTAGTTTGGGATCGGACCGACAAGGCCCCCGCCTTTTGCTGTTGCCTGTCCCTATGTACCAGACACCTTTGGCTCCTCCCACAGGTGTTGAGCCCATGGAAAGGAGGACCCACGTTGCCTTTTCGGGCTGTTCCCGGCCGGGCCCCATGGGTACAGGCCCGGCCACCAGACGCTCGCCTTCAAGCCCCACCTCCAGGCCTGGCTCCAGAGGGGGACCCCGGTAACCTGCGTCCGGGCAAGGGTCGCAGATACAAGCAACCGAATTGAGGGTGTCGGGGCTCTCCCTTAGAGATAGGGTGAGAAAATCTGTCATCCAGGAGGGACTCTGTGTCAAGCCGCTAATCCTCCACGTTGAACAGGGAATCCAGTTGAGGTGGCTCGGGCATCTGGTTCAGATACCTCCTGGACCCTCCCTGGAGAGGTGTTCGGGGCATGTCCCACCGATGGGAGGCCCTAGGGACGACCCAGGACACGCTGGAGAGACTGTCACTCGGCTGGCCTGGAAACGCCTTGGGAGCTGGTTAAAGTGGCTGGGGAACAGGGAAGTCTTGGCTTCCCTGCTAACGTCACTGCCCCTGTGGTAAATGATGGATGGAATTTAGAAACGATACATGACGAAAGATCGTTTGTCCAGGACAATAAAATCATAATTATTTTGGATTTTTTTCCCCCTCGATTTATATTGCTGTAATTCTTAGACTATAAGGTGCACATCACTATAAGACACCACCCACTAAACTGACATGAAAACGGCATTTGTTCATAGATAAACCGCATCGGAATATAAGCCACAGCTGTCCTCACTGTATTATGGGATATTTACACCAAAAGATATTAACCGGCAACACTTTATTTAACAGCAGCATCATAAGACTGTCATAAGACCAAATGAACCACCATGAAGCTTTGAACCAATTGGCTGCAAAGCTTCAGTGGTTCAAGAAGCTTCATTTGGCCATCACTGCTCCCTTGGAGGAGACAGTCAACCTCTGCTGCCAACAGCTGTAAACACTGTTGTCGACCAACATGCCTCCTAGCATGCATTGCAGCACTACAGATGGAAATAATTAAAATTCATGTTCCGTGCTAATTATTTCTTCAGTCACTATTTCAGTTGTTTCATTAACTGCCATGAGCACTAATGAATGCTAATGACAGATGTCTTTTTGTGTCATCTGTCAAATTATCTCACATTTGAATGGGTATAAATGATCCGAGCTGGACATGAATGGAGGTAGTGGCAAAATTTGACACTTAATGACATCCGTCATAAGCATTCACTATTCATTTCGCCTTGTCATGTCATAGTTATGACGGTCTTATGACAGTCTGTAGATAAGCAGCAGGATTCAAAATAAGGAAAAAAAGCATCGGTTTATAGTCCGAAAATTACTTTAGTTATTTTACAGACTGAATTTGGATGAAACACAGTGGGGACCAGTGTTGTCACAGATTACTTAAAAAATTGTAATTTAATTACTGATTACTGATTACAACTCAAAAAAGTAACGTAGTTACTTTACCGATTACTTTATTATCAAAGTAACTAAGTTACTTTAAAAGTAACATATCAGTTACTTTTTACCAATTTTTCTCCTTTTGCTGCCTCAACATAAAAATGACAACAAAAAAATGTCATCGCATGTAATTGAATTTTTCACATAAGGCTTAATCTTTGAGATAGCGGTGGTTTAATTAGTCGATGGAGTTGATTTCAACCACCATTGACTCGCGCTAGCTTAGCCACCCCGGAGCCCTGAAACTAACAAATAACTGACAAACTGCACGGAATTTGTTTAAATCAACTCCAACGACTAAATAAACCCCCGCTTACTCCAAGATAAAGCCTAATGTCAAAAATTCTGAACTTCCCCTTTGAAATAAAGATCTAGCTGTTAAAATATTGTCTATAAAAGTTGTAAAGCAATAAAACAAACAACAAAAATTCATGAAATGAACAAGAATCCTACAACGTATTTCCTAATGGGTCAAAATCATTTTTCTAGCAGATCATGTGACTAGCACCTAAGACACTAGCTTTTGCTTTGCGTAGCCAAAACTAAACCTGTGGAGGCAAGATGGGTATTTAGAATTTCTGTGAACCTAAGCTTTCAAACGCAACCAACAACAACTGAGCTTGAACAGTTTTATATTTATGTATATATACAGTATTGGCCAAAAGTTTGGCGACACTTCAAAGGTGGATACTTTGAAGAATGTAGAATATAAAACCTGTTTTCATTTATTTCACTTTTTTTTGCCATTCCACATGTTCGTTCATAGTTTTGATGTGTTCAGAGAGGATTTACAATAGTAGTGAAAATATATAAAACGTAAAAATGTTTAGGTGTGTCCAAACTTTTAACTTTTGTTTCAGTCATCAACATGCTTTGCCCCCAGCCCCACAAAAGTAAAACTCCGCCAATGGTTACAAACACTGACAGTAAAATGTGCATAAAGGCTTGTTTAAACTGTAGAAGTGCTGGCTATCTTTTTACCTGTAGGCTTTGTTTCGAGTTTTGTCGCGTTGTCCTGTAATTCCAAGTGCTTCCTTGTTGAATTGGATGTAGAGTTTTTAGCGGCCGACAGTCTTTTTCAGCCAGCATAAAGTTTGCATCGCATGGAGATATTTTTGTCATCTTTACTGGACAGAAATGTGAAGTAATGGCTGTATTTCCAGTGAGCAAAGGCATCCATTTGCGGTATATATCCTTCCTTTCACTGTTAGCCTCGCTGCCTCGTCAGAATGCTATGTTGTTGACCGCCATGGCAGACAGCCTCAAACAGCATCGTAATACACGTGAACCCGATGAGAAATGCTCTTCGTACATGACTACAGTATTCTTCATTCTACGTACGTTATGAGGCAAAAACAAAATAGTAACGCACAGGCACTAGGGAAACTAACTTTAATCGGATTACTGGCTTGGAAAAATGAACGCGTTAGATTACTCATTACCGAAGAAAGTAATCAGATTACTGACAACACTGGTGGGGACATAGGAAAATTCCGTAACAACCTTTTTACCAGAAGTCAATTCAATTTAAAAAATACAATTTAGGAGCCTGTAACCGTGAATTTATAATGGAGGCAGGGGTTGCGTTAACCGAATATTTTCCGTCGTTGACTGGTTTTTTAAAACCGTGACGGAAAAAACTGAAGTCCGTCCGTCATTTGACAGGTTGCGATTCACACCCCAGACCACAGGGTGGCGAGTGAGCATATTAATTAGCTATTGTCTCTCTTAATGCATGACGTCATTGGCTATTCTGTCAGAATATTGTAGCGTCACCGGGGTCTGGCGGCGGCACCGTGATTGACACATCAAGACGAGGTTCTTATTGGTGCACCCGGTGTGCCAGCGCGTCATCCAATTGGTGGACTAGATTGCCGCCTGTGTATAGACCCCAATCACATGACGTCACAACTCCGCCCCCCTGACTGGAGCCGCCATATTGCGTGTCAGCTCGTCGTGTTTACACATTACCGCTACGTACATGCCTCCTATTACGGCGTGTTTTTCTGCTCGTTAACATTAATAATCAAAATGGTGAAGGCGTGTGTGGCGGTTGGTTGCAGTAACAGAGAAGATAGACGGAGAGACTTGAAGTTTTACCGTATTCCGAGAGACCCGAAGAGGAGAGCGAGATGGACTGCTGTAATTCGACAAGAAATCTGGGCACCAAACGATCACCACAGACTATGTAGTAGTCATTTTATATCTGGTAAGATGCATTTAATATATATTTAGAATATTTTGGGCTGACAACCACAATTAAGATCATTGTGTGACGTTGGTGATTGGGATCTATATCGTTGCCTCTTTTTCTTTGGGGGCAGAGTTGTTGTTTTGTTGGTGTTGTTGGCGGTAAGCAGAGTAAAAAGAGGGAGAAAAATACCACGACTTCCGTGTCTAATTTTTCGCCGCCAAGCAAGCGTTACAATATTAATTAAAAATGAATGAAAACTAAATACTATTTAATATGTCATCATTATCATTTTAAAAATTTAGGTGACGGGTAAAAATAGATTATGACCGGATTTTTATGACCCTGTCAGTCAAAATGACAGACAACGAAAATGTCTAGCGCAACCTCTGAATGGAGGGCAATTGATAATACACAAAAAAGTAAGTTGAGTGTGTATTTGTCCAACTTGAGTGAAAATACTGCTTTATTTTAACTGGGGACACATGGCACCTACTCAAAAAAATGACCCACATACACACAAAGAGGGGAGATAAAGGTGAGGACACAACAATGAAGCAATCGCAGGGTAAAAAGGTGAAAGAGTAGTAAATCCATTTCACTTTTCAAGGCTAGCAGGTCACTGGGTTAGTGTTACCAAATATGAGTGAGTGTTTGTGTGTCCACACACTCGCCCTGGCCTATTCAAAGGTCTTTCCATCCACGTGACAACTCGGTGAGGCAAGTCGGACCCCTAGCTGTTATCTGCCCTAATTATGTAATCGAGCGAGCGCGTGTTTAATTCCTACGTATTGTTATTCATATTGTTATTAATCTGACTTGTGGTTGACAGCTTGGGGTTGTGGCGATGGGGATTTTTCAGTGGAGTGGGTGGGGTATGATTAAATTTTTATTGATTTTTCTCAGGAGTGTGTTTTGTCTGGAGTTGACGGCGTGATGCCAACGACATGTTTGCGTAGTATTAGTGCACGTCTGATAAGATGTAATTGCAAATGCAGTCAAGAGTTAAAGCTTTAACTCTGGAGATTAAATTTAAATTTAGTTGATTGGCATTTTTTGTTGTTGTTGTTGATGATAGAAATATAGATTCGTTACATGCAAAAGCAGAATAAACATGTCCTGCCTGTTTAAAAAAAAGGTGCCAGATATTGTTGTTGTTTTTTCGACCATAGACTCGGTATCCCACAATGCACTACACAAGAAATATAGACTATTTAAACGGCAGGTACAGTGCTTGCTGGCCAAAAGTATTAGCACCCCTGCAATGCTCAATTTCTCCCGGAAAATGCAATTTTATATGCTTTGGTAGTAATATCTTCAGTTATTTTGCTTTCAATAAAATTTTTTTTTTAAAAACACAAAAGAGAGTGGGAAAAAAATTAATAAATCAATATAATTTTACACAAAACTCCGACTCAAAAATCATGTGATGCTTCTCTAATTTGTGCAATTAACAGCACTTGTTACTTACCTGTGGCACATAACAGGTGGTGGCAATAACTAAATAACACTTGCAGCCAGTTAAAATGGATTAAAGTTGACTCAACCTCTGTCCTTTGTCCTAGTGTGTACCATATTGAGCATGGAGAAAAGAAAGAAGACCAAAGAACTGTCTGAGGACTTGAGAAGCAAAATTGTGAGGTAGCATGGGCAATCTCAAGGCTACAGGTACATCTCCAAAGACCTGAGTGTTCCTGTGTCTACCGTGCGCAGTGTCATCAATAAGTTTAAAGCTCATGACACTGTGGCTAACCTCCCTAAATGTGGACGGAAAAGAAAAATTGACGAGAGATTTCAACAAAATATTGTGCGAATGGTGGATCAAGGACCTCGACTAACATCCAAACAAGTTCAAGCTGTCCTGCAGTCCGAGGGTACAACAGTGGCAACCTGTACTATCCGGCAGCGTCTGAATGAAAAGGGACTCTATGGTAGGATACAGTGGGGCAAATAAGTATTTAGTCAACCACTAATTGTGCGATTTCTCCCACTTGAAAATATTAGAGAAGCCTGTAATTGTCAACATGGGTAAACCTCAACCATGAGAGACAGAATGTGGAGAAGAAAAAAAACAGAAAATCACATTGTTTGATTTTTAAAGAATTTATTTGCAAATCATGGTGGAAAATAAGTATTTGGTCAATACCAAAAGTTCATCTCAATACTTTGTTATGTACCCTTTGTTGGCAATAACGGAGGCCAAACGTTTTCTGTAACTCTTAGCAAGCGTTTCAAACACTGTTGCTGGTATTTTGGCCCATTCCTCCATGCAGATCTCCTCTAGAGCAGTGACGTTTTGGGGCTGTCGTTGGGCAACACGGACTTTCAATTCCCTCCATAGATTTTTTATGGGGTTGAGATCTGGAGACTGGCGAGGCCGCTCCAGGACCTTGAAATGCTTCTTACGAAGCCACACCTTTGTTGCCCTGGCTGTGTGTTTGGGATCATTGTCATACTGAAAGACCCAGCCACGTCTCATCTTCAATGCCCTTGCTGATGGAAGGAGATTTTCACTCAAAATCTCTCGATACATGGCCCCATTTTCTTTCCTTTAGACAGATCAGTCGTCCTGGTCCCTTTGCAGAAAAACAGCCTCAAAGCATGATGTTTCCACCCCCCATGCTTCACAGTGGGTATGGTGTTCTTCGGATGCAATTCAGTATTCTTTCTATTCCAAACACGAGAACCTGTGTTTCTACCAAAAAGTTCTATTTTGGTTTCATCTGACCATAACACATTCTCCCAGTCCTCTTCTGGATTATCCAAATGCTCTCTAGTGAACCGCAGACGGGCCTGGACGTGTCATGGCTTCAGCAGGGGGACACGTCAGCAGGGGTCCCTACAGTCAAACGTGGCGGAGGTTCCCTGATGTTTTGGGGTTGCTTTTCTACCTCTGGCACTGGACTGCTTGACCGTGTGCATGGTATCGTGAAGTTTGAAGACTACCAACAAATTTTGCAGCATAATGTATGGCCCAGTGTGAGAAAGCTGGGTCTCCCTCAGAGATCATAGGTCTTTCAGCAGGACAATGAGCCAAAAAACACTTCAAAAAGCACTAGAAAATGATGTGAAAGAAAGCATTGGAGACTTCTAAAGTGACCAGCAATGAGTCCAGACCTGAATCCCATAGAACACCTGTTGAGAGATCTGAAAATGGCACCCTTGAAATCTCAGAGACGTGGAGCAGTTGGCCAAAGAAGAATGGTCTAAGATTCTAGCAGAGCACTACAAGAAAAAAGTTATTTTGTCTAAAGGTTGCGCTACCAAGTATTAGGCTGAGGGTGCCAATAATTTTGTCCGGCCTATTTTTAGAGTTTTGTGTAAAACGATAATGATTTAATTGTTTTGGGGTTTTTTTCATTCTCTTTTGTGTTTTTTTTTTATGCAAGCAAAATTACTACCAAAGCATTTGTAATTGCCCCGATCGATCGGCATCCCGATCACGTCATTTTCAAAGTATCGGGATCGGCAAAAAAAATATCGGCCATGCCTTTTTTTAATATATATATATATATATATATATATATTTTTTTTTTTTTTTAATTAAATCGTTTTCTAATTGTATTTAACGTTACAGACATAATATGTTACACTCATCCAGAATCTTTAGGCTTAGGGTAGGGTTATCAAACTTATCCCAATAACGACAGTTAATAATTTTTTTTAAAAAATGTATCACGTTAAAATATTTAACGCAATTAATGCATGTGTTGCAGGAGCCACTCACGCATTGTCGAGCTCACTCTGTAATGGCGCCGTTTCACCCACAGAGAGAGATAAAAGGCAGCATAAAATGAGTAGAGTGAATTTTGGCAGCCTTTGGAGCCTTTTTTTAACTGGTTAAAGCCTTACAATCCCGCTCCCTTCGATTAGTGTATATCATGGGAAGCAATGTGGGGAAGCAAGGTAGCAATTGATCTTTTTCTTAACACCTTATATTATTTCCCAACGCAGAAAAGGTACAGTGCCTTGCAAAAGTATTCGGCCCCCTTGAATCTTGCAACCTTTCGCCACATTTCAGGCTTCAAACATAAAGATATGAAATTTAATTTTTTCGTCAAGAATCAACAACAAGTGGGACGCAATCGTGAAGTGGAACAACATTTATTGGATAATTTCAACTTTTTTAACAAATAAAAAACTGAAAAGTGGGGCGTGCAATATTATTCGGCCCCTTTACTTTCAGTGCAGCAAACTCACTCCAGAAGTTCAGTGAGGATCTCTGAATGATCCAATGTTGTCCTAAATGACCGATGATGATAAATAGAATCCCCCTGTGTGTAATCAAGTCTCCGTATAAATGCACCTGCTCTGTGATAGTCTCGGAGTTCTGTTTAAAGTGCAGAGAGCATTATGAAAACCAAGGAACACACCAGGCAGGTCCGAGATACTGTTGTGGAGAAGTTTAAAGCCGGATTTGGATACAAAAAGATTTCCCAAACTTTAAACATCTCAAGGAGCACTGTGCAAGCTATCATATTGAAATGGAAGGAGCATCGGACCACTGCAAATCTACCAAGACCCGGCCGTCCTTCCAAACTTTCTTCTCAAACAAGGAGAAAACTGATCAGAGATGCAGCCAAGAGGCCCATGATCACTCTGGATGAACTGCAGAGATCTACAGCTGAGGTGGGAGAATCTGTCCATAGGACAACAATCAGTCGTGCACTGCACAAATCTGGCCTTTATGGAAGAGTGGCAAGAAGAAAGCCATTTCTCAAAGATATCCATAAAAAGTCTCGTTTAAAGTTTGCCACAAGCCACCTGGGAGACACACCAAACATGTGGAAGAAGGTGCTCTGGTCAGATGAAACCAAAATGGAACTTTTTGGCCACAATGCAAAACGATATGTTTGGCGTAAAAGCAACACAGCTCATCACCCTGAACACACCATCCCCACTGTCAAACATGGTGGTGGCAGCATCATGGTTTGGGCCTGCTTTTCTTCAGCAGGGACAGGGAAGATGGTTAAAATTGACGGGAAGATGGATGCAGCCAAATACAGGAACATTCTGGAAGAAAACCTGTTGGTATCTGCACAAGACCTGAGACTGGGACGGAGATTTATCTTCCAACAGGACAATGATCCAAAACATAAAGCCAAATCTACAATGGAATGGTTCAAAAATAAACGTATCCAGGTGTTAGAATGGCCAAGTCAAAGTCCAGACCTGAATCCAATGGAGAATCTGTGGAAAGAGCTGAAGACTGCTGTTCACAAACACTCTCCATCCAACCTCACTGAGCTCGAGCTGTTTTGCAAGGAAGAATGGGCAAGAATGTCAGTCTCTCGAAGTGCAAAACTGATAGAAACATACCCCAAGCGACTTGCAGCTGTAATTGGAGCAAAAGGTGGCGCTACAAAGTATTAACGCAAGGGGGACGAATAATATTGCACGCCCCACTTTTCAGTTTTTTATTTGTTAAAAAAGTTTAAATTATCCAATAAATTTTGTTCCACTTCACGATTGTGTCCCACTTGTTGTTGATTCTTGACAAAAAATTAAAATTTTATATCTTTATGTTTGAAGCCTGAAATGTGGCGAAAGATTGCAAGGGTCAAGGGGGCCGAATACTTTTGCAAGGCACTGTATATCAATTGGTAGCACTACGCACAGTCATGGTTCCACTTCCCATCATGCATTGGGGCATGGCTACAGTATCATTTACTTAAAGCTCAACAAATACACTAGATGGCAATATTTAGTCACAATATACAAAGTCACAAGTCTTTCTATCCGTGGATCCCTCTCACAGCAAGAATGTTAATAATGTAAATGCCATCTTGAGGATTTATTGTCATAATAAACAAATACAGTACTTATGTACTGTATGTTGAATGTATATATTCGTCCGAGTTTTATTCATTTTTTTCTTAATGCATTGCCAAAATGTATATGATCAGGAAAAATGATCGGGAATGATTGGAATTGTATCGGGAGCAAAAAAAGGCAATCGGATTGGGAAATATCGGGATCGGCAGATACTCAAACTAAAACGATCGGGATCGGATCGGAAGCAAAAAAACATGATCGGAACAACCCCTAGTGCCAAGACTTTTTGCCAGCACTGTAAAAATAGTACATTGTATATTTCTAATGAATATCCTGAGCAATTACAACTACAGGATGTTTTTTATAGACATAAAAGAATCTCAAAATGACTTTTGTGCCCAGAATCCAGACCAGAGAGTCTACTACTTTTGCAGACAAACCTGAATTGACAGAAAATTATAAGAACCAACAACTTAACACCACAACTCCAAAATCCCTTCATGGTCTTCGGCTTTTCCTGCGGTTCAAACGAGGGTCCTCACCCTGGTCTCAACCCGGCAGGTCCAGAGCCACTGTGACCCAGCGACCTGCGGGGCAAGCTGCCCCTTGGCGCCACTTAAGAAAAGAAAAAAAACGCTGAGCACGACTGTCACATCGACGAACTGGACTTCATTAAGTGTTCTCTTGAGGAGTTTGATGAGTCAACACGACACAGCACAACAATAGGTTGAAATAGGTCAAGATATTAGAAATTACAGATAATCCCCGGGTTACCACCGAGTCGATTTACGTGATTTCGAATTACGTCCGGAGTTTTTTTTTTTTACAGTTTTACAGGTTTTTTTCCCACAGTGTCATATTTTTTACGTTATTAATTCGGGTTGTTCCGATCATGTTTTTTTTGCTCCCGATCCGATCCCGATTGTTTTAGTTTGATTATCTGCCAAGCCCGATATTTCCCTATCCGATGGCTTTTTATTTGCTCCCAATTCAATTCCAGTCATTCCCGATAACTTTTCCCGATCATATATATTTTGGCATGCATTAAGGAAAAAATGAATAAAACTCGGACAAATATATACATTCAACATACAGTACATAAATACTGTATTTGTTTATTATGACAAAAAATCCTCAAGATGGCATTTACATTATTAACATTCTTTCTGTGAGAGGGATCCACGGATAGAAAGACTTGTGACTTTGTATATTGTGACTAAATATTGCCATCTAGTGTATTTGTTGAGCTTTCAGTAAATGATACTGTAGCCATGCCCAAATGCATGATGGGAAGTGGAACCATGACTGTGCGTAGTGCTACCAATTGATGTATCTTCTCTGCGTTGGGAAATAACATAAGGTGTTAAGAAAAAGATCAATTGCTACCTTGCTCCAAAGGCTGCCAAAGTTCACTCTACTCATTTTACACTGCCTTTTATCTCTCTATATAGGGAAAACCCATCTTCCTTTGTCTGTCATCGTCTTTTTCGGGCAAATTATTCCATAGTCTGTGTCAATGTTTCTCCTTTCTGGCCAAACTATCTCACACTCTGTAACTGTCAATGATTATGATGATGATGACAATGACAATAAATCACTCATTCATTCATTCAAAACGTGAGTGGGTCGTGCAGCACATGCATTAATTGCTATCGGGATAAATTTGATAACCCTACCTTAAGCCTAAACTAAAGACTCTGGATGAGTGTAACATATTAAGTCTGTAACGTTAAATACAATTAGAAAACGATTTAATTAATATATATATATATATATATATATATATATATATATATATATATATATATATATATATATATATATATTAGGGCTGTCAAAATTATCGCGTTAACGCACGGTAATTAATTTTTTAATTAATCACGTTAAAATATTTGACGCAATTAACGCACATGTCCCGCTCAGACGGTATTCTGCCTTTTGGTAAGTTTTACAGCAAGGCTTTTTGTGCTGTCGAACAGCGAACTCTTGTGGTCGCTTTGCGACATGGTTTATTGTTTTCTTGCCAGTTCAATATGGCTGCATGACGTCTCGGGCTGACGCCCACGTTGTAATGTTATGCTTATATGATCCTTGGACAAGATTTGTCCGTAAGTATGGTTGTTGTAAAGAATGTGCATTTTATGTTAGTAAGCGAAATGTTATATTTTTTGTATGAGACGCTTTTTGTTTATGTTTAGTGAACCTGTATAGCTTGCTAAGCTAACGTTGTTGCTAATGCAATGCTTGTGTACTTTTTTTTGTAGTTTTACGAAGGTCTAAAGAGGACAATGGTTTGAGGCCATTTTATTAATAAATCAGATGAAAAAGGAAGAAGTCTGATTATTAAGGCGTTGTTCACTAGCTGTCTAGCTTTGGAAAAAGCAGACGCTTCGGAGTGAGGACAGCATAGACAGATTTAAATGACAGCAGAGTGAAATGCCCACTACAGTCCTTATGTACCGTATGTTGAATGTATATATCCATCTTGTGTCTTATCTTTCCATTCCAACAATATATTTTACAGAATATATGTATAATTTACGGAAAAATATGGCATATTTTATAGATGGTTTGAATTGTGATTAATTGTGATTAATTATAATTAATTTTTAAGCTGTAATTACCTCGATTAAAAATTTTAATCGTTTGACAGCCCTAATATATATATATTTGAAAAAGGCGTGGCCGATATTTTTTTTGCCGATTCCGATACTTTGAAAATGACGTGAGAGGGATGCCGATCGATCGGGACATCTCTAGTAATGTTGCGTACTGAATAAATGCATTTTTATTATTTCATATTCCATTTAGCACAAGCCTGTTATTTGTCATGGCCATACCATTTATTTGAAACATTACACTTCCAACCATTTATATAGGCGCTTCCAGGAATTCATGCACAGCACAGAAAGTCTCGGAGTCTCATCTACGTCGTACTGAATCCATTTTTCACTGCTTACTTCAACCGGAATTCCTGTTGTTCTGTCTAAACTGGAAATTCGAAACAGAAATTTTCAAAGATGGCGCTGCCCATGTTTCACTCAGGAAACTTGCCTATAAAGGTTTAAACAATTCACATAATGGTGATGGACGTCCATCGCCATCTCTGGCAGGTAAATCATGCATTCACTTGTTTTTCAGTCCGAATGAGTCAACATATGATCTTTATTGTCTATTGACTCTTCCCAAAATGAGTTAAAAAAGCAAAACTCCACAAAATCAGCACTAAATTAGCAATAAATTGCCTAAACTCAACAAGAAGTGATACGAAAATGCCCCAAAATCAACAGGAACTAACCCGAGGGAGTTCACCGAAAAGCTGGGATAAGCTCCAGCACCCCCGCGACCCTCGTGAGGATCAAAAATGCAACTAAATAATGAAAAATAACATGCATATATTATAAAAATTATATTGAAGCTTTTTAAATGACCAAAAATAGTCACTTGGCCTATAAAGGGTTCACGAATTCACTGCCATTGATGGTGATTGACGTCCGTCGCTGTCAATGGCAGTTAAATCATGCCTTCACTTGTTTTTAAGTGCCAATGAGTCAACATGTGATCTTCATTGTCTGTTGGCTCCTCCCAAAATGAGTTTAAAAAGCAATAACAGCAACATTTAACCCAATTTGGGTCATTTGTTGGGGTCACCAAACAAGGAGAGGCCAGTGCGGCTAATCCCGGCGCCAAGTTGGGCGGCGGCCTGCTGCTTTGGGGGAGGTGTTAAGAGTACTGGTCAGTTCCTGGGTGGGTGGAGGAGCATCCAGCGCCCCCTCCTTCACCGTCCCGGAGGCGTACGCGCTGTCCGGGGGGTTGCAACTGGGGGGGTCTTGGGTGCGGCGGGGTCATCGTTGATGGATGAGAGCCGGGCCCATTGTGGCAGGTGCCCGGCAGCCCCGACCCCGTCCCGGCCTAATCAGCGCGCCGCCCCGTACAACGGGGCCCATTTAACCCCCTAATGACCACTCACTCACTCGGCGCGCACACACAGGAAGAGCGCTTAATGCGGCGGAACACAAGCAACGTAAATAAAGCGACAAAGATGAATAATCGGCAAAGACGAATTGGAATTTTGACAATTACAGGCAAGATTTCATAGGGAATGGGAGTTTATTTAAGGATGAACATGTCTGTTTAGGTGTACGTATTTGTCAGTTGAGCCAACAGAGGTTCTCTTTAGTGACCCACTTTCTACCCAACTGTCCTTATTGTCTAATGTGACAGTTAAACTCAGTAGCTGCCATTGACGGCATTAGATGTCCAATTCATTCAGACTGGGAGGGGCGAATGAATGTTCAGTCTTCCCTGTTTTGGGAGCATTTACAGAACACTGATTTTAGGGCAATTTTCAGCTCACATTCTGTTGATTTTGAGTCAATTCCTTTTCATTTTAGGGGCATTCCTGTGTCACTTCCTTTTCAGTAACCTAAAATCAACAGCAAGTAATAAATAAATGCCATAAGATAACCAGGAAATGACTGAAAATCAACAAGAAATGACCAAAAAAATGCCCCAAAATTACCTTCCCTTCCGTCCATCTCAGTCAAAATGGATTGAACTCAGGGCTGAACAATATTGGAAAAAACTGATATTGCCACTTTTTGGGAATTTGCACAGTGGCGCCACCAAATTGGTTGGCCACCCCACTGGCCACCCCGCTTGCCAGTATATTGTTAGATTGTTGTATTATACATTTCATCCTAAATGAATGCATTTATTTTGTTTTGTCAAATGTAGGGCTGTCAAATTTATCGCGTTAACGGGCGGTAATTAATTATTTTTAATTAATCACGTGAAAATATTTATCGCAATTAACGCATTCGCGGTATGACTCATTCACGCATTGCCGCAAACAGCCTACAATGGTGCTGTTTTACACTGGGCTAAAGCAACATTCCATATTCTCCCCTTGCCATGATAAGAGGACAAATCTTAGCGTGTGTCTCAAAACAAGCAATGGGGAGACTGGAGAGGACACTAGCGGGCGAGCTGGGGGGGGCAGCACGTGACATGAGTGACACAACCAGACACCGTTATGATGCAGGCTAACTACACATAAAATGTCACACATTGTGAAAATGTGACAGAAACTACGGCGCATTTCTGTCTCGTTCTCAGACGAAAACTGGCATTCGTCATTATGTTTTAGTCTCCCAAGACACGTTTTCAGCTTGTTATTGTCTCGTCTTCGTCATGAAAAAAATTGTCTGACGATGAAATATTTTTATTAAAGATGTCCTGATCGATCGGCATCACGATCGATCGGGTCCGATCACGTCATCTTCAAAGTATCGGAATCGGCAAAAAAATATCGGACATGCCTTTTTAAAATATATATATATATATATATATATATATATATTTTTTTTTTTTTAAATGAAATCGTTTTCTAATTGTATTTAACGTTACAGACAAAATGTCTTACACTCATCCAGAGTCTTGGCTTAAAGTAGGGCTATCCAATTTATCGCATTAACGGCGGTAATTAATTTTTTAAAATTAATTAATCACGTTAAAATATTTAACGCAATTAACGCATGCGCTGCACAACCCACTCACGCATTGTCGCGTTCAATCTATAATGGCGCCGATTTACCTATATACAGAGCTAAAAGGCAGCGTAAAATGAGTAGAGTGAATTTTGGCAGTCTTTGGAGCCTTTTTTTTTTATTTATTGGCTAAAGCCTTAAAATCCCTCTCTCAACAATTTGAAATATCGTGGGAAAGCAATGTGGGGAAGGAAGGTAGTAGTTGATCTTTTTCTTTACACCCTATGTTATTTCCCAACGCAGAGAAGATATATCAATTGGTGCCACTACGCACAGTCATGGTTGCACTTTCCATCATGCATTTGGGCAGAACAGTTAAATGGCTACAGTATCATTTACTGAAAGCTCAACAAATACACTAAAGTGCAATATTTAGTCACAATATACAGTCACATTTATCCTATAAGAATTATTCTTTCTATGTGTGGATCCCTCTCAAAGAAAGAATGTTAATAATGTAAATGCCATCTTGAGGATTTACTGTCATAATAAACAAATACAGTACTTATGTACTGTATGTTGAATGTATATATTCGTCCGAGTTTTATTCATTTTTTTCTTAATACATTGCCAAAATGTATATGATTCGGAAAAATTATCGGGAATGATTGGAATTGAATCGGGAGCAAATAAAAAGCCATCGGATCGCGAAATATCGGGATCGGCAGATACTCAAACTAGAATGATTGGATCGGGAGCAAAAAAACATGATCGGAACAACCCTAATTTTTATTAAAGGCATCGTTGACAAAAACAACACGGCTCAGAAGTGTACTAAAATACCCAGGAAATGACCAAAAATCAACAGGAAATGACCTAAAATGAATCAAAATTAACTTATCTTCATTCACACCTCCCAGTCAAAATGGATTCAACATCGAACACCATCAATGGCACTGAAAAATGAGCATCAACAGCCAGTCTTTCCTGTTTTGGGGACTTTTTCAGGTTCCTTCCTGTTGATTTTGAATCACTTCCTTTTCATTTTGGGGGCATTCCTGTGTCACTTCTTGTTTAGTAACCTAAAATCAAAAGCAAGTGACACAGAAATGCCCTTAGATAACAAGACAATGTCAGAAAATCAACAAGAAAAATGCCCTGAAATTAATTCCCCTAACACCCTTCCAGTCGAAATGGTTTGGACGTCTAACACCGTCAATGGCCGTCACTTCCTATTATTTTGAGGGTGTTTCCGTGTTTGCTTCTTCAGTGCATGTTCAATGTGTTATTGGAAAAGTCTATTATAAATCAATTGATCATTACGGAAATTGTAATATTAGCACTGCATTACCTGAAAATTTGCATGTGTGTGTTTGTTTTAAGAACGTGTATACCTGTCTTGTCCTCTGCATGAACCAGAGATTTGCATGTGCGTATGCACACGGGCTGATTGCGTTAGTGAAAGTACAAAGGGTTGATTGCTCACTTGACAATATTAAGGTGTGGCCGAGCCAACGTGCAACAACCCGCTGATTTGCATATTATGCGTGCGTGTGTTCTTTTGTGGGGAACCGCATTGTCAATCAAACACACACACATCTGATAAAGGATAATGTCATTTTAACTTATTCCCTGCCGATGATTATGTTTCAGTGATGCTTGAAGACTAATTGTAAAATTTTAGTCGGCAGATTAATCTATCAAATTCATGGGAAATGATTCCACAGAATTATCGGTCATTGATTTATTCACTGACAATGATCTTGTTTCAAGGTTAATGACCAATCTGTTCGGCCTGAAAACATTAGAATTCGTAGATTAATTTCAAAATGAGATTAATCGCAAGATTAGTCGTCAGATTAATTTATTAAATTCATCGATTAATCGCAAAATGTTTGCACAGAGTAATCTGTCATTGATTTGTTTCCTGACAATTATCAAGTTTCAATGTTAATGACCAATCTGTTAGGACTGGACACATTAGAATTCAAAGATTAATTGCAAAATGAGATTAATCCCCAGATTAGTCATCAGATTAATATATCAAATTCATTGATTAATCGCAGAGTGATTGCACAGAATAATTTGTCATTGATTTGTTTCTGGCAATTATTTCATTATAAATGACCAATCTGTTAGGACTGGAAACATAAGAATTTAAAGATTAGTGGCAAAGTGAGATTAATCACCAGTTTAGTGGTCAGATTAATATATCAAATTCATCAATTAATCACAAAATGATTCCACAGAATAATCTGTCTTTGATTTAATCACTGACAATGATTTTTTTTTTTTTTTTTTTTTTTTTTACGACCAATCTGTTGGACCGGAAACATTAGAATTTGTAGATTAGTTGCAAAATGAGATTAATCGCAAAATCAGTCATCATAGTGATATATCAAATTCATCGACTGATCGCAAAATGATTCCACAGAATAATCAGTCATTGATTTAATCACTGAAAATTTGTTTCAATGTTAATGACTAATCTGTTAGGACTGGAAACATTAGAATTCATAGATTAATTTTAAAATTAGATTAATCGTAAAATTAGTCATGAGATTGATAAATAAAATTCATTGATTAATCACAAAATTATTCCAAAGAATAATCCATCATTGATTTAATCACTGACAATAATCATGTTTCCTTGTTAATGACCAACCTGTTAGGACTGGAAACATTCAAATTCGTAGATTAATTGCAAAATAAGATTAGTCGTAAAATTAGTCGTCAGATTAATATTTAAAATTCATCGATTAATTGCAAAATGTTTCCACAGAATGATCTGTCATTGATTTATTTCAAGACAATGATCTTGTTTCAATGTTAATGACAAATCGATTAGGACTGGAAACATTAGAATTTGTAGATTAATTGCAAAATGAGATTAATCGCAAAATCAGTGGTCAGATTAAATTAATCGATTAATCACAAAACGATCCCTTAGAATAATCTGTCATTGATTTAATCACTTGCAATGATTATATTTCATTATTAATGACTAATCTTTAGGACTGGAACAATTGGCGTTTATAGATGAATTGTAAAACGAGATTAATTGTAGAATTAGTAATCAGATTAATATATCAAATTCACTGATTAATCACAAAATGGCTCTACTGAATAATCTGTCAATATTTTATTCACTGACAATGATCTTAATTCAAAGTTAATGACTAGGCTGTTAGGACTGAAAACATTAGAATTCATAGATGAATTCCATTAGAATTCATAGATTCATTCCAAAATGAGAGTAATCGTAAAATTTGTCGTCAGTTTAATATGTCAAATTCATTGATTAATCACAAAATGATTCCACAGAATAATTTGTCATTGATTTATTCAGTGACAATGATCTTGATTCAAAATCAAAGACAAATCTGTTTGGACTGAAAAACTTAGAATTCATAGATTAATTCCAAAATTAGATTAGTTGCATGTTTGGTTGTCAGATTAATCTATCATATTAACCGATTAATCATAAAATGATTCAACTATCATTGATTGATTAACTGCTAATGATCATGATTCAGTGTCAATGACATGTCCATTCACACTGGAAAAATGTTATTAATTCTAAAAATTAATCTACAGATAAAGCTATCAAACTAATCACAAAATTATTTGAAAGATTGTTTTATTCACTGACAATGATCTTAATTCAAAGTTAATGAGTTGGCTGTTAGGACTGAAAACATTAGAATTCATAGATTAATTCCATTAGAATTCATATATTAATTCCAAAATGAGATTAATCGTAAAATTAGTCGTCAGATTAATATAGTAAATTCATTGATTAATCACAAAATGATTCCACAAAATAATTTGTCATTGATTTATTCACTGACAAAGATTTTGTTTCAAAATCAAAGACAAATCTGTTTGGACTGAAAACATTAGAATTCATAGATTAATTCCAAAATTAGATTAGTTGCATATTTGGTCGTCAGATTAATCTATCATATTAATTGATTAATCATGAAATGATTCAACTATCATTGATTTATTAACTGCCAATGATCACGATTCAGTGTCAATGACATGTCCATTCACACTGGAAAAATGTTATTAATTCTAAAAATTAATCGACGGATAAATCTTATCAAATTAATCAATCACAAAAGTATTTGAAGGATTAATCTATCATTATCTCATTTACTGCCAACGATCTTATTTCAGCGTCGGCGACCAATCCACTTGGACTTCCACCATTAAATTTGTAGATTAATCGCAAGATTAAATTAATCTATTAAATCCATCGATTAATCGCAAAATTCTTATTAACTGCCAATCATCATGTTTCAGTGATATTGACCAATCAGTTCAGACTGGCGAATTTAGATTGATGATAAAATAGACATCCAATCCATTATGAATGGGAATTTGAATCAATTTTTTTTTTTTTTTTTAAATGAAAACGAAAACGCACCCAAGCCGCATGGACACTGTGCTCACACTTACTCTGACTGATTAAACGGACTTAACTCATAAGTCAAAGCACTACTGCGCCTTTGAAAAGAAACGTGTGTGTGTGTTTGTGTGTGTGGTGAGTCACGGCAGGTTATTTACGGGAAGGTGTTTACGTGCTTGCTAGTGTGCGGGAAGGTTCTGTTTTGTCTGCGCTCAAGTGAGGACAGATGAGCGTCAGCATGTCTTTCTTTTCGTTCTATGCACGCGTGTGCACATGTGACTTTGATGGGGATAGATGGCAAATTTATACGAACTGGGAGGGTGTGTATATTTGCTTTATATTGTGGTGATCGCTGAAATTGGTGTAAGTAGAGGATTTCATATGTAGACAATTTGACCTTAAAGCTGCTGCTTTACACCAAAATGGTGGAATTCCTGTTCACTTGCAAACATGGGTCCTTGAGACTTTTTGGTGCATCCGTTTATTATAGATGTGTCCGCCAAATTTTGTTTTGATTGGTAAAACTGGTGTCCGGGGCTGATTTTTTTTCTCAAAAATTATCCAGAGGACACTTCTAAAGGAATTAACCTAAAATTATTACTTCAAAATAAAATGGCTGGCATCCTATTTAATTTTAGACGAAGGTTCTTGTGACTTTTTGGTGTTTCTTGTTATAATAGACAAGTCCACCAAATTTTGTCTTGATTGGTGAAAATGGTATCTGGGGATGCTCAAGTGTGCATTTCTAACAGAATTCATTCAAAATGACTGCTTCAAACCAAAATGACAGATTTTCTCAGAAGTTCAGGCATGGGTCTTTTTAGTGCGTATTGTTGTAATTGACATGTCCACCAAATTTTGGCTAGATTAGTTCAACTGGTGTCTGGGGCTGATTTCTTTTTTTTTAAAAAACACTTTTCCAGCAGACACAAATGAAGAATTCAACCAAAATGGCTGACTTCCTGTTCAATTTTAGACATGTGTCCAAGTGACTTTTTTGTGCAGCCAGGAATAATAGACATGTCCACCAAATTTTGTTCAGATTAGTGCAAATTAGAGATGTCCCGATCGATCGGCATCCCGATCAATCGGGTCCGATCAATCGGCATCCCGATCAATCGGGTCCGATCACATCATTTTCAAAGTATCGGAATCGGCAAAAAAAAATCGGACATGCCTTTTTTAAATATATATATATATATATATATATATATATATATATATATATATATATATATATTTTATTTATTTATTTTTTTTAAATTAAATCATTCTCTGATTGTATTTAACGTTACAGACATAATATGTTACACTCATCCAGAGTCTTTAGTTTAGGCTTAAGGTAGGGTTATCAAATTTATCCCGTTAACGGCGGTAATTAATTTAAAAACAAAAAAATCACGTTAAAAAAATTTAGCGCTATTAATGCATGCGCTGCACGACCCACTCAGGCATTGTCGCGTTCAATCTGTAATGGCGCCGTTTTACCTATATATAGAGCTACAAGGCAGTGTAAAATGAGTAGAGTGAATTTTTGCCAGCCTTTGGAGCATTTTTTTAATTGGCTAAAGCCTTACAATCCCTCTCCCTACAATTAGAAATATCGTGAGAAGCAATGTGGGGAAGAAAGGTACCAATTGATCTTTTTCTTTACACCCTATGTTATTTCCCAACGCAGAGAAGATATATCAATTGGTACCACTACGCACAGTCATGGTAGCACTTCCCATCTTGCATTTGGGCACAACAGTTAAATGGCTACAGTATCATTTGCTGAAAGCTCAACAAATATTGCCTGGTACACCAGACTCACCGCTGTTCCAGCTATTGAGTCTGGCCACCATTCCAGCGGATACAATTTCCAGGTGGAGCAAGCCACAACAAACAGACAACGGAGTGGACCAATCAGCGACGGGCAGACATGACGTTAGTAAAATGACGACATCCCTCAATGACGAGGGAAGGACGAGGGACTTGCGCGCGGAAGTAAACATACGAAGAGAGCGGAGTTTATTCAACATGGCTAGCGCGAGACGGACTGTTGTCAATGACTCGTGTCGATGTGTTTTTGGTCATTTAAAAGGGATTTTACCGTGGATTGGAACATATTCTCGGCTCTCCCGTTCACCATCTGTGTTGGAGACGACTTTCGACGCGCAAAAGTGACGTGTCTCTTTAAGAACACGTCACGCAAATAAACGAATCTGATTTGTCGATTGATTTTGTGCCTGCTCGAAAGGTCGTTAATGGGATGGTTCCCAGACTATGTCTCTCAGTGTTTGAAAAATACAGGGAGAATAGTGGCAACAACAAATACACTAGATGGCAATATTTAATCACAATATACAAAGTCACATTTATCCTTTAAGAAGTACAAGTCTTTCTATCCGTGGATCCTTCTCACAGAAAGAATGTTAATAATGTAAATGCCATCTTGAGGATTTATTGTCATAATAAACAAATACAGTACTTATGCACTGTATGTTGAATGTATATATTCGTCCGAGTTTTATTCATTTTTTTCTTAATGCATTGCCAAAATGTATATGATCAGGAAACATTATCGGGAATGATTGCAATTGAATCGAGAGCAAAGAAAAAGCAATCGGATTGGGAAATATCGGGATTGGCAGATACTCAAACTAAAACGATTGGATCAGGAGCAAAAAAACATGATCGGAACAACCCTAGTGCAAATGGTTTCTGGGGCTGATTTGTTTCATTTTTATAAATTTCCAGCACGCAGTAATAAAGAATTCCCCTAAAATGAGTGCTTCAAACAAAAATGGCTAACTTTGTGATTAATTCCAGATAGGATTCCAAGAGACTTTTTCATGCGTTCTGTTGGAGTAGACTTGTTCACCAAATTTTGTCATGATTGGTGCAACTGATATTTGGGGCTGATTTTTTGAAAAACATATTTCCAGAAGGCACTAGTTAAGAATTTACCCAAAATGAGCACTTCAAACTAAAATGGCTGACTCAATGTTAAATTTCAGACATGGGTCCAAGAGACTTTTTTGTGTCTTATTCTACTTAACATGTCCTTTAAATTTTGTTTTGATTGGTGGATCTGGTGTCTGGGGCTGATTTTTTTAAAGTCATTTCGAGCAGGCACTAATGAAGAATCTACTAAAAGTGGCTACTTCAGCCAAAAATGACTGACTCAGAATGACTGATTCCTTGTTCAATTTCAGACATGGATCCAAGAGACTTTTTTGTGTCTCTTATCATAATTAACATGCCCACCAATTTTTGTCCAGATTGGTGCTACTGGTGTCTGGGGCTGACTTTTAAATTATATATATATATTTCCAGAAAGCACTAATTAAGAATTCATTCAAAACGAGTACTTCAAAGTAAAATGGCTGACTCTATGTTCAATTTCAGACATAGGTCCAAAAGACTTTTTTGTGCATCCTATTGTAATTAAAATGTCCACCAAATTTTATCTTGATTGGTAGAACTGGTGTATGGGGCTGATTTTTTTAAAATGACATTTCCAGCAAGCACAGATGATGAATTTACTAAAAGTTGCTATTTCAAACCAAAATGACTGACCCCCGCGTACAATTTCATGGGTTCAAGAGACTTTTTTGTGTGTCCTCTTGTAATTGACATGTCCATCAATTTTTGTCCAGATTGCTGCAACTGGTGGCTGGGGCTGATTTTTTTAAATACAAATATTTCCAGAAGGCACTAATTAAGAAGTCAACCAAAATGAGTACTTCAAAATAAAATGGCTGACTATATGTTCAATTTCAGACATGTGTCCAAGAGACTTTTTTGTGCGTCCTACTATACTTAACATGTCCACCAAATTTTGTTTTGATTGGTGATTCTGGTGTCTGGGGCTTAATTTTTTAATAAGTCATTTCCAGCAGCCACTTATGAAGAATTTATTAAAAGTGGCTAATTCAAAACAAAATGTCTGAATCCGTGTTCAATTTCAGACATAGGTCCGAGAGACTTTTTTGTGTGTCTTATTGTAATTAAAATGTCCACCCAATTTTGTTTTGATTGGTGGATCTGGTGTCTGGGGCTGATTTTTTTAAATGACATTTCCAGCAGGCACTTATGATGAATTTACTAAAAGTTGCTATTTCAAACCAAAATGAATGACCCCGTGTTCAAAGTCAGACATGGGTCCAAGAGACTTTTTTGTGTGTGCTATTGTAATTGACATGTCCACCAATTTTTTTCCAGATTGGTGCAACTGGTGGCTGGGGCTGATTTAAAAAAAATATATATATATATATTTCCAGAAGGCACTAATCAAGAATTCAACCAAAATGAGTACTTCAAACTAAAATGGTTGACTATATGTTCAATTTCAGACATATGTCCAAGAGACTTTTTTGTGCATCCTGCTTTACTTAACATGTCCACCAAATGTTGTTTTGATTGATGGTTCTGGTGCCTGGGGCTTAATTTTTTAATAAGTCATTTCCAGCAGCCACTCATGAAGAATTTATTAAAAGTGGCTAATTCAAACCAAAATGTCTGAATCCGTGTTCAAAGTCAGACATGGGTCCAAGAGACTTTTTTGTGTGTGCTATTGTAATTGACATGTCCACCAATTTTTTTCCAGATTGGTGCAACTGGTGGCTGGGGCTGATTTTTTTTAAAAAAAACAAATATTTCCAGAAGGCACTAATTAAGAATTCAACCAAAATGAGTACTTCAAACTAAAATGGTTGACTATATGTTCAATTTCAGACATATGTCCAAGAGACTTTTTTGTGCATCCTACTTTACTTAACATGTCCACCAAATGTTGTTTTGATTGATGGTTCTGGTGCCTGGGGCTTAATTTTTTAATAAGTCATTTCCAGCAGCCACTCATGAAGAATTTATTAAAAGTGGCTAATTCAAGACAAAATGTCTGAATCCGTGTTCAATTTCAGACATAGGTCCGAAAGACTTTTTTTGGTGTCTTATTGTAATTAAAATGTCCACCAAATTTTGTTTTGATTGGTGGATCTGGTGTCTGCGGCTGATTTTTTTAAATGATATTTCCAGCAGGCACTAATGATGAATTTACTAAAAGTTGCTATTTCAAACCAAAATGAATGACCCTGTGTTCAAAGTCAGACATGGGTCCAAGAGACTTTTTTGTGTGTGCTATTGTAATTGACATGTCCACCAATTTTTTTCCAGATTGGTGCAACTAATGGCTGGGGCTGATTTTTTTAATAAAACAAATATTTCCAGAAGGCACTAATTAAGAATTCAACCAAAATGAGTACTTCAAACTAAAATGGTTGACTATATGTTCAATTTCAGACATATGTCCAAGAGACTTTTTTGTGCATCCTACTTTACTTAACATGTCCACCAAATGTTGTTTTGATTGATGGTTCTGGTGCCTGGGGCTTAATTTTTTAATAAGTCATTTCCAGCAGCCACTCATGAAGAATTTATTAAAAGTGGCTAATTCAAACCAAAATGTCTGAATCCGTGTTCAATTTCAGACATGGGTCCGGAGACTTTTTTGTGTGTCTTATTGTAATTAAAATGTCCACCAAATTTTGTTTTGATTGGTGGATCTGGTGTCTGGGGCTGTTTTTTAAATGACATTTACAGCATGCACTAATGAAGAATTTAACAAAAGTGGCCACTTTACACCAAAATGGCTGACTTCGTGTTCAATTTCAGACATGGGTGCCTTTTTTTGTGTGTTCTGTTGAGCTAGACATGTCCACCAAATTTTGTGGAGATTGGTGAAACTGGTGTTTGGGGCTGATTTTTTGAAAAAGATATTTCTAGAAGGCACTAGTTAAGAATTTACCCAAAATCAGTACTTCAAACTAAAATGGCTGACTTAATGTTCAATTTCAGACATGGGTACAAGAGATTTTTTTGTGTGTCTTATTGTAATTGGCATGTCCACTAAATTTTGTCTTGACTGGTGGATCTGGTGTCCGGGGCTGATTTTTTCTTTAAGTCGGTTCCAGCAGGCACTAATGAAGAATTTGCTAAAAGTAGCTACTTCAAACCAAAATGGCTGACACCGTGTTTAATTTCAGACATAGGTCCAAGAGACTTTTTTGTGCGTGTTGTTACACTAGACATATCCACCAAATTTTGTCTGGATTGGTACAACTAGTGTCCAGGGCTGAATTTTTTTCCAAAAACTTTCCAGGGAAAAACGACTGCTTTCAACCAAAATGGCTAACTTCCCATCCAATTTCAGGCCCTTTCAGAAACCTTTTCACACTTCTAATGATGAAAGATATTCCTGCCACTTTTTCACTTGAACACTGCTATCGGCTATTTTTTTTTACCCTAAACTGGTTGCCATTGTCGGCCATAGCCGTCCAATCCATTTGAACTGGCCTCCCATGATTCCAGTTTAAAATGAGTTTAAAACGCTCATGTTTTCGGCCAAATCTTTTTCCAGGAAGTGTGTGTGCGTTTGTTGTGTCGCTTCCTAATGAATTGTGTGTGCGCTCGCGTGCTGAGGACGCCGATTAGCCCGAGCCCTAATTGGGGAGTTGAATCAGCGAGGTGGTTGGGGGTTGGGGGGGTGTTTGCGTCTGGTGGGGTTCTTGCTCAAGTTTACTTGGCCTTTGTACCATCTGTTGACTTCGCCTGACGTGTGTGTACATGTTCACATGTGTGTGTGCGCGCACCCAGCAGGGGTGGATTGGCCAGATTAGGGGGGACGGCTTGCTCATACTCCTCCCGCGATAACGCCATTGGTTTTCGGGAGGGGGGGGATGGATCATGGCCGCTCTAACCTGCTTAATTCTCCCTAATGGCTTCTCCATTCAGGGATTAAGTCCTTCTCTCCACACACGCGCTTGGAGGGTCCGGCGTGCAAGCAATTGAAGTTGCGCCTGACAAAAACACACAAAGGAAGGAGCGGACAATGGCTGATCCTTCGCAGTGATTTGGCCAGGCATCAAATGGCCTGTGGGCTGCAATTAACATGTTTGGGATGAAGAGGATCACCTGAGGGGGGGCAGAGAGGAGCAGGGGGTGGGCCAAGGATGGGAAAGGAAAGGAGGAAAGTTTGGTTTCCTTTTACAAGGCTTTCGCTGCAGAGTTTTTCATTACACCAATTTTTTTTTTCTTAGTACTCTTTATGTTTGTGTCGGGTAGTTCATTTCCAATCTCTTAAATTTTTTACGTTTCTAGTTTTTGATTGTGTTAAATGGTGAATGGAGTTACACTTGTATAGTACCTATCCACACTATATACTAGAGATGATCGGCATCCCGATCGATTGGGTCCGATTTTTCAAATTATCGGAATCGGCAAAAAAAATATTGGCCACGCCTTTTAAAAAAAATTTTTTTTTTTAATTAAATCGTTTTGTAATTGTATTTAACGTTACAAACATAATATGTTACACTCATCCAGAGTCTTTAGTTTAGGCTTACGGTACGGTTGTCAAATTTATCCCGATAACGGCGGTAATTAATTTTTTAAAAAAATATATCACGTTAAAATATGTAACGCAATTAATGCATGCGCTGCATGACCCACCCACGCTTTGTCGCGCTCAATCTATAATGTCGCCGTTTTACCTATATAGAGAGATAAAAGGCAGCGTAAAATGAGTAGAGTGAATTTTGGCAGCCTTTGGAGCCTTTTTTTAATTAGCTACAGCCTTACAATCCCTCTCCCTACGATTAGAAGTATCATGGGAAGCAATGTGAGGAAGCAAGGTAGCAATTTATCTTTTTCTTAACACTTTATATTATTTCCCAACGCAGAGAAAATATATTAGTTGGTAGCACTACACACAGTCATGGTTCCACTTCCCATCATGCATTTGGGCATGCCTACAGCAGGGGTCGCGTTAACCGAATATTTTCCGTCGTTGACCGTTTTTTTAAAACGGTGACGGAAAAAACTGAAGTCCGTCCGTCATTTTGACAGGTTGCGATTCACACCCCAGACCACAGGGTGGCAAGGGAGCATATTAATTAGCTATTGTCTCTCTTAATGTATGACGTCGTTGGCTATTCTGTCAGAATATTGTAGCGTCACCGGGGTCTGGCGGCGGCACCGTGATTGACACATCAACGCGAGGTTCTTATTGGTGCACCCGGTGTGCCAGCGCGTCATCCAATTGGTGGACTAGATTGCCGCCTGTGTATAGACCTCAATCACATGACGTCACAACTCCGCCCCCCTGACTGGAACTGCTATATTGTCCGTCAGCTCGTCGTGTTTACACATTACCGCTACGTACATGCCTCCTATTACGGCGTGTTTTTCTGCTCGTTAACATTAATAATCAAAATGGTGAAGGCGTGTGTGGCGGTTGGTTGCAGTAACAGAGAAGATACACGGAGAGACTTGAAGTTCTACCGTATTCTGAGAGACCCGAAGAGGAGAGCGAGATGGACTGCTGTAATTCGACAAGAAATCTGGGCACCAAACAATCACCACAGACTATGTAGTAGTCATTTTATATCTGGTAAGATGCATTTAATATATATTTAGAAGATTTTTGGCTGACAACCACAATTAAGATCATTGTGTGACGTTGGTGATTGGGGTCTATATAGTTGCCTCTTTTTCATTGGGGGCGGAGTTGTTGTTGTGTTGGTGTTGTTGTTGGTAAGCAGAGTAAAAAGAGGGAGAAAAATACCACGACTTCCGTGTCTAATTTTTCGCCGCCAAGCAAGCGTTACAATATTAATTAAAAATGAATGAAAACTAAATACTATTGAATATGTCATCATTATCATTTTAAAAATTTAAGTGACGGGTAAAAATAGATTATGACCGGATTTTTATGACCCTGTCAGTCAAAATGACGGACAACGAAAATGTCTAGCGCAACCTCTGGCCTACAGTATCATTTACTGAAAGCTCATCAAATATACTAGATGGCAATATTTAGTCACAATATACAAAGTCACAAGTCTTTCTATCTGTGGATCCCTCTCACAGAAAGAATGTTAATAATGTAAATGCCATCTTGAGGATTTATTGTCATAATAAACAAATACAGTACTTATGTACTGTATGTCTAATGTATATATTCGTCCGAGTTTTATTCATTTTTTTCTTAATGCAATGCCAAAATGTATATGATCGGGAAAAATTATCGGGAATGATTGGAATTGAATCGGGAGCAAAAAAAAAAGCAATCCGATCGGGAAATATCAGGATCGGCAGATACTCAAACTAAAACGATCGGGATTGGATCGGGAGCAGGTAAAATATCAGGATGTTGGGATACTTAGATGCAGTGTTGTTAATTTTACTTTAAAAAAGTAATTAATTACAGTTACAAATTACTTCTCCCAAAAAGTAATTGGTTAGTAACTCAGTTACCTGAATGTAAGAGTAATTAGTTACTTGGCAAAATAACTAGTGATGGGTTTTTTTCTCAAAAAAAAAAAAAAAAAAAACTGGTCACACAATGTGAAGTTTAAAGGGTATTGGGGACAATTGGCCCTAGCCCACTGCTTTACCCTCCACTTAACTAGACACAAGGGTATTGCGATAACTAGATATTAACCTTTGCTATGTGTGGAAATCATTTAAAGTTGTTAAAATTTGCTCCCGTTATTGCATTAGTTCCCTTCTGTCTACTTTCAATATGTGTACGTTTTAAAACTCTTTTATCATTTAAAGACTTTGAAAATTCTGGTACTCCGTATAGTCCCAAGCAATGGCCGATTTGGCCTATCCTCCGAAAAAACCTAGAGGTGATTTAGCAAGTCGTTGTCCGACTGACAACAGCCGTTCGTATGGAAATGCAACCACTAGACATACATTGTGTTGGTATGCGGCCCAAATGGAGGGGAAGACACAACCGTAGTACTATTCATGTGATAGTTAGTGTCAGTCCAAGTCAAGCTACATTTATGGGGTTTTGCACATTTTATTAATGTGTGTTGTTGTTACGGGTCCCAAAAATGGTACCACACAACAAGTACAATAGTCTGTTGAACAGACAAAAGTGAATTGATTTCCGTTTTATTGAGTATGAAGAACACACTGGACCTTTTACTCAAAGGTTTTCACACATTTTTTGTAGTAACTTCAGACAAAATTACCACAATTTATGCTTCATGCCCCTGATCCAGTCATTCTAAACTATAGACACGATCCTGCTTTAAACTCAAATTTCAGTCCTAAAACGCTATTTTGCAAAACAATGTACACATTTGGGCCATTTTTTTCTGTTTTTCTGTGTGGCGTATAGGAGAAGTGAGTTAAAAATTATTAAAAAGCGTAAAACTCCATAAATAAATGTAAATAAATAATTGTAGCTTGACTTGAACTGACACAAACTATCACATGAAATGTGCAATCGTGGTGTGTTCCCCTCCTTTTGGGCCGCATTCTAACACAATGTATGTCTAGTGGTTGATTTTGCATATGAATGGTTGCTGTCTGTCGGACAACGACTTGCTAATTCAAAACCACTTGAGTCATTTGGGCCACACCTGGGTTTTTAGGAGGAGAGGCAAAATCGGCCATTGCTTGGGAATATTAGGAGTATATGTCTTTGGGAAAGGCTGAATTGGCCTCTGCTGGGTTTTCTAGTGTTAAGTCAAGATTTTGCCGATTTAGGAGCATTTTAGATTTAAAAAAAAAAAAAAAGTTACTTAGGTTCGCTAGGAGGGATCTCTACATCAGAGCCTCCCTGAGAGGTCTACTGCTTTAAGATGGCGGCTGTTTACTCACGCATGTAGTCCTTAAAACATGTTGCCAATGCAGCCGTGTCTGTCATTTGCATCTAATTCGATAATATGTGATATCTACCGTATCGTGTGGGTGTAGTTTGTAGGCTATGGCTACAGTCAGGTATTATTGGAGCTACCTAGCATCGCGTTTGCAACGGCCTCTTCCCCACTCCTGCTCTGCTCTCTCGTCTCCGTGAGTCCGTCTCTCTCAGACTTTTTTTTTTTATTCAACCAACTTAGTAACGCATAGTAACGCACGCCTCAGTAACGGTAATGGCGTTGCCAAGATGAGAAAAGTAATTAATTGGATTACTCATTACTGAAAATAAATAACGCTGTTAGTAACAACACTGCTTACATGAGGTCACCAGGGAGTGCAATCGAACCCACAACCTCTGAGTTGGAGAACGACCACTCTACTCTGCCACCCAATATATATGGCGGAAAACACAGACAAGACTGAAAAAGCAGTTTCTGCTCTTGCACTCCTCTGAAACTGAAACTGCTGTATTTTAAGCCAAAACAACTCTTGTGTTTGATAGAACAATATGTCTATATGCTGCCATAGCAGATTCATGGCGCATTAAGCCCCCAAACTATTTTTAATTTGTCCGTTTTACCCTGAAAACCCCTGTTTACAGACGCCCCTTAAATGTCCCCAAATGACCTGATATGAACAGGACACATCCCCTAAATGTGCCCAAATGAACTGATATGACCAGGACAAGCACCCCCAAATGTCCCCAAACCAACAGGAAGTGACCTTATATTGTCCCTGAAATGTCCCCAAACATACCTGGGCGGGGGTAAGATCTGTATCTCCACACAGCAGAGACCCAGAGTAATTTCTCCAGAAATGAAGGCGGCACGGTGGGACAGTAACATGTTTGGAACTTTTGTTCAAATTAAAAAAGATCTTTAAAAAAAAAAAAAAAAAAAACATTCGGCATCGGACTGAGACTCGGTATCGGCAAATTCTCAATCAGGTGACTCGGGTGCAAAAATATACGATCAGGACATTCCTAATTTCAGGGTCACATCCTGTTGATTTGGGGCAGAAAATAATACTGTAATATCGTTCTGGTTTGTTTTATTGTATTATTATTTACAGATGTAGTTTTTGGTAGTACATAGTTTAATTTTCTTTTTATTGTAGTAAAATTCATTTGTTTATTTAATACTGTAAAACTGTACTATACTGTACTGTACTGTACTGTACTGTACTGTACTGTACTATACTATACTACAGTATACTATAATACACTATAATATACTCTACAGAACTACAGAACTATACCATACCATTCTACAGTATACTATACTGTACTATACAATACTATACTATACTATATACTATACTATACTATATACTATACTATACTATACTATACTATACTAAACTACAGTATACCATCCTAAAGTAAACTACAGTATACTATACTCTACTATTCCACTGTAGACTATACTAGACGGTACTGTACAGTTGTATACTATACTAAAGTATACTACACTACAGTTTACTATACTATACTATATTATACTATACTAAACTACAGTATACCGTCCTAAACTAAACTACAGTATACTATACTCTACTATTCTACTGGAGACTGTACTAGACTGTACTGTACAGTTCAATACTATACGAAAGTATATTACACTACAGTATATTATACTATACTAAACTATCGTATAATATACTGAACTGTACTGTACTGTACTACAGTGGTATGAAAAAGTATCAGAACTTTTTCATACCACTGTATACTATGCTATACTAAACTACAGTATACTCTTACTATTCTACTGTATACTATACTATACTATACTATACTATTTTTTTTTTTTTTTTTTTTTTAATTTCATTTCATTCCAGGCAGTTACATTCATCTTCACAAATACAGATCTTTGCTTTCAAGAAACAACAGAGACAAAAAAAAAAGACACAAAACAAAACAAAACAAAATGCCTGAAAGGGAGTGGGACGAAGAAAACTTATTAAATCCCACCCCGATTTCTCAATAATCATCAAAATAAATAACTATTTTCCTGCAACCTGTTTCTGTTTAGTTACATAGAATACATCCTTCCCTGACACATGTAACGGGAGGGCCGAACCCTCAATATCGATTCCCTTAGTCAAAAGAGAGAAAAACAAGAACAACAAACCCAAAATATGTGTATATATATATATATATATATATATATATATATATATATATATATATATATATATATATATATATATATATATATATATTTATATATAGATATGTGTGTGTGTGTGTGTGTGTGTGTGTTTGTGTGTGTAAATATATACAAATACACACACACTTATATTGCGTATATCCATACCAGTATGGTAAAAAGACCTACAGAAACAGTGATGTACATTTAAGACCCTTCCTGAATATACTTAGACCAAATTAATTGTTTATAATGAAATTTAAATATGTGAATATTTTTACACTCTCTTAGTGATGAACTCAGATTGTTCCATAATTTAACTCCTCTTACAGACACACAGAAGCTCTTACGAGTCGTTCTAAATCTAGGAAGTACGAACTCCCCGTAAGCTCTTAAATTGTGAGCTCTTTCACGAATGGTGAAATGTGTTTGTAACTTTGCGGGTAATGTGTTGTTGAAAGCTTTATATAGAATTATGGAAGTGTTGTAATCGACTAGGTCTTGAAATTTAAGCAATTTAGATTGAAGAAATAGTTCATGGGTGTGATCCAGAAATCCAGTCTTATGAATGATGCGAACTGCTCGTTTCTGTACTATGACTAAAGGATTTGTCGTATTGCGATAGGTATTCCCCCACACTTCCACACAGTACGTAAGATATGGGAGAATCAAGGTACAGTACAGAATACGGAGTGCATTGTGATCAAGATATATTTTAACTTTGTTCAAAATTGAAAGGCTTCTTGAAATTTTGGTTTTTATATGTCTGATGTGGGGTCTCCAAGACAGTTTGTCATCAATTATAACTCCCAAAAATTTATTCTCACTAACATTTTCAATTTGTATACCTTCAATACTAAATGTTGGTTCTGTATCAATTTTTGCATTCCCAAAAACCATTGCTTTAGTTTTACTTATATTCAATGATAATTTATTTATATCCATCCATTCTTTAATCAAGTTTAGTTCCCTGTTCACGGTAGTTACAAGTTCAATGTAACTATCACTACTGTAAAAAATATTTGTATCATCTGCGAAGAGAATGAGTTTTATAACTTGGGATACATTAAATATATCATTTATATACAAAGAGAAAAGTTTAGGCCCCAACACTGACCCCTGTGGAACCCCACATGAAATACCTAGTTTATTTGATGAATAAGAGCCGATGTTGACATATTGCTCCCTGCCTGTTAAATAGCTTTTCACCCAGTCCCCAGCTACCCCGCGAATACCATATTTTTCTAATTTTTCAAGTAAGATTGAATGATTTAATGTGTCAAAAGCTTTCTTGAGGTCAACAAAAATCCCAACCGCATATTTATTCTGGTCAAGTGCATTAGTAATTCCCTCTACTGCCTCAATTATTGCCATTGAAGTAGTTCTATGCGTTCTAAACCCATATTGTCCTGCATTTAGTATTTGATGTTTCTCTATGAACTTTTCAAGTCTAGAATTAAAAAGTTTTTCTAAAATTTTTGAAAATTGTGGCAATAGAGAGATTGGTCTATAATTTGTGAAATTGTGTTTATCGTTGCTCTTGAATAATGGTATTACTCTAGCAATTTTCATTTTTTGAGGAAAACAACCAGACTGAAGTGATAAATTACAGAAATATGTTAAGGGCTTTACAATGGAAAATATAATCTTTTTTACTACTAACATGTTAATATCATGATAATCCACAGATGACTTACTTTTACATTTTAACACAATATTAATAATTTCCTTGTCGTCTGTACATGTGAGGAACATCGAAGATGGATTTCTTATAATCGTTTTGTGACAGTTATTAACAGTATGGCATGGAATTTCAGCAGCCAACTGAGGGCCAACATTTGTAAAAAATTTATTAAAACCATCAACGATATCATTCATGTTATGGATGTTCCCATATCCATCGGTAAAATAATCAGGATATGATCGAGCTGGAGATCCTTGTTTAATTAAATGATTTAGTGTATCCCAAGTTGCTTTCATATTATTTTTATTAGCATGTAATCTTTTTTTATAGTACACTTGTTTACTTGTTCTAATGATGTCCGTCAACTTATTTTTGTATGTTTTATATCTCTGTTCCGCCTCTTTTGTTTTTGCTTTGATGAACTGTTTATATAAATTATTTTTCTTTTTGCAAGCATTCATAATTCCTTTTGTGAGCCAAGGACTTTTTGTCTTTTTTTCCTTGATACAATATTCTTTAACAGGACAATGTTTGTTGTATAAGAAGGTGAATATATCTAGAAAAGTATCGTAGGCACGATCCGCATTGGATTCACTATAAACCGGGCTCCAGTCTTGCTGTGCAAGACTGTAATTGAAGGCATTTATTGTTTCTTCATTTAATATTCGCTTGGCTATAGTAACCACTGTATCTTTTTTTATCTGAAGATCACAATCATATATGGCAAAAACCGGTAAGTGGTCAGTTATGTCACATAAAATCAGGCCACTATTGACCTGACCATCCATGACATTGGTAAATATATTATCTATAAGAGTGGCACTGTGTGATGTTATTCTACTTGGTTTTGTTATTGTTGGGTATAAAGATGAACTATACATTGTGTCAGTGAAATCATCAATGCTTTTGAGTTTGGTTGGATTTAATATGTCAATATTAAAATCCCCGCAAATGAATAACCGTTTTTGATTCACAGAAGAAAACAATTTCTCTACCCAACAATTGAAGTTATCAATACTTGAACTAGGTGTCCGATATATGCAACTGATTATAACATTTTTCTGTTTTTCATTTTTTATCTCAATCGTTAGACATTCAAATATTCCATCAACAGCTAAGGTCATATGCGTTACAACATTAAATTGTATAGACTTGTGTATAAATAAGGCTACCCCACCCCCCAGTTTGTTCTGTCTGTTCATATATCTGAATTCATATCCATCCAACCAAAAATTTATACCTTTGTCAATGTTAAGCCAGGTTTCAGATATGGCAATAACACTAAATTGGCAAGAGAATTGTTCCAAGTATTCCTTAATGGACCCAAAATTCGTATACATACTTCTACTATTGAAATGTATTATTGACAGCTTGCCCTTTGTTTTGATATTTGTTCCATATTGTTCGTAAGAAAAATAATTACAATTTATAACAAAGGAAGAAAAAAAATTGTATTCAGGGTCTATAGAGATATCTTGATCTGCTGTGTTGTACTCACTATATGTTTCCAGTTCCATTTGTTTGTGATGGAAGATTGACTTCAACCTGTCCATGTTATATGATTGATATTCTCAGTGCATGCTGTCAGTTGTACTTGTCTAGATCTTCCATGCTCTTCACGATCAGTACCTTGGCTTCCTCTGGTGTCCCGTTCAGCTTAACGTAGATCTTACAGTTTGTTACCCATGTGTGTTGTATTTTACCTTGCTTTTTCAGTTGTCTTGCCTTCCTCGCGATGTCTGCGTTCCTTCGTGTCAGATGTTCATTAATGAAGACGTCTGTGCCTTTTAATTTGCGTCCTTGCCTCAACAGTGCCACCTTATTTTTTCGATTAATGAATCTCATAATGACGGCTGGTGGTCTGTCGTTGTTCCTGGGTAGGGGATGACACGCCTCGATGTGCTCCAGGTCTATTTCTATCCCCTTGGATTGGAGGAAGGATGCCACCTGTAGCTCCACCGAACCCGTCTCCTGGACGCTTGGCTCCCCGATGTCCGCGGTCAACGCACGCGCGTAAGAGCGCGGCTTGATTTTTATGCCAGTGATGACCACATCATTCATTCGGGTGTACTGCTCTAGGTCTTCCACCCTGCGTTCGAGGTCCCCAATTCGTTTGTCTTTTTCGGCATTCTGGAGGCGTAGTTGTTTAACTTCCTCCAGAAGCCCCAACAGCTGCTCCTGCTGCGTTCTGACAGCAGTCACTTCTTCGATCAGAGAGTTGAGGGAGGTTTTAATATCGTCGACCTCCTCCGAAGCCGGTGTTGGGCCTCTCTTGGGTGGCATACTGGCGTGTATGTACCCAGAGGCGACAATTTTCCAGCTGCGGCGCAGCCAAGCGTGACCTCGCTAGCGGCTAGCGTCGTGATCGTGGGAACGAACACGAAGCGCGGCGATCGAGTCCTCCAGTTCGCCCTGTCGTCGTTCGTGCCTTTCCTAACTTCGAAAGTGCCTTTCTTAAAGTCGAAACTTTCTCCTTGAGCCTGATGCAACCTCCTTGTATTAAGTTTTCGGTTTAGTCCTTGTAGTCCTTTAGTCCTTGTAGTCAGCCCGCGACATGCGACCTGCCGGCTCAACAGGAAGCGGAAGTGATTGACTATACTATACTATTCCACAGTATACTATACTATACTATACTATACTATACTATACTATACTATACTATACTATACTATACTATACTATACTATACTAATACTATACTATACTAAAGTATACTACACTACAGTATACTATACTATACTATACTATACTATACTATACTATACTATACTATACTATACTACAGTATACCATCCTAAACTAAACTGCAGTATACTATACTCTACTATTCTACTGGAGACTATACTAGACTGTACTGTACAGTTCAATACTATACTAAAGTATATTACACTACAGTATACTATACTATACTAAACTATAGTATAATATACTGTACTGTACTGTACTACAGTGGTATGAAAAAGTTCTGATACTTTTTCATACCACTGTATACTATGCTATACTAAACTACAGTATACTATACTCTTACTATTCTACTGCATACTATACTATACTATACTATACTATACTATACTATACTATACTATACTATACTATACTATACTATACTATATTAATAGTTATTTTTTCAAAAGTATATTTCATAAAATTATGAATGAATTAAATGTAAGTAAAAATAAAACTAAAAAAAACCTGAAATATACTCTTTTTATAGCCTCAATAACACTAAAAAGGTGATAAATATAAAATAAAATAGCATCAAATAGCATTTTTAAAAGTTCCTATTTTTGTTTTAAATTAAGAATATTTTCAATGACTAAAAAAAGAAAAATGGTATCTTTTTTATGTATGCTATTTTTACAAAAAAAGAAACTGAAATCTATATAAAACCCTAGATGGCCATGCATATCATATCATACACGAATCATATTTCCTCTTTTTCCCCCTAAAAAAAACTGATCTACCAGATAAATATGATACATATTTATAAAAATCATAGCTGAATTGTTTTGTTTGTTTGTTTGTTTTTTAACTTTTTTCCGAGTGACCATTAAAGCCTCCAATAGTAAATAAATTTAATTTAATGTCAATTCATGGTTTGGGCTTGAAAGGGTTCAAATGAATTTTTTTTCAAAACTAAAAACAGACAATATTTACTATGAAGTCATTGTCAGTACTCAGCTGGGAGCACTGGTTCACGTTTCAGCTCCATTGACAGTGCTCGTCTTCCAATTCCTTGAGGGATTGGACATCTATTGCAATCAATAGCATGCAATGACTTATTTAATAGATAATAATCCCCCATCAAGGGAATATTTCATACACATACAAATAAATACCTTGAAATATTAGCGATAGGTTGCGTTATAGACGCGTATGGCCGACATCTGTCGCCACATCTGTAAGTGCACTAGGCGGCCATTGATGTGGTCAGACCTTGTGTCACCAACGAGGAAGAAGAGCATGAAGAGGAAGTTGAGTGTGTCGTCTTGTTTTCTTGTCGTCGTCTTCATCACACACGCACGCTTCTTCATTATGCCAGTAAATTGTGTTTCATCTCAATTTTGCCATTCTGGAAGTCATCTTCAGTCTTTTTGGCCTGCATTTGAGTTTAATCCAATTTAATGCGTTTTTTGGCGTTTGCATTGATGCCATTGACGGTCATGTATGTCAAATCTATTGATACCAATGTACTTGGATTCCACTGACACATTTGTAAGTCGATGCCATTGACGGCCATGGACGTCCAAATTACTCATTCATTTTCAATGGCAAAAAACAAATGTCCCCAAATCAACAGGAAATGACCAGATATGACTAGGACACCCCCCCCAAAATGTCCTCAAATTACCTAATATGACTAGGACACGCCCCTCAAATGTCCCCAAATGACCTGATATGACCAGGACACGCCCCCCAAATGTCCCCAAATGGCCTGATATTACCAGGACACGCCCCCCAAATGTCCCCAAATGACCTGATATGACTAGGACACGCCCCCAAATGGCTCCAAATGATCTTACATGACTAGGACACGCCCCCCAAATGTCCCCAAACCAACAGGAAGTGACCTTATATTGTCCCTGAAATGTCCCCAAACATACCTGGGCGGGGCTAAGATCTGTATCTCCACACAGCAGATACCCAGAGTAATTTCTCCAGAAATTGTAGTTTCTTTAATTGAAAATAATGTACTGTTTCCTGTTGAGTGGGTATTACCATCACGAAATTGTCCTTGTAGATGCTACAATATGTGCTCCGTCTGTCAACGTTCATGCAAAAATTTTCAAAACTTTATTCACCTATTTATCTTTGGACTGAAACTTTTGAATATTAGACGATAACATTTTGAGTATTCGTCGAGTAAAACGAGACGAAATTTTTCCGTGTTCTCGTCGACGAAAACTAGACGAAGACTGACATATTTGAAATGACTAAAATAGTATGACAAAGACTAATAAGTATTTTCATTCAAAAGACTAAGACAAAATTTTAAAGCTTTAAAAGTTAACAATTTTAGGGTATAATGTTTTCACTGTATTACTCGTTTAATATAAAATACTTTTTTGATGGTCGTCAATTTTTCCTATTCCTTCTCTGATGGCACAGAAGGCCTTGCAGGACTGTATTTATATTATACTACATTCCTCAACTTGGAATAGATTTGTTTTGGACTTTATTGCACACGTCTGCCCTTTCTATTTTTTGTCAAGTTCTGGTTTCCATTTCCGTTTCTATTTTTCATGTAAATATTCCGTATGCACGGCGTGTTCATGTGTCATCTCCTTGCGATGAGGAACATGCACGACGCATGTTTTGAAAAAAATTAATACATTTAACCCTTTAATGCTTGCAATATGAAGCGATTGTCAGAGAATTACAAAATTTGAAAAATAAGGTCTTAATGAAACGTTTTTTTCAAATTCGTATTAAAAAAAATTAATGTGCGTAATAAGCACTATAATATCTATAACCCTTGCTAAATCCTGTTTTTTTTTCCTCATGGAACCTGCAGATGCATGAGCTGACTTGCATCCATTATTATTTTTATTTATTTATTTTTCTTTTTGAGGAAAGATATTTCAAAAGTCTGAATTAGTCTCAAAATCATGAAATTCTAAGTGTATCAAATGTAATACATTTGCGTAATAAGCACTATAATATCTATAACCCTTGCTAAATCCTGTTTTTTTTTTCCTCATGGAACCTGCAGATGCATGAGCTGACTTGCATCCATTATTATTATTTATTTATTTTTTTGAGGAAAGATATTTCAAAAGTCTGAATTAGTCTCAAAATCATGAAATTCTAAGTGTATCAAATGTAATACATTTGCGTAATAAGCACTATAATATCTATAACCCTTGCTAAATCCTGTTTTTTTTTTTTTCCTAATGGAACCTGCAGATGCATGAGCTGACTTGCATCCATTATTTTTTTTTTTTTTTTTTTTGAGGAAAGATATTTCAAAAGTCTGAATTAGTCTCAAAATCATGAAATTCTAAGTGTATCAAATGTAATACATTTGGCAAGAAGGGGTTAACGCTTTCAGGCATCCAATCATGTAGCTCTTAAAAAGTACATTAAACCTCCTTAGAGGAGTTTATCTCTTGTAGATGTCCAATGCGCTTTAAGTGGGAGGGTTGGCATCGAATTCACGAAGAACATTGATTGTCAAAATGCAACTTTTGATACCCTAATTGATTGCAAGTTGGATTATACTGTTCCATCAAAGATGGAGAAAGTTTGCATGAGACATAGTGAGAACACACACTTGCAATAAAGCCTGTAGGATCAGTGCTTCCCCCTACAGGCACATGCTCTCACTGTCTGCGTGCGCGTGGGTGTTTTCCTGGGGATGAGAGAGAGGGACATCCTGCCACACAATTTGAGAGTGACTCAATGCTTCCCCCAATACACACGCTGCAATAGTATCGTTACGAACTCACTAAAATGAATTAAATGAGATCACTAAACACTAATAGATGATATGGTGATAAAATGGAAAAAAACAAAGAGCAAACGTATAAAATAAAAATAAAATGGACAAATCTAAGGCAAAAAATATATATATTTTAAAAAATCAAATTAAATCAAATAATAATAATAATAAACAAAAACAGAATGCACTACTATAATGAGATAATAAAATCAGGGGGAAATGACATAGCATTTATAAAACTACATACCGTAATTTTCGCACTATAAGGCGCACCTGACTACAAGCTGCCACCCACCAAATTTGGCACAAAAATGGCATTTGTTCACAGATCAACCTCACTGGACTATAAGCTGCAGCTATCCTCCCTGTATTATGGGATATTCATACCAAAAGATATTAACCGATAACTCTTTATTTGACTGTGGGATCATAAGACTTTCATGAGACCAAATGAACTACCATTTGCGGCCAATTGGTTCAAAGCTTCATTGCTTCAAGAAGCTTCATTTGGCCATCACTGCTCCCTCGGGGGAGACAGTTAACCTCTGCCGCCACCTGCTGTCAACACCGTTGTTGTCCAAAATGCCTCCTAGCATGCATTGCAGCGCTACAGATGTAAGTAACAATCAAAATTTATGGTATGTGCTAAGTATTTCTTCAGTTGCTCTTCTAGTTGTTTCATTAATTGAGAATGATGGTATTTAGTAACACTTTTGTTGACAGTGGTGCCAAAAGACTGTCATTAGACAATAATAACTATGACATAACACTGTCATGGGCATTAATGAATGCTTACGACATATGTGATTTACTGTTATCCGACAAATTATCTCACTTTATGTAAAAGATCCAAGTTGGAAATGGAGTTAGTGACATAATTAGCCGGATGACAATGACATAAGCATTCAGTAATGACCATGATGGTGTCATGTCGTAATTATGACAGTTTTATGACAGTCTTATGACGCCGCCTTCAAATGAAGTGTTACGTATTTACCCAAACAAATCAACAAATAAGCCACACTGGACTATGAGCCACAGGATTCAAAATGAAGGAAAAAAGTAGCGGCTTATAGTCCGAAAATTACGGTAATAATGTACAAAGTACTGCAAAAAGTTTAAATAGGAGTTAACATTTAAAAATTAATAAAAATAATGCAATAAAAGTACAATTGAACAATAATAAAAATAAAGTTAAGAAAGATCAATCTAATTTAATTTTTTTTTTTTTAAACTACCGAAATTTTCGGACCATACAGTAAGTCGCAACCATTCGTATTGAGCCCATACATCTAAAAGTTAGTAATTTTTCACCTAAATCAAGAAAAAAATTCTCTCAAATAATGTTTTGAACAATATTCTTGAATTAAGAACATTTCTGACAAACAACTTTCTCTTTTAAGTTTAAATATCAAACGTTTTGCTTAAAATAAGTCTCTTAAGCTTATTTTCAGCTAGCTGTTTTTCTTATTTTAAGAAATCTCAGTGAGTAATATCGACTTGATGCACTTTAGAAGTAGCAAAATTAGTGGAGTGTTCCCCACCTCCACAACATTGACGTCTTTTTACATTACTTACAGTGGCTGCTGCTGGCGGAAAATAACTTCTAATATCCCTCGTCTTTGAAGGGGGCGTGGGAGGCGGCATTTTATATTTCTGTCAGGATGTGAACGGGTGTGGGTAGGGGGGGGGCGACGGTTCAAGTCATCAGCGAATCAAACGTGCGTTTGAGGGGGGAAAAATGGACTGGCACATTCAGCGAGTGAAAAGGGGTAAGTGTAAGTCTGAACATAATGAAAGTACTGTAATTCATTTAATTATGGTAGGATCAATTCTATCCTTACAACATATAGGAAGACAATTTAAATGACCTATATGATTGAAGTCATTATTTAATGCAAATAAGGTTGCTTAAAAGTTGGTGGGGATAATTTGAGCATCCTGAAAAGTTGATAGTGTTATGTCCCTATTGTCCCTACGTAAACCTACACCCTTGTTTTGAAGTAACGCTACTCGAGTGAAACGTTTGGCTCCTCTACCCACCTCTGCATAAAACACAATAAAACCGGTAATAAAAAAAAAAAAAAAAAAAAAAATCGAAATAATACTTAAAAAAAGAAAAGGATTCTGACCCAATCAAGTAGCATAAATAATTAAAAAAAAAAAAAATCCAGTAAAAGTATCAAACACGAATCTAACCACAAATATAATAAGAACTGTTTTTAATTAATTTATTATTTTTTTTAAAAAACTATAAACTAACTAATTAGCTGCCATTGACGGCTCTAGACTTCAAATGTTCAAATGGTTTGGACTTTTGTCGCCGTCAATGTCACGGATTGGACGTCTATACCCGTCAATGGCAACCAATGAGTTCAACATAATCAGTGAAATAGATTGTATTCTTTCCAACGCTCTGTTTGTGTATATATTTTCTTCCCCAGAGGGGGCGTGCCCTTTCCTCCTAGAGGCGTGCCTCATCCGAGTGGGCGCGGCCTAAACCCCACTCTACAACATAGCAGCAGCCACTCTGGTCGCATCGCACACTTGAACGCAGCGCGGCCAAGAAAGTACACGCACGCGTGCAGTTATAGGCACGCACGCACACGCGAGGACTAGAGCGGAATATCGAGAGCACCGCGGCCGGCCGGCGTGCACCTGTCCCCCGCCAAGCAAGCACACGCGGAGACCCCCCGACCGGACGTCCTTATGTGTGGATGGGACCAAAGCTACTCGGTGAATACTTTAAATTTACTTAATTATTATTGTTTTTAATTAAGTTTGAAGGGCAGTTTGACTTTTTGTGCACGTTTTTTTTGTCAAAGTTCAAGAAATTAAGACATCAGAGCAGTAAAGTTAATCGTTTTAAATGCGTGAATGGGACTTTTTTCCATGTTGAAAAATACTTTTGCGTGTTTGTTGAGGTTTAGAAAACGTGTAAAACTGTAAAAATACACAAGATTATTAAATAGAAATTATTATTTTAGCGATTTAATGTTCCAAACAGCGTTTTTGGGGTGCTTAAAACACTTTTTAAAGGTTGTTTGATGCTTTTTTGGGGGTTCATGGACAAGAAATGTGAAGGTGTTTGTATTTTAATAAGACAATTTAGTGTTTTACTCGTTTAAAACTTTAATTTTATATAGGTTGATCGACTGTTTGTGTTTAAAAAAAAAAGTGTAGATGTGTTTAGAAATAACTTTTGTTTTTGAGGGGAAAATATGTACACATTTAGCCATTTAAAAGATACAAATAAGTGTTTTAGTGGTTTAAAAGGTTTATTTTAGGTAGAGTAAGTGTTTGTTTTAAGTTAGAAAAGGTGTAGATGTGTTAAAAATAACTTGACAGTTTTATGTGTTCTATTCGTTTACATGCTTGATTAAATTTAGAGTTGTTTGTGGTTCGAAAAGGTGTAAATGTGTTGTTTTTTTTTTTTTTAAATACAAAATTGCGTTATGATGATTCAATTGGTAATTTAAAAATGAAAATTTTGTTTATTTAAGGGTTTTTGCTCTGTTTAGAAGATGTGAGCACAGTATATTGAAAAGTAGAAGGTCTGCGTTAGCATTTTTAGGGTTAAAATTTGATTAATTGTCTTTATGAAAATGCTTTTTGGGTGTTAATTTTTGCCTTTTTTGTCATTTTGATGGTTGGTGGACAATCAATGGAAGTGTGCTGCTGAGGAAATACAACTAAGTGGGAGTTACGAAATGTGTTTTGAGGCTTTATTTTGGGTTATTTTACTAGGATTTGAATGGTTTTTCTTATAAACTCTATGTGAATACATGTTGATTGCAAGTTTTAAAAAGTGGACTAAAATGAACTGCTTTTGCTATGAAAAGATGCTTTTTTTTGCTTCTCATTAAATGGATTGTGAGCAAAATAAGTCAATTCTCTTTTTAAAGATGTATTTATTTGGGGTGGTTTTTTTTGGGGGGGGGTGATTTTTTGCAATCAAGCGTTGAAAAATGTCTAAAATGTCTTTGAAAATGCAAACTTTAGGTGCTTTTGGGGTTCAAATTAGACTTTATCAATTTTTTTCCTGTCATATATTCATTTGTATTGCCAAAATAGCTCAAGTATGGCTTATTTAAATGTTTGAGCTTTTTAATGTCTCATTCAAAGCTGTGTGGGTGATATCACACGGACAAAAGTGAGCGTTTTGTAAAAAAAAATTAACAAAATTAGGAAGTAAAAACAGGAAATTGAAGTGTGATTACACTTTAATTTAGATATTTGTTGTTGTTTTTTGCTGAGTGAGCGCCAAATGTTGCTGCTCATTTCTTTTTATATCACATTATGTTATTTGAAGCTTTTTTGTTTTGCTTTTTTAACCCTTGAGATCATTCAAATTCAATTCAAATTAGGGCTATACAAAGGTAGAAAAAAGGCCTAAAAGACTAAAAAGTAGTAATATTAAGAGAGTGAAATCATAATATTACACGATTTAAGACATATGTTGTAACATTACGAGATTAAAGTTGTAATAATATGAGAAAAAATTCTAATATAATGAGATTAAAGTCTGAATATTACAAGATCAATGTCGTAAAATTAGGAGGAAAAAATGTCAAATATTACGAAATTAAAGTTGTAATATTACAAGAATTGAGTCATAATATTGCGGGCGGAAAATGTCGTAATATTACTAGATATAAGTTGTAATATTACAAGCTCAAACTCGTAATAATACGAGAAAAAAGTAAAATATCATGAAATTATAAACTCTAAATTTTAAGTAAATAAAGTCAATAGTCCAAAAAAGTCGTACTATTATGAGATTAGCTGTAATATAAGGTGAAAAAATGTCAAAAATAAAGTTTTCATTGCAAGAATAAAGTCGTAACATTGAGGAACTTTTTTTGGTCATATTACCAGATTGAAGTCGTAATATTATGATATTGAAGTCATATTATTACGAGATCAAAATAATAATATTATGAGAAAAAAGTCAAATATTCTAAATTGGAAATGGTAATATTGCAAGAATAAAGTCATAATATTACAAAATAATGTCGTAATAGTTCACAATCTTTTTTGGCAATATAACCAGATTAAAGTGGTAATTTTATGAGATTAAAGTCGTAATAGTACGAGATCCAAGTTTTGATATTATGAGAAAAAAGTCAAATATTATCAAATTGGAAATCGGAATATTACAAGAATAAATTCACAATATTACAAAATTAAAGTCATAATATTATGAGATTAAAGTCGTAATATTACGAGATTAAAATTGTTATGAGAAAAAAGTCAAATATTACGAAATTCAAAATCGTAATATTGCAAGAATAAAGTCATAATATTACAAGAATAAAGTCGTAATATTGCCGATTTTTGGGGAGGGTCATATTACCAGACTAAACTCGAAATATTACGAGATCAAAATTGTAATATTAAGAGAAAAAAGTTAAATATTACAAAGTTGTAAATCATAATATTACAAGATTAAATTTATAATATTACAAAATTAAAGTCATAATATTATGAGATTAAAGTTGTAATATTACAAGATCAAAATTTTTATATCATGAGAAAAAAGTAAAATATTACGAAATTGTAAATCGTAATCTTACAAGAATGAAGTCATAATATTACCAGATTAAAGGCGTGAGAAAAAAGGTCGTACTAAGATATTATTAGTTGTTATCTAATCAGAAAAAAATGCCCCAATTTTATAAGATCGAAATCATAGTATTACCATAAACGGTCGTAGTATTACGAGATTTAAGTCATAATATTATGAGACTAAAGTCTTAATATTACAAAACAAAAAAAGTCGGAATATTACGAAATTAAAGTAGGAATATTGCTAAAAAAAAATGGTAATCTTACAAGATTAAAATCGGAATATTTCGAGATCAAAATCGAAATATTAGAGGGTTATAGTCTTAATTTGCAGGATTAAAAGTCTTAGCATTACGAAATTAAAATCGGAATTTATGAGATCTAAATCGTAATATTATGAGATTAAAGTCGGAATATTGCTAGGAAAAAAATGTAATATTACAAGATTAAAATCATAATATTACAAGATCAAAGTCATAATATTACGAGATCATAGTTGTAATTTGCGAGATTAAAAGTCTTAGCATTGCGAAATTAACATCGTAATATTACGACATCGAAGTCGTAATATTACATGATTAAAATCATAATATTACAAGATCAAAGTCGTAATATTACGAGCTCATCATCGTAATTTGCGTGATTAAACATTGTAGCCTTACGAAATTAAAATCGTAATTTTACAAGATTTAAATCGTAATATTCCTAGAAAATATTTTTATATTACGAAATCATGGTCGTAATATTACGAGATTGTAGTCTTAATTAAAAGTCATAGCATTACGAAATTAGAATCGTAATATCACAAAATTTAAGTTGTAATAGTACGACATTAAAATTGTTCATTTGCAAGATTAAAGTCGTAGTTTATTGAGATTAAAATCATATTATGAGATCAAAGTTTGGCTGTCATAAATATTAACAAAAATCTGTATTTTCCGTATTATTACGACTATTATTACTTTATTCTCGTAATATTACGAAAGCAAGAAAAAAGTCGGAATTTGCGAGGACAAAAGTCAAAATATAACGAGATTAAAGTCATAATATTATGAGAATAAAGTTGTAATATTACACAATTTTACAGCTAAACTGTTATACGAGAAAGGTGATTTGCCAAAAGATGAATGATGTCAATGAGTTAAAAGCTTAATGTCATTTCACTAGAATTGAATAAAAACGTTACGGTTGTGTTGTAGCTAATTGCTGTGTTGTTTGTGTTCCCGAGACCCCCCAAATGGAAAAGTTTTGTCGTTGCCTTCCTCCCCGGGCAAATCCTGCCTTCCAAATTTAGTCGCAGGAACTTCCTTTCTTCTTTACTTCCCTTCTTCCTCTGTCTTCTTCCCGTGACTGACTCACAGCTAACTGGTTTGAAAAAACCATCACTGACAAAAAAAAGAGGGAAATGATCGTCACTGGGGCACACGATTATTTTGATAGTCCTTTAGTCACCGATGAGTGGTCTCATCGGCTGACGTGTATTTTATTGTTCTTATACTTTGGGTTTTAAATTATAGGTGGAAATATTTATATGGAAAGTTTATAGAAAATAGTCTATCAGTCTAGTCTAGTCTGAAAAGTCTATCATTGTCAATGGCACTCAAAAGAGTTAAATTTAGAAACTACTCAGAACTCAAAGTCATGCTCACTATCCCCGCAGGCGACCTCTCAAAGCTCGGCCATGTTGACCAGTGAGGGGGCGCACGCCATGGACCAGGACTACACCCAGCCCGCCGCAAAGATGGCGTCCACTGGCTCGGACGTCGTAAACCCTGAGTCGGACGCAGACGATGAAGCGGACATGACCAGCTGGACTGAAGCCGAATTCGAGGAGAAGTGCACCTACATCGTCAAGGATACAGCGCGAGAGGCCGGGCCAGAGGGCGCCACTAGCGCAGCTGACGCTAGCGGCGTTAGGGCGCGTGCGTCGCTGCCCCGGAACCTCATGTTCAAACACACAGCTGACGGAAAGGAGGTAAGATACATTATATCGACTAACGTAAAGTAGTGCAGCACAATGTAACGCAACGTGATGCAATGCAACATAGCATAACAACATAGTGTAACGTAACATAGTGTAGCATTATGCAAATTTAATGTAACATAGCATACTATAACAACATGGTGTAACCTTAACGTAACGTCAAACAATGTAACCTTAAATAACAAAACATAAAATATTAATAGGTAAAAGAACAAAACATAACATCACATTGTGTCATGTATTGTTACACAGCATAGGATAATATGACAACATAGTGCACTGTAACAAAACGTAACATTACGTACTGTGACATTAAATAGCGTAAAATAACAAAACGTAAAATAATGTAATGTAAAATAACACAACGAAACTTAACAAAGCATAATATTACGTAATGTAACATAATATAGCATTTCAAAGCATAGCTTAGGGTAATGTAACATAACAGTGAACCGTAACGTAACATAGTGTACCGTAGCGTAACGTAAAATAGCACCACAACATAACTTAACAAATCACAACATTACGTAATGTAACAACATAACATAACATAACATAGCAAAGCATAGCTTAGGGTAATCTAACATAACAGTGTACCGTAACATAGTGTACTGTAACATAACCTAAAATAATGTAATTTAAAATAACACAGCATAACTTAACAAAACATAACATTACGTAATGTAACATAACATAGCATAGCAAAGCATAGTTTAGGGTAATGTGACATAATATAGTGTACCGTAACGTAATGTAACGTAGTGTATTGTAACATAAACTAACATAACGTAATGTAACACAATATAACATAATTTAACGTAAAATAACACAACATAACATAACAAAACATAACATTACGTAATGTAACATAATATAGCCTAGCAAATCATAGCTTAGGGTAATGTAACATAACAATGTACCGTAAGGTAACATAGTGTACCATTATGTAATGTAACATAGTGTACTGTAACATAACCTAACATAACGTAATGTAATGTAACATAACATAACATAGTGTACCATAACATAACGTAGCGTAACAGTGTTCCGCAACACAGCATAGTGTACTGTAACGTAATGTAACATATTAGTAACATAACCTAACGTAACGTAACATTGTGTACCGTAACGTAACGTTGTGTACCGTAACATAACGTAGCGTAACAGTGTTCCGTAACATAACAGAGTGTAACATAACATAAACATAACATAACATAACATAAAACACACAACACACAACAACACAACACAAGAAAGCATAGCATAGTCAATCATTATGTTATATGTGACAACATAGGTAGCTAGTGTAACAGTACAGAAAAGGACAAAACCTAACATAACATTGTATAATCTAACGTAAAACAGCTTAGTATAACTACAGAGTAAGGCAAGGCAAATTTATTTGCATAGCACAATTCAACACAAGGCAATTTAAAGTGCTGTACATCACATGAAGGTCATAAAAATCACATCAAATCAAAAGAACGTTAAAACAAAAGCAATCGAAACCAACAAACATAAAAACATAACATATTGTAACTAGAGATGTCCCGATCGGGTCCGATCACGTCATTTTCAAAGTATCGGAATCGGCAAAAAAATATCGGACATGCCTTTTTTTAATATATATATTTTTTTTAATCAAATCGTTTTCTAATTGTATTTAACGTTACAGACATAATACGTTACACTAATCCAGAGTCTTTAGGCTTAAGGTAGGGTTATCAAATTTATCCCGTTAACGGTGGTAATTTTTTTTTTTTTAAATTCATCACGTTAAGATATTTAACACAATTAACACATGCGCTGCAAGACCCACTCACGCATTGTCGCTTTCAATCTGTAATGGTGCCGTTTTACCTATATATAGACATCAAAAGCAGCGTAAAATGAGTAAAATAAATTTTGGCAGCCTTTGGAGCCTTTTTTTAATTGGTTAAAGCCTTACAATCCCTCTCCGTTCAATTAGAAATATCGTGGAAAGCAATGTGGGGAAGAAAGATAGCAATTGATCTTTTTCTTAACACCCTATGTTATTTCCTAATGCAGAGAAGATATATCAAATGGTACCACTACGCACAGTCATGGTTGCACTTCCCATCATGCATTTGGGCAGAACAATTAAATGGCTACAGTATCATTTACTGAAAGCTCAACAAATACACTAGATGGCAATATTTAGTCACAATATACAAATTCACATTTATCCTTTAAGAATTACAAGTCTTTTATCTTGGATCCCTCTCACAGAAAGAATGTTAATAATGTAAATGCCATCTTTAGGATTTATTGTCATAATAAACAAATACAGTACTTATGTACTGTATGTTGAATGTATATATTCGGCCGAGTTTTATTCATTTTTTTCTTAATGTATTGCCAAAATGTATATGATCGGGAAAAATTATCGGGAAAGATTGGAATTGAATCGGGAGCAAAAAAAAAAGCAATCGGATCGGGAAATATCGGGATCAGCAAATACTCGAACTAAAATGATCGGGATCGGATCGGGAGCAAAAAAACATGATCGGAACAACCCTAATTGTAACATAGCATGCTACAACATAATACATAATTTCATACAATCACCTAATTGAAAACTAATTGATTTTACAATTAATTGATAACTATTTTGACAGTGGTCTAAAAACTTATCTCCATTGCGTAAATAGGCTACCCTCCATTGATAGCCCTTGTGGTTAACAGCGTGACAGTATGGATTATTTCATCAGGATCTTTCTTGTCCGCAGGAAGTTGAGCTATGATAGCAAACAAGAAGTCAAAATCCCATTGCATTGTTACTAGCGTTGCAAGTTTTTTTTTAAAACCCATTTTGGTCTTGTATTCTTATGTGTAGAGCCATATTTTTCAAGAAATGTTGAATTTTTAAAAGAAAAATGAAAGTTTACAATTGCAAAAAAGATTTTTCAAAGTACTCATATTTTTTTGGGCTGTACAAGTACAAGTTCTACTTTTAACTAAAATAGTGGTTTTTGGTTTGTTCTTCTCATGTGTGTGATGTGTATTTTTCAAGAACTGTTGATTTGAGAATAATAATAATAATTAAACAATACTTTTTAACAATGAGTTGTCAATTAATCTTGGAAAATGATGAAAACTGATTTTGCAACTTGTCTGTGTGCAGGTCGCGGGCGTGTGCAGCCGTGAGTACATCCCCAAGGGAACCCGCTTCGGCCCGCTGGTGGGCCAAATCTACACGGCCGAAAATGTACCCAAGGACGCCAACCGCAAGTACTTCTGGCGGGTGAGTGCGCGCCACTTCCACTGACGTCACAGGAAGTGTCACTTTCGGACCCTGTGAGAAAGCCTGAAGGGGAAGGAAGTGATGTCATAGGAAGCGTCATATTACAAGAAGAAAACAAATGCGGCTCTTCCTGTATCATTATTCATGGTAGCTTTGCATGTAATGTAAAAGCGACCCTCTATAATTTTCACTAATTTTTTTTTTTTTTAATTGCATTTCATTCAGTCATTCATTCATATTGCCACTGAGATGCTCAAACTAAATAGATTAACAACCTTCCTACTGTTAAAACTGCTGTGATATTACGTATTTCATAAATTAACTATGAACAATCCATTTTAACTTGGAGGACAGCAAACTTCACAGTAGTTCATACAGATTGGACGTCTACTCGTGACAACCTCATTTCAAGCCTTTTATTTTAGTTTTATTTTAGAACTACTTGATTAGACGACACATTTTTTCACGTCCCAGAAGTCATAAAATGCTTCCTCTACGTTTCAGATCTACGCCGACGGCGACTTCCACCATTTTGTGGACGGTCTGGACGAGGCCCGCTCCAACTGGATGCGCTACGTCAACCCTGCCCACTCGGCGGCCGAGCAAAACGTTGCGGCGTGCCAGAACGGATTGGACGTGTACTTCTACACCGTCAGGCCCGTCCCGGCCGGCGCCGAGCTGTTGGTGTGGTACTGCCACGACTACGCGCGAAGGCTGCACTACCCGCCGTCTGGGGAGCTCATGATGCAGAAGCTTAGTAAGTTGGAATATCCATTTTATTAAAACGGATTGGACGTGTACTGCTGTCTAATTTGGTCAAAAAAAAGGGAAAAGAATCTTGAATATGTCTTGAAATATGTCAATTTTACTGAAAATACAGGCATACAAATATATAATATATAAATAACAAAACAATAACTTAATTTTGTTCCAGAAAATCATAAAGAGAGTATTAATGTAATGAAAAAAAGTTCTAGGAAAGTTGTAGAAAAAAAGTGAGTAAAAATCTTGTCTTTTTGTTAAAGATTTTAGATTTTATTCTTGTAAAAAAAACTTTTTTGAAAAATATGGCTGTTTACATAAAATTAAACTTTTCAAATATTATTACCTTATTATTTAAATACTAAAAAAATCTGGCTATTCCAGAAATAAAGATGAATTTTCTTGAAAGTCTTAGATTTTACTGTTGTAAAAAATGTAATTTTGGGGGGAAAATATGGCTTTTTATGTAAGATCAAACAAAAAAATAATAACCTTAATTTGGTGAAAAAAAAAAAAAGAATGTAAAGACTTTAAAAAAAATCTTGACTATTCTATTTGTTATTGAAATTTTTGTTCTTGTAAAAAATTGACTTTTTTCAAAATTTGCAAAACACTAACCTTAATTTGGTGGTGGTGGAGGTAACGATACTAAATTAAATACTAAAAAAATCTTGATGTTCTTGAAAAAAATAGTTGAAAATTTCTGTATATTTTATCAATGTAATATTTTATTTGTGTTTAAAAAATGGACGGTTGTTGAGGAAAATATGGCTGTTCAAATAAGATTAAATCAACAAAATATTAAATTATTTTGGTGAGAAAAAAAGTAATTTATGAAAGAAGTGGGGAAAAAATCATTTTGGCATGAAGATTACTTTTTTTATTGAAAAGCATTTATTATATTCTTGTAAAAAAATGTACACTTTAAAAAATTATGGCTGTTCACATAAGATGAAACAACTAAATAAACTATTTGGCAAGGAAAAAATGCTTTGAATACTAAAAAAAAAAAAAAAAAAAAAAAAAAAAAGATTTCCAGAAATAAAGAAATGTCTGAAAAATATATTTTATTGTTGTAAAAAAATTGAAAGTTTTTGAGAAAATATGGATGTTCAACTAACGTTAAATCAACAAAATATAAACTAATTATTTTGGTGAGAAAAAAATAAATGAGAAAAAAGTGAAGAAAAATCTTCTTCCGGTTAAGATGACTTTTTATTGAAAATCATTTCTTTTATTCTTGTCAAAACTTTTATTAAATTTTTCTTAAACATGATGGCTGTTCACATAAGATTGACCATCAAAATACATTTAAATTTGGTGAGAAAAGAATAATTTAAACACTACATTATAAAAAAAAAAAAAAAAAAAAGCTGTTCACCTAAGATTAAAAAAGGGAACATTTTAATTTTGTGATTTGAAAAAAATACAAATGGCGAAAAATGTCTTTAAAAGCCTCTTATAAAAAACCTTTATATAAAAACAATTGTAATATTTTATTCTTGCCATAAATTGACAATTCTTGAAAAATATGTTCACGGAAGAGTAAACCAACAATAACAAAAACACAAAATTTTGTGATTTAAAAAGGATCCAAGCACTGAATGAACGAATAAATGAATGCGAATGAACTAGTAAGATTACAAGTTCATTCGCATTCATTCATTAGTAAGTAAGATTACTAGTTCATTTGCATTCATTCGTTCATTCACAAAATGTCGTGTTTTTTGTCGTGTTTTTTGTGATTGTTGGTTGCGAATGCGAATGAACTAGAAATCTTACTAGTTCGTTCGCTGCCAGACGTCCTACTTCAAAAAGAAGGAACATCTACTAACGCATTTAAAGACTTTTAAAGCGCCGCATGATTGGACGTCTATCACCGTCAATGACACTGAGTTAAACACACACACTTATATACAGTATATAAACAAGTGTGTCTGTAGGTGTGTGTGTGTGTGTGTGGTATCCCCCTGCCCCCTCTTGAACTTCCTGTCTGAACCGCTGACAGATTGAAATCTCCAAGATGGCGGCCGTGTTTGTTTAGGTTTAAGAGGAGGAAGAGGAGGAGGAAGACTTGCTGATAACCTCCTTGTTTACTCACTGACGCCTTACTACTCATTCACTCGCTCGTATGTGTATGCGTGTGTGGACACACACATTGCATCACACGTAATAGATGGCGGCCATTTTGCAGCGAGTTTTCGCTAATCCGCGCTTTCATCTCGAGTGGCAAGAGATTGAAATGGGGGGGAATGATCTTGTTTCAGCGCTATTGGTTGACGGTGATGAACGTGCAATTAGGGCTGGGCGATCCAGATGACCTGTATTTAATCGAGCAAACATGGTGGAGATGCAAATTGACTTGAGTTTGTCGGACTTGGAATGGTACCTCAAATAGAGTAAAATATTTTCGAAAAAATAAATACCGTGCGTTAAAATACAACATACATTTTGTTTTTCGAGCACCTGCTAGCTTAATGCTAATAGACAACGGAAGACACTATTAACGCATTATTAAGCTAACAGATTTCTTAACTTTCAAAATAATACTGAGGGAACTTTTTTATACAATTCACAAATTATCAGTTTAAAATGATAGTAAAAATAATACAAAAATGTAGTTCAAAAAATCGTAAATAGAGATTGAATATGAAAAATAAGTTTGGTTAATTTTTGCTTCAACTGCTATCTTAATGCTAATATACAATGAAAGACACTTTTGCTGCACTTGGATTAGCATTATTCAACTCTATTTAACTCTTGAAAGAACACTTGATTTTTTTTGTCAATCTTGAAAAGATGTCCGATATGTGAATAAGTGTGATTCTTCATTCATTTTTATTGTGCAGTATAATACCAAATCAATTTTCGAACACCTGCTAGCTTAATGCTAATATACAATAGAAACTGCCTTTCAAGTGCTCATGAAAATTCACATCAATTCACGTTCTTTAACTATCAAAACGCCTCAGGAACATTTAGATTGTAATTATATAATACTTTTAGTTACAAAAACTACAGTAAAACAAAACTGAATGAATAAATACGACGATGTGAAAACAGAACTGAAGGCTTAATGCTAATATACAATGAAATATTTGTTTGCTACACTAAGATTAGCATGATTAAACTCTATTTAACTCTTGAAATAACACTTTTTAATAAAAAACCTTATTAAAAAATCTTGAAGAGATCAGATATGTTAAAAAAAAATTGATTTTTCATTCATTTTTACGGTGCATTTTCATACCAAATACATTTTCGAACACCTGCTAGCTTAGTGCTAATATACAATAGAATCCGCCTTTCAAGTGCTAATGAAAATTAGCATTAACTCACATTCTTTAACGCTCATAACGCCTTGGGAACGCTTATATTGTAAACTATTTAATACATTTAGTTAAAAAACACAATCAAACAAAACTGAATGAATGGATTGGACGATGTGAAAACAGAACTGCTAGCTTAATGCTTATATACAATAGAAGACACTATTGACGCGCTAACGAAGATTAGCGTGATTACACTCTAACACTCAAACTACTAGTTGACAAAAAAAATAAAGTTAAAAAAAAAAAATCTTTAAAACCGAGGTCAGACATGCAAAAAAAAGTGATTTTCATTTTCATTTTAACTGTGCATTAAAATACAAAACATATTTTTGAATACCTGCTAGCTTAATGCTAATACATAATGGAAGGCACATATTCATGTGCTAATGACTATTAGCATGATTTAAGATTATGATACAATACTATACTAAACTATTACAACTATTTAAAATTATTATTCTTATTTAAGATCAAAAAGCACAGCTCGGCTATGGAAAATAAAAGATTTGGGTGTTGTTGTTGCTTGTTTTTTTTTTTTTTTTTTTTTTTACTGTGCAAAAATTCCAAAATACATTTTCAAACACCTGCTAGCTAAATGATAACATACAATATAATCCGCCTTTCAAGCGCTAATGAAAATTAGCATCAACTCACGTTCTTTACATTCCTCGAGGACGTTTATATTTTAATTATTTAAAATGTTTAATCAAAAAGTATAATAAAACTTGTTTAAAAATCAGGAATAGAGATTGGAAGATGTGAAAAAAATTGGGTGCTAGAAAGAATGATTAATATTCAATCACGTGTCTCTAAAACACTTAATTAAAACGGAACATTCGTTCACTCAGTGCCAGCCCTCCCAGTTCAAATAGATTGGACGTCAATCCCCGTCCATGGCAGTCAATGTAACAAAAGCCCTTCCTCTCACATCGTCCGTCAAGCGCGTGTCACTTTAAGAGCGCTAATGCACGTTTATCTCCCCCAAAGTAAACGTCACTTCGTCACGACCGTTATTGATGTGTTTTTTCCTGTCCTTACAGAACGGTCGCTGTTGGAGGTGAAGCAGCATCAGGCGTCGGACCCTTCGCCGCCCCCGCCCGCAGCCCCCAGACCCCCCAAGAGGGAGCACAGCGTCTTATCCATCCTGCGCGATGTCCCCAAAAGCGAGCCGAGCCGACCGCTGCCCACCCGAGCGCGTTGCGCTTACAGTCCGGAGCGCCCTCTGTACCCACAGGCGCTCTACCCGACACTTAGGGGACATCCTGAGGATTTCCTCAAAACTGGGGGACTGGGGTACCCGCGTTCACCAGGCGACCAATCCTCAGCGACGCCCAGTCCGTCAGCGAGGAGCAGCCCGGAAAGCAGCCCCCAGGGGAGCCCGTACGGATTGAGTCCGTACCCCAGCTACTCGCCTCCGTCCGCCGCCCCGCTGTCACCCTTCTACGCCCCGGGGGCGCCCTACTCTCGCTACCTCCTGCCGCACCACTACGCACCCCCCGTGGGCGGCGTCTACCCCAGGATGTACCCGCTCTACCTGCCGCCACACGTGCCCCTCCTGCCCTCGGACGCAGCCGGGCGGCGCTTCCTGATGTCGGACGCCGCCCACCCGCAGAGGGACCTCCTCTTACCGGCTCCCACCAGCGCCTTTTCGGCCGCCGCGTCCCTCAAGGACAAGGCGGCCGCGCATCGGCCTTACGCTGGCCTTCGCTCGCCGTCCACCGGGTGCCCGGCCGCGGGGGTCCCCGCCGAGCGGGTCCTCGGCAAACTGTGCGACTCGGACGAAGAGGCGGTCAATCTGGTGAAGGTGAAGCGGGGCGTCGGTTCGGCAGGGTACAAGGCGCTGCCTTACCCGCTGAAGAAGCACAACGGGAAAATCAAGTACGAGTGCAACGTGTGCACCAAGACCTTCGGACAGCTGTCCAATCTTAAGGTAAGGGGTACCCGGAACACGATTCCCAGAATTACCATGGGTTTTTGTGAGATTTGTTATCAATAAGAAACAATATATCTTTTTAAAAAGACTGTTTAATAAAGAAACCAGCAGCTACCACTAGGCTAAAATTTGTTAGCCACGGTCGGTACTAGATGGCCTATGGCACTCACCAGCATTTATTGTTAGTCGTGAGACTTAAGTCGAAAGGTGTATCGTGATTCGGCATTTTCATCCATCCATCCATTTTCCTTTTAAAACTGGTGAAAATCTTGACTTTGGGTTTTCATGACAGTTGACATGACTTTAATCAGACAACATGAGAAAAATTCTGAAAGTCCCTACTTAATTTTGACTTGACTCAAGTCATCGGTTTTAGGATTTAGGTTTTTAAAACCTAACTTCATGAGGCTGGACATAACATGAGTAGTTGCTTAAAGCGGGAAGTTCAAATTTTTTGGACCTTTCTAAATCCGATCCGGGTCACTTTCGTATGTTGTTTAAATCTGATCTGGGCCACATTTTTCCGGAATGTGGTGGCGGTCTGAACTGTCAAGTCTCCCAAATCAGAATTCATGCAGCAATTACGTCAGCAAAGAGCGAGAGCGGCAGGCAGGACTGCAGCGATAGATGTGCTTTAGCGTTAGCACCTAGCTTGAACGCTACTACGCAGGCTTGACCACATTCATAAAAAAATAAAATGAAGAAAAGGATAAACCTGATAATGCTAGGCTTTTTCTGTGCGTCAGATCAGCAATTTTTAGTATTGCTTACATGGCCAATTCAAACCCAATCGGAGTGCTTATCTGACCACTTTTGCTGTCCTCAGGTCCACCTCCGTGTCCACAGTGGCGAGCGACCGTTCAAATGTCAGACTTGCAACAAGGGCTTCACGCAACTAGCCCACTTGCAGAAACACTACCTGGTCCACACGGGGGAGAAACCGCATGAGTGCCAGGTAAATTTGGTAATGGTATGAACATACACATTGTTGTCACAGATTACTTACTTACTGATTACGCCTCAAAAAAATGTAATCTAGTTACTTTACTGATTACTTTATTATCAAAGTAACTAAGTTACTTGAAAAGTTATTTATCGGTTACTTTTCACCAATTTTTCTCTTTGCTACCTCAACATCCGACAATTGAATTTAAAGGGGAAGATCAGAATTTTTCACATAAGGCTTTATCTTTGAGTTAGCGGGGTTGAATTACTCGATGGAGTTGATTTCAACCACCATTGACTCTCGCTAGCTTAGCCACTCCCCCTGAAACTAACAAATAACTGACAAACTGCTTGGAATCTGTTGAAATCAATTCCACCGACTAATAAAACCCCACTCACACAAAGATTAAGCCAAATGTCAAAAATTCTGAATTTCGGGTTAGGGTTAGCAGCATATGAGTTCTGCTATAAAACAATGCAAATTGACTGCACAATAATCAACAACACACAAATGAATTGCACAGTGCAATAAAAATGAAGGTGGGGGCGGGTGTCAATGCGCGCACAAACCACAAGAACGGCGTATACAAACGCGGTCAATTTAGCCACAAAACGTGGCGGCAACTAAGCACTTTACACTTAATCGGATTTACACGTCACCTCATGGCATAAATGTGCAACACGAATCTGATGTAAACAATGGTCGCCGACTACCCGCCATTGCAACGGCAAAGCTATAAAACAGCCGCGCATGTAGCAGCCCCAACCTATCGCTGGAACCTTCCAGAATGAAGGAAAAATACTCACGTTCATTCATGGACGCACACAGATCAACATTCCCTCACACATCTCAACAGGTGACTGAAGTCTAGGGGTGGGAACCTCTTGGTACCTCACGATACGATACGATTTCCGATATGAAGCTCACGATAACGATGATATCACGATATAGCAATACAGCAATTATCGATACATTGGTCAGGAAGTCATTCTACAAAACGACTAATAAACAGAAAAACAAGTTTACGTCCAATCCATTTGAACTGGGAGGGTAGCAGCAAATGAACCACTCCCACTTTAAGCAGGCCCCTCCCACTTCTATAGCCATGAGTGGCAGCCAATTAATGCCAGGCAAGGAGTCATTTTGGGTCATTTCAGGTTGATTTTCAGTCACATCCTGTTGATTTTGGGGCATTTTATGGCCACTTCATGTTGATTTTGGGTTACGGAACAGGAAGTGAGCCGGGAATCCCACAAATGCATGGGCAGTGACTCAAACTCAAAAGACCTGTAAATGCCCTAAAATGAACAGAAAGTGATAGAGGCGTGCGAAATTTCTGATTCTTAGATTATTCGCGATTCGGCCGTGGAAGATTCGAGAAAACATCCAAACATCACAAACATCCAAATTCCGATTATTGAATTATACCAGGTAAAGCGGAAATAAAACACAGTCAGGGCGGTCTTCAGGACGCAATGAGGAATGGACCGAGAGTAAATATCATGTTCAACTCATGTTGCTAGATAAAAAAAATATATATTTTTTTTTACCTGACTGCGGCCGTCAGACGCTACAAACAGCGCCCAGTTGCTAGTTGCTACAAACATACAGCAACATACGGCTATGGTAGATGTCACATTTATCTAGAACTAGATGTGAAATGACAGACGACGGCTGTGTTAGATCATATACCAAGAACTAGATGCGAAATGACTTTCTCGCGCTAGTAAACAGGCGCCATCTTAAAGCAGTAGACTTCTCTAGAAGGCTCTGTTGTAGCGAACCTAATTACTTTTTATCTAAAAAAAAACAAAAAACCCAAATCAGTAAAATCTTGACTTGAATCCATCTTTAAATGATGAAACAGTTTTAAAACTTTCACGTCGAAAGTAGACAGAAGGGAAATTATGGAATAACGGGAGCAATTTTGACGACTTTAACGGTCGATTCACAACATTAAAATAATTGAATGTAGTTTAAAACTCCAGATACAAAATTGGGACTTGAGTATTTTATTTACTGTTTTTAACAGTTAACTTGATACTGAAATAGTATTTTTGGGGGGGGGGGGGGGGGGGGGGGGGTTGTGGTGCATCAATAATCGATTTATAATCGAATCGGAGCCTCTGAATCGTAATCGTAATCGAATCGTTAGGTGCCCAAAGATTGCCACCTCTAGAAAGTGACCTGTAAATGCCCTGAAAATCGGAAAGAGTGACTGTCAATGGCTGCCATGAAGTAAATTTTGGTAGCAACTTGTTGGTTCCTTTTTTTTTTTTTTTTTTTTTTTTTTTAATAAACATTGATACCTTTTTAAAACGATATCTCGATTCTTGGCCTGAGCGTATCGATAACCTTTTGGGATGCAAAGTATCACGATATATTACCATTTCGATATATTGTCACACCCCTACTGAAGTCTGTCTCAAAACAGGAAGTAATTACGAGCAGTTACCATGGAAATGAACATGTGACAAGATGGGAACCTTTCTAACGTATTATATTCAAAATGACTACAAATATTCTTCATTCTTCATACATTATGAGGCAATTACAAAATAGTAACATGCAGACACGAAGGAAACTAACTTTAATCAGATTACTGGTTTGGAAAAATATGTGCATTAGATTTTTCGTTACTGAAATAAAGTAATCAGATTACAGTAACGTGTTACTAAGTAACGTAACTGACAACACTACACATACAGTATATCAGACAGTCAGTTTATGTTCATCTGACTCCATGTTTCGTGTGTCAGGTATGTCACAAGCGCTTCAGCAGCACCAGCAACCTAAAGACGCACCTGCGCCTCCACTCTGGGGAGAAGCCGTACCACTGCAAACTCTGCCCGGCTAAGTTCACGCAGTTCGTCCACCTCAAGCTCCACAAGCGCCTGCACTCTCGCGAGCGCCCCCACAAGTGCCCGCAGTGCCACCGCCACTACATCCACCTGTGTAGCCTCCGCCTCCACCTCAAAGGCTACTGCCGCACGTCCGGCGCCGAGGAAGTCCAACGCGCCAACGAGGAAATCGAACGCTTCGACTTGAGCGAGCACGCCGAGCAACTGGAGCGGCTCCGGGGCGGCGCCGAGTTGGACGCCGTGCTAGAGAAGCAGGTTTTGGGGGCCGTGTGGCGCCAGACCTCCGTCATCAAGGCGCGCCACGGACTGTCCGTCAAGCAGGAGGCGGATCCGTAAGGGACCACTTCAGGGACTCGCTACTCAGGGCTGAAATTTGACAATCATCCTCCTAAGGTCTTCATTTCCACATTTTTTAATTTATTTCCAGAACATTCTTCAGGGTTTACAAGAATGATTACGCCATTTGCCCCTTTAACCACTTAACTCATTCACTGCCACTGACAGCGATGAAGCGGTGTTTCAGTGCCATTGACGGCGAATGACATCCAATTCATTTGGACTTCACAAACCACTGAGTCTTATGACCACACAAAGAAAGAAAAAAAATGGCCTACAAGAATACACTTGTGATATTTCGAGATTTAAATCTTAATATCACGGGAATCAAATTAGATTATCACAAGATTGAAGTCAAAATATTCCATAAATTTACGTAATACAATATATATGGATGCTAAATCGTATTAGTACGACTTTACGTACGTTAAGTTGTAAAAATACATAGTTTAAGTCATATATCGGAATATTACAAGATTGAAATTGTAGTACGAGACGAAAAAGTCACAATATTACGAGGTTAATGTCGTAATGTTATGTAACTCCATAATTTACGCAAAATATATACTGCACGACTACGTTGTATTATAACGAATTGACGTAATATTACGATTTAAGTCATATTATTACAAGAATTCAATCATACAACATAATATTGCCAGATTAAACTCATAATATTACATAACTTTATTTACTCTGCGTAATTTGAATGGATGCAGTACGGATGAATTGTAAAATTGCGAATCAAAGTAACTTTACGAGATTTAAGTAATAATGTTACGAGATTTAAATCATACATCGCAATATCTCGAGACTAAACTCTTAACATTTCGACCTTTCCCTGCCGTTCAGCTCGTAAAGTTATGACTTTTTTATTGCCGTAATATTACGTAACATTAAGTACGTTACGTTGAGTACGTTAAATTGTAAAAATACATAGTTTAAGTCATATATCGTGATATTACGAGATTAAAATTGTTGTACGAGACGAAAAAGTCACAATATTACGAGGTTAATGTCATAATGTTATGTAACTCCATAATTTACGCAAAATATATACTGCACGACTACGTTGTATTATAACGAATTGACGTAATATTACGATTTAAGTCATATTATTACAAGAATTCAATCATACAACATAATATTGCCAGATTAAACTCATAATATTACATAACTTTATTTACTCTGCGTAATTTGAATGGATGCAGTACGGATGAATTGTAAAATTGCGAATCAAAGTAACTTTACGAGATTTAAGTAATAATGTTACGAGATTTAAATCATACATCGTAATATCTCGAGACTAAACTCTTAACATTTCGACCTTTCCCTGCCGTTCAGCTCGTAAAGTTATGACTTTTTTTATTGCCGTAATATTACGTAACATTAAGTACGTTACGTTGAGTACGTTAAATTGTAAAAATACATAGTTTAAGTCATATATCGTGATATTACAAGATTAAAATTGTTGTACGAGACGAAAAAGTCACAAGATTACTAGGTTAATGTCTTAATGTTATGTAACTCCATAATTTACGCAAAATATATATTGCACGACTACGTTGTATTATAACGAATTGACGTAATATTACGATTTAAGTCATATTATTACAAGAATTCAATCATACAACATAATATTGCGAGATTAAACTCATAATAATACATAACTTTATTTACTCTGCGTAATTTGAATGGATGCAGTACGGCTGAATTGTAAAATTGCGAATTAACGTAACTTTACGAGATTTAAGTAATAATGTTATGGGCTTTAAATCATACATCGTAATATCTCGAGACTAAACGCTTAACATTTCGACCTTTCTCTGCCGTTCAGCTCGTAAAGTCATGACTTTTTTATTGCCGTAATATTACGTAACTTTGCGTACTTTACGTAATATGTATGCACTGCAACGTTGTATTATTACAAATTAACGTAATTTTACGTACTTTACGAGATTAAAGTCATAATATTACAAGAAAAAATTCTTAATATTTCGAGAGTAAAGTCAACATATTACTTAACTATTACGAGATTATCTTAATACTTTTTGTAATATGCATGACGCAGCACGGCTATGTTTTATTATTATGAATTAACGAAATACATACTTCCCATGTTTTAACACATAATATTACAATATTTCAATCATACATCGTAATATTATGAGACTAAAGGATAAAATATTACAAATTTTTTTCTTGAAGTATTACGAGATTAATTTCATGATATTACATAACTTTATTTAGGAAATATATGATATTTAGCATGGCTAAATTGTATTATTAAAACTTTACAAAGCCTTGTATTCGTTTCGAGATTTAAATCGCGGTATTACGATATTTAATTCCTAAACCGTAAAATTATGAGAATAAGGTTTTTTCTCGTAATGCTACATTATTCTTGTAAAAGTACAATTTTTTTCTCGTAATATTACGACTATAATCTCGTAATCGTACAACTTTGTTGTTGTAAGCCAATTTTCGTCATAAATATATTGCGAAAAAGTCGCAATTTAATGAGATTATCATAATATTACCTAACTCTACGTACTTTGCGTAGTATGTATGGCACAACATGGCTATGTTTTATGATTACGAATTAATGTAACTTTACGTTCTTTAGGAGATTTATGTCATAAAATTACAAGAGTTCAACCGTACATTGTAATATTACGAGATTGAAGTCGTAATATTACAAGAAAAAAATCGTAATATTATGAGATTAAAGTCATAATATACATCTTTTTACAATAATTTTACATCACTTTATTTACTTTACATAATATATAGACGAATGCAGCTCGGCTATATTGTAATATTGTGAATTAACGTAAATGTACGTACTTTACGACAATTAAATCATACATCGTAACTTGGGCTGCAGCTATCGAATATTTTAGTAGCCGATTAATCGATGGACTAGTTAGTTCGAATAATCGAGTAATCGGATAAGGGACACGAAAAAGTAAGATACCTGAGCTGAGCCTGAAACGGTCTAAAAAAATAAAAATAAAAATGAGGATCTATGTCCACCAAAAGAACAAATGGCTAATTTACGCAGAAAAAGTCCGCTAGCTTTAACTGTATTAAAATGCTTGTTTTTTTTGTTTTTTTTTCTTTCTTTCTACAATGCTCTTAACAAATGGTTCAGACACATATCTCCACACAAAAAAAAAAAAAAACGGCTGAATATACCTATAAACTAAATCATGAATGCATTAAAAAAAGATTAGCTCAAACAAAAACTTAGCTTACGTTGGTCTTAACAGGGAACAGTGGGATTCAGCCATGTGAAAAGAGGCAGACCAGAGGGCAGTGTATCAACCCTAATCAATAAAACTAAATGTAAACACTTTCAAAATAAACCATTACAATGCCACTTTAATTAAACGAATACTCGAAGCAACAAAATTTAATTTGAATATTTATTTTTAATCGAATACTCGAGTTAATCGATTAATCATTGCAGCACTAATCGTAACATTTTTCTCATAATGTTACGACTTATCTCGTAATATTACAACTTTGTTGTTGTAGGCCTATTTTCATCATAAATCGTAATATGTACGAAAAAGTCGCAATATTACGACATTGTTTTCATATCACGTAGCTTATATCACGTACGAAGTACGTATGGAGGCAGCAAGGCTAAATCATTATTTTGCGATTATGCTAGCAAATTTTTAAATCAACTTTTTCAGTACAAATAGACATCCAATCATGTGTTTCGTTTCATCCTTTTTAAACAAACGTTCCAAACACGTTACCGTCTATCCGTGTCGCCTTCATAATGCGAATTATTTTTAAACCAGAATAACGTAGAAAAATGCTCGTCTTTATTCAATGCTTCATTGCGTGAATCCACTCACGTTTTGACGCTCACGTCATTTTTTCGATTAAAAACCCGATCCTTTTCACCTGATTCCGATCAACTGAAAAATGGCGCGATTGGCCCGATTTCCAATCATGTGACCTTAAATTTAAGATTTGATACCGATACTAACAATTCAAATGGATTGGACATATAGCGCCGTCAATGACAGACACTCATTTAATTCATGAAATAATTTTAAAGCTGTTTTAACAGTAGCAAGTGTGTTAACATATTCCCTTAGTTTGCGTGTCCTATGTAGTAATATGACATTAAGTTATGCGGTAAACGTAAAGAAAATTTCAAGTAACTCTGGTTCATCTATCACCATCAATGGCAGTCAATGACTTAATCATTTAAATAACAGGAACAAAGGGCAAGTGTGTGTGCGTGTGTCACAACAGTTACCTCAGAGTGTGTGTGTGAAAGTGCGAGCGAGTGACGGGAAAGGCTAAAGGCGGAACTTTTTTGCTATTTATTTGCTCTTTGGCTACTTGAAGAAGAAGAAATGAAAGTGGAATGCAGCTGGTCAACATGTAGCACATGTTTTTGTTTTGTTTTTATTTTCGGATGATGGTGACGCGGATGGGACGATCCAAACCAAAGTTGACTTCCCGTAAAAGCAGGAAGAATGTGAAGAAGGGACTTTGAATGGAGTTTTATTTATTTTATTCTTCATGATTTTTTCTTTGTTTTGTATGGTAATGTTTGGTTTTTATTTGTAAGTAATGAATGATGTTGTGTGAGAGACTATGAACCAAAGTGGATCAGATTTCCGAACTGTAAACGTATAAAATAATGCAAGATTTTATAAAATGGATGTTGTTCCTTTTTTTCCTGTTAATTGAAATTTTTTTTAATTGTAATTAAATTCTAAGATTATTTTTCATAAGATTGTGTGACACTCCAAACCAAAGTTGAAAATGTCCAAAGTGGGAAGAATTTCAAGAAAGGGATTTCAAAAAGAAAGAAAAAAAAAAAGAAAAAAAAAAGAAAGAAAGGGCTTTAGTTTTTAAAAATAATTTAGTTTTTTTTTTTTCTCTCTCTCTCATTTGAATGTTTTGAACCCCTAATTTTCTGTTTTCTTTTTTGTTTTTAATTTCTTAATTTTATTTTGAATTTTATTAGTCCTTTTTTTTTTTAACAGAATTTGGATTTTAATTGAATTCTTAAATTATTGATTTGACGTTTATCTTCAATTTCGGTTGCATTTTTTAATTTGTGAACAATTTTATTCCTAATTGTTTTATTTTTAAAGTTTTTTATTTTATTTTTTTTAGCCCAAATTTTCAGTTGTTGTTGTTTTTTTTTTATTTCTTAATTTTATTTTAAATTTTATTTGCCCCATTGTTTTTTAAATTAAATTCTTAAATTATTGAATTGACGTTTACCTTTAATTTGCGTTTCATTTTTAAAAAATTTGAACAATTTTAATCGTTTAATTTTTAATATTTTCTAATTTTTTAATTAAAAATTTTTTTAAATTAGTTTTTTAACCCCTAATTTTCAGTTTTATCTTATTCATTTTTTTTACTTTTAGTTGTATTTTAAATTTTATTTGCCCTTTTTAAACAGAATTTAGATTTTTATTGAATTATTAACTTAGTGATTTGAAGTTCGCCTTTAATTTTGGTTTCATTTTTAAATTTGTGAGCAATTTTAATCCTAATTGAGTTTTATTTTTAATGCTATTGTTTTGGGGGGTTTTTGTTTGTTTTTTAAATGGTTTGTTTTCATGTTAATTTTTCAGTTTAAAATGTCATTAGCTTTTTTTTTTTTAAACATTAAAATGGGATTTCCAAATGTTATTAATTTTAAACCATTCATCAAATTTTAACTTCCATTTAGCGTGAATTGGGTTTCATTTTAAAATTTTATCAATTTTATATTCAATTCAAATTGTCACGTTTTATTTCCTTTAAAATTTCAAAATCAATCTTAATTAAAACATTTACTTTTTTTAATCACAATTTTTATTTGTTTATATCAATTCATTTTAATTTGACGTAAAATTTTCATTTAGGAATTTTTCTTTTTTTTCTCTGTGAATAATGACTGTCCGTGTGCGACGCTCTAAACCAAAGTTAAAACTACAAACATCCAAAGCAGGAAGAATGTGAAAAGGAAAAAAAAAATTTGATTAACTCACTGGCTGCCACTGACGCTCATTGACGTCCAATCCATTTGAACTGGGAGGACTGATAGCAAATGAACGTTCGTCTACGTCTACTAGCAATAAACGCATTTAAATCCACAGAAGAATGTTAAAAAGCACCACACACTTGGACGTCCATCATCGTCAATGGCACTGAAAGGGTTAACTTCCAAGCCCCTCCCCTCGAGCGCGTCTCTTATGCACTGGCCCCGCCCACTTCCTCATCTTTGACCAAAAAGTGTCTAGTCTGTCGTTCGTTGAGCTTTAACTCCACAAGCTGTGTGCGTCTGTGTTTACATGCTGGTTGGTTTACAAATTGTTTTATTTATGTGCAAAAATGTCCAAATGTGTAAATTATGAGGAGAATTATTATAAATGTTCACTGCTTTTAATCCAAACACTTGCCTGTTGTTATTGATGTCTTTTGTTGACTGAGAAAAAAAATTAAAAATTGTGGAATATAGGCAGATATTATTTTCAAATAATGTTATATTTCACTCTCAGTAAAATAAAATAATATAAATGTTTTTGACACAAAACAGTACGTACAATTTTTATCGTGACATACTATCGTATATAGCACAGTGGCTACTCCCTTTAAGCACAGGTAGTCCCCGGGTTACAAACGAGTTTCGTTCCTACGCTAGTGACATAACCCAAATTTCCACGTAAATCGGAATGACCCTTTAAGTACCCCTTAATACCCCCTAAATCTCAAAATAACTATCCAAGAAACGTATTATACATCATATTAACTCATTCACTCCCAGCCATTTTACTGGATTTTGACTGATTTTGCAAGGCCCACAGAAAATTCTGTTCTATTGCTGTATAAACATGGAACCCACCAAAAGAAAGATTAGACTGTCTTCTTTTAGCAGGAAAAAAAAAGTTATTTCATATCTTTTTCCATTCTTTAGAAATCAGCATTAGAAAATAGCTTAGTTTGAGCATTTTTCCAGTTTCTGATGAGAAAACGGAGAAATTGAGCTTTTTGTAAAAGCATTCATTTTAAACATAACTTTGACTTTAACACAGCTATTTTTTGCTTTTGTGACATCCCGAACATCTGAATAATGTTTTCCTTTTACAAAATAACATAAAGAACAAGACAAATAGAGCTTGTCATAGCAAAGTAACAATTCATTTACACATACAGTAACTATCTGAGAGATGACGCTGTTTTGGCTGCGACAGCCGGGGTAAACTTTTCCCTCATCGCCGCCTGTCTCTGCTCGGCGAGCAGCATGGACTCAACGGCATCGTCCGCTGCACTGGTGGTCCCGGTCGTTTTGCTCGGTCGTCCAACGCCTGGCATCCCGGGCATCCTCCCGGTTGTTCTGCTCGGTCGTCCGCCGCCTGGCATCCTGGACGTCCACTCGGTCGTCTTCCGCCAGCAACCCGGCCGTGCAGCCCGGCCGTTCGTTCCGTTGAATCGGCTTGCGCTCCTGCCCTCCAGTGGCCAGTTTAATTTCTTTAAAATGGATTTTCAGCGTTGCGCTTTGGAGCTAAGTTAAATCAGAACCCAGAGATGTCTCCTGTGAAAAAAAAACGTAAAAGACATACGGTGCCCTCCATAATTATTGGCACCCCTGAAAAAGATGTGTTTTTTAGCTTCTAATATTTTTTTTTAATTCAAACAATATGGGACCTTAATGGAAAAAAAGAGAAAAATCCAACCTTCAATACAAGTGCATTCATTCAGTGGGGGGAAAAAATCCCACATAAAGAAAAAATTATTTGACATCAAATAATGTGCGTCACAATTATTAGCAACCCTGGTGTTAATACTTTGTGCAACGCCCTCAATCTCAAGCTCAATCATGGTCTCAAACAAAAATACACACGGTCCCAGGCTTCAACTGGGTCCGTGTGCTTTGGTCAGATGAGAGCAAGATTGAGCTTTTTGGCAACAAACACTCTAAGTGGGTCTGGCGTGCCACGAAAGATGCGCATGCTGAAAAGCACCTCATGCCCACTGTGAAGTATGGGGGTGGGTCAGTGATGCTGTGGGGCTGTTAGGCTTCCAAAGGCCCTGGCAACCTTGTTAGGGTGCATGGCATCATGAATGCTTTGAAATACAGTGGTACCTCTACATACGAATTTAATTCGTTCCAGGACCTTGTTTGTAAGTCGAAACGGTCGTATGTCGAGCAGGATTTTCCCATAGGAATACATTATAATTCCATTAATTCGTTCCAAAGCCTAAAAACATACACTAAATTCTTAATAAATACTGCTGGCACTGTTACAAATGGCAATTAAACATAGAAAAACAAATAAGTTATAAATAAATAAGTCAGAATAATATAATAATAAGAAGAATAATTAATAATTATTCCTGTAAATAATGTAACGAATTGGATTCTAATATGGCGGACACTTTTTACTGTCCCTGAACGCACCGCGAAGCTGACGTCACGGTGAGATAGGTCGGTGCGGTAGAGATAATACTTTCGTTTTCTTGAGAGCAGTCAACTGCTTAAGACAATGGGCGTTTTGTGTTGGATAAGTTCTTAAATAAATGATAAAAACGTGACGAAGCTGGCGATTTCCTTGGCAATGTTACCACAATAATAATTGTCACCTTAACTTATAAATAGTGGCGAACGGTGGTCGGAAGAGGACCATGGAGCTGTATTGTTGAGCCAGTTCAGGGACGCGCACACCAAGCTCATATTTTTCTATAACTTGCATCTTCATTTCAAAGGTAAGCATCACTTTTTTCCTTGTTTCTCCAACTGTATCAACTTTTTTTGAAAACTGTGTTGATTTCTCACACAAGAAAATCCACCGTGCGTTCGTTTGCAGTGCTGTCATGTCGTCGTATTTCGAGCAACTCGTCGGATGTAGAAACAAATGGCGGCTCAAATTTTACGTCGGATGTCGAAAAGATCGTGTGTCGAAGTGATCGTATGTAGAGGTACCACTGTACCAGGACATTTGAAATCAAAATCTGTTGCCCTCTGCCCGAAAGCTGAAGATGGGTCGTCACTGGGTCTTTCAGCAAGACAATGACCCTAAACGTATGGCCAAATCTACACAGAAATGGTTCACCAGACACAAAATCAAGCTCCTCCCATGTCCATCTCAATCCCCAGACCTTGATTTGTTGGCAAAAGGAACTTTTTGACCGCAGGATTCCAAAATTTAATGACCTCTTCCTTTCATTAATAGACACATATCCTGTAAATTTGATAATAATCTCTTGATTCATTCTTGAGTTAGTATAAGCTGTCTGTTCTGACCACCGTGACCTTTGACCTCAGGATCCCAAAAAGAAATGACTTCTTCCTTTTAATATTACAAACGTATCCTACAAACTTGTGCATAAACCCTTTATTCGTTATTGAGTTATTGCGACATTTTTGTTCTGACTTCTGTGACCTTTGACCTCGTGGTCCTGAAATGTAATGACCTCTTCTGTTTCATATTGCAAACATATCCTGCAAATTTGATAAAAGTCCCTTTAATCGTAGGTTAGTTAGTACAATTTTTTTTTTACCTTTGTAACCTTTGACCTAATGACCCCAAAATGAAACGACTTGATTTCAAACTTGATTTGACATTCTTGAGCTAACATGAAATTATGTTTTCTGACCTCTGTGACCTTTGACATTAATGACGTCTTCCATTTCTTACTAAAAACATATTCATATTGATAATTATCCCTTTATTTGTTCTCGAATTACCACCCCCAAACATTCTGACCCCTGTGACCTTTGACCTTATAACCCCAAAATGTAATCTCTTCTTCCGTTTCTTATTACAAACCTATCCTACAAATTTGATAATCCCTTTATCCAATCTTGAATTATCATGACATTTGTGTACTGAATTTCGCAACCTTTGACATCAGAATCCCAAAATGTAATGACCTCTTCTGTTTCTTACTACAAACATTTGATATTTGATTTAAAAATTTGATAATAATCCTTTCATACGTTCTTCAGTTATAGAAAAATTATTTTTCTGACTCTTGTGACCTTTGCCCCCATAACATCAAAATGTAATCACCTTTCCTGTTTCATAATACTAACATATCACGCAAGTTTGGTAATAGTCCCATATACATTTGACAAATTATACAAATGACATTTTCTGACCTCTGTGACCTTTGACCTTAATGACCTCTTCCATTTCTTACTACAAACATATTCATATTGATAATTATCCCTTTATTTGATTTTAAATTACCACCCCAAAAATTCTGACCCCTGTGACCTTTGACCTCATAACCCCAAAATGTAATCTCCTCTTCTGTTTCATATTACAAACATACTGTATCATGCCAGTTTGGTTATAATCCCGATGTATATTCTTGATTTATCATTAAAAGACTTTTCTGAACTCTGTGACATTTGACCTTAATCACCTCTTCCATTTCTTACTACAAACATATTCATAATGATAATTATCCCTTTATTTGATGTTAAATTACCACCCCAAAAATTCTGACCCCTGTGACCTTTGACCTCATAACTCCAAAAAGGAATCTCTTCTGTTTCATATTACATACATATCATGCCAGTTTGGTTATAATCCCAATGTATATTCTTGATTTATCATTAAAATACTTTTCTGACCTCTGTGACCTTTGACCTTAATCACCTCTTCTGCTTCTTACAATAAACATATCCTGCAAATTCATAATAATACCTTTAATCACTCTTGACTTATCATGAAATGACATTTCTAACCTGTGTGACCTTTGATCTTAATCACCTCTTCTGTTTCAGATTAAAAACATATCATGCCAGTTTGGTTGTAACATATATATATAATATATATATATATATATATATATATATATATATATATATATATATATATATACACACACATACAGATAGATAGATAGATAAACATAAACATATCATGCCAGTTTGGTTGTAACATATATATATAATATATATATATATATATATATATATATATATATATATATATATATATATATATATATATATACACACACATACAGATAGATAGATAGATAGATAGATAGATAGATAGATAGATAGATAGATAGATAGATAGATAGATATACTGTACACACACACACAAATGTATATATATTCTTGATTGATCAACGTTTCTGACCTCTGACCTTAATCCACTCTTCTGCTCCTTACAACAAACATAACCTGCAAATGTATAATATTCCCTTTAGTCATTCTTGAGTTATCATGAAATGACATTTGTGACCTCTGTGACCTTTGACCTTAGTCACATTTTCTGTCAAACATATCCTGCAAATTTTGATAATAGCGAGTACATCAAGATTTAAAGGGGAAAATAGTACAATGAACGAATCAATTTTAGTATGAACATCGTTTTTTGGGGGGGGCATTTTAATTCATTTCATAGTCAACAACATAAATTAAAAAACAAACAAAGTGAACTGTCGAATAAACTTTCTTCAAAAACAAGAAATATCCATGTAGTCCGTCTATATGACAACATGATTGTATTCAAGCTATTAATAATAACCAAGTAATATTACTAATAATAAACTCCATCTGTCCGCTCTGCTGACTGCGATGCACATTTTATTAGGGGGCAGGAAGAAGAAAGTCGTCAACGTTTATGTCGTTTTGGCGTGCGGCTTGAAAAGAGCGGCAGGAAATGGAACGCCGACCCCCCCCGGACTTGAAGCGACTGAGCGCTTTCATCATCCCCAGCGATGACATGCGCAACCTTTAAATGACAAGCGCGTCTCCTTTTCATCCCCGAAAGACATCTTCACATGTGGGAGGCTTGGAATGTTTACCAACTTAATATTGGGTTACATCCTAGATTGGTCACTGTTCTGGGCAAGTATCAATGGAAGAGCCGGGGTGCCACAATTGAATAAATAGTACTAGAAAATGCAATTTCTGGAGAAATTGCAATGGCAGTTTTGCAGTGATGGTTGATATATCAGGTCCCATCCTGTTAATTTGGGGGCATTTTGGGTCATTGGACAAAACGGTCTGGGCGGGGTAACGCGCTAAAAGAAGGAAGTTAACAATCACGGAGCTACCAAGTATTGCAAACGTGCTAATAATACAATATATGGTGGTATGAAAAAGTATCGGAACCTTTTGGAACTTCTCACATTTCTGCATAAAATCACTATCAAATGTGTTTTGATCTTTGTCAAAATCACACAGATGATACAGTGTCTGCTTTAACTAAAACCGCCCAAACATTTATAGATTTTCGTGTTTTAATGAGGATAGCATGCAAACAATGACAGAAGGGGGGGAGTAAGTAAGTCAACCCGCTGCCTAAGGAGACTTAAAGAGCAATTTTTATCAAAAAAATTTAAGTCAGGTGTGTGCCCAATCACTGATGAGTGGTTTAAAGCTGCCCTGCCCACTATAAAACACACGCCTAGTAACAGTTGTCTTGATGTGAAGCATTGTCTGATGTGCATCATCACTCGGTCAAAAGAGCTGTCTGAAGACCTGCGATCAAGGATTATTGATTTGTATAAAGCTGGGAAAGGATACAAAACCATATCTAAAAGTCTGGATGTTCATTAATCGACAGTCAGAGAAGTTGTCTCCAAATGGAGAGAGTTTGGCACTGTTGTTTCTTTCCAAAGGAGTAGCCATCCACCAACGATGATGAGTTCAGCGCAGAATACTCAGAGAGGTAAAAAAGAACCCTAGAGTGTCTGCTTAAGACTTACAGAAATCACAGGCACAGTCCAATATCTCTGTGCACACGTCAACAACATGGCCAAGAATGGTGTTCATGCAAGGACTCCACGGAGGAAGCCACTGCTGTCTAAAAAAACATTGTTGCTCGTTTAATGTTCGCAAAAAGACACTTGGACACGCCACAGAAGTTTTGGCAAAATACTTTGTGGACTGATGAAACTAAAGTTGAATTGTTTGGGAGTAACACACAACGTCATGTGTGGAGGAAAAATGGAACAGCTCGCCAACATCAACACCTCATCCCCACTGTGACGCAAGGTGGAGGGAGCATCATGATTTGGGGCTGTTTTACTGCCTCAGGGCCTGGATGCCTTGCAATCATTAATGAAATAATTAATTCAAATGTTTATCAGGATGTTTTGCAGGAAAATCTGAAGTTAAAAAGAGGATGGATGCTGCAACAAGACAATGATCCAAAACACAGAAGTAAGTCGACTTCAGAATGGTTTCAGAAGAACAAAAAACACGTTCTGGAGTGGCCAAGTCAAAGTCGAGACTCAAACCCCATTGAGATGCAGTGGCATCACCTAAAGACAGCTGTTTTTGCCAGACATCTGACTGAACTACAGCAGTTTTGTAGAGAAGAATGGCCAAGATTAGTTCTTGATCGATGTGCCCAACTGATCTGCAGCTTCAGGAAGTGTCTGGTTGAAGTTATTGCTGCCAAAGGGGGCCACAAAATATTAAATGTGATGTTTCACTTAATTATTTTCCCCCTTCCATCCAGATTAAAATATGAAAACCAATAAATGTTTGGGTGGTTTTAGTTAAAGTAGACACTTTTTTTCATCTGTGTGATTTTGACAAAGATCAGATCACATTTGATGGTGATTTTATGCTGAAATGTGAGAAATCACCAAAAGGTTCAGATACTTTTTTTCATACCACTCTAAAATGACATATCATCATGAAGGTTTAATATCGCCAATATCTCGTGAGAATAAGCGGAATAGAAGATGCCACTAACATGAGCCAAATTGGTAAGTAAGTGTGTGTATGTTAGCAATAAGTAGTAATTATACAGTAAGTATAGTCGTAATATGTGTAAGTAATAAATATGTTAAGTAATGTTGTTTGTTTTTTTTTATGACCAAAAATAGTCACTCGCGCTATAAAGAGTTACCTCACGAAACCGTCATGACTAAGAAATGACAAACAAGGCAAAATCAAACTGCTAGCGTGTTAGCGCACGTAGCGACACACGCAACTCAGTGGTGAGCTGGCGGCGGCGGGAGAAACAAAACAAATTCCCTTTCCTGGATGAACTCTCATTCCCAGACACCCGCACACGTGCAAAGCTGTTATTAGCGTTTTGAACAGACGAAGGAGGCCAATGACAGGAGGAAGAAGAGGATGATGATGAAGGGTTGCCTCAACTTTGATGTTCTTCAACTGCCTCACGCACACACAAAAAGCAGGTCGAAGCCGTCTTCGGTGCTCCAGGCCTTGGGGGAGGTCGTCAGGGTAGATCGGTGGTTCTTAAACTGGGTTTGGTGAAGGTTAAAACAATTTTTAAAAAAAGTCAATATACCGTATTGGCCCGAATACAAGGCGGCCCTGATTATAAGACGACCCCCTCTTTTTCAAGACTCAAGTTTGAAAAAAGACTTCTTGAACACCAAATTAATTTTTATACAGAAAATAATTACAGTACATTTGAAACAAATTAGCTTAACTAGGGTTGTTCCGATGTTTTTTTGCTCCCGATCCGATCGTTTTAGTTTGAGTATCTGCCGATCCCGATATTTCCCGATCCGATTGCTTTTTTTTGCTCCCGATTCAATTCCAATCATTCCCTATAATTTTTCCCGATCATATACATTGTGGCAATGCATTAAGAAAAAAATGAATAAAACTCGGACGAATATATACAGTCAACATACAGTACATAAGTACGTTATTTGTTTATTATGACAATAAATCCTCAAGATGGCATTTACATTATTAACATTCTTTCTGTGAGAGGGATCCATGGATAGAAAGACTTGTGACTTTGTATATTGTGACTAAATATTGCCACCTAGTGTATTTGTTGAGCTTTCAGTAAATGATACTGTAGTCATGCCCAAATGCATGATGGGAAGTGGAACCATGACTGTGCGTAGTGCTACCAATCGATATATCTTCTCTGCGATGGGAAATAACATAAGGTGTTAAGAAAAAGATCAATTGCTACCTTGCTTCCCCACATTGCTTACCATGATATTTCTAATCGTAGGGAGAGGTGTTGTAAGGCTTTAGCCAATCAAAAAAAGGCTCCAAAGGCTGCCAAAATTCACTCTACTCATTTTACGCTGCCTTTTATCTCTCTATATAGGTAAAACAGCGCCATTACAGATTGAGCGCGACAAAGCGTGAGTGGGTTGTGCAGTGCATGCATTAATTGCGTTAAATATTTTAACGTGATAAATTTTTTTAAAAATTAATTACTGCTGTTATCTGGACAAATTTGATAACCCTACCTTAAGCCTAAACTGAAGACTCTGGATGAGTGTAACATATTATGTCTGTAACGTTAAATACAATTAGAAAACGATTTAATTTAAAAAAAAAAAAATATATATATATATACATTAAAAAAAGGCGTCCGATATTTTTTTGCCGATTCCGATACTTTGAAAATGATGTGATCGGACCCGATCGATCGGGATACATCTCTAATCATAACAATATATTTGAGAGAAAAAGCATGTTATTTTGCCTCATTCAAATCTTAATATCTGAACATTAAAATATGTATGCTAAAGTGCAATCACTTTTGTAAATGAATGGCTTCTGGTTTTTAAAATGTAAATAAACCAATCTAATGTGATAAAACAACAAAACTGCAATAACTGCATTAATCATCAAAGTGAAGTCTAACTGTAACTGCAGTCTTGAAACAAATCTGAATAAGGAAAAACATTGCAATAAAATAATGCAAACTGGTTTAACTTGAGAGTAGCTGAGATCTGTCATGACAGAACATCGCTTCAATGATATCTGGTGCCATCTAGCGTCGTGAATGGGTAAAATGTCGAGACCGCGAATTTAAGACGACCCCCTCTTTTTCAGTCTTATTTTAATGCAAAAAACATTGCCTTATATTCGGCCCAATACGGTAATAGGATAACTTTGATGTTCACTTTTTGGGTCATAGGCCTTGTAACGAAGGTTTACTGATATCGACCAGACGATATATCGGGCCGAAATGTCTTCTTTTTCGAGATCAGCCGATTTCAGCCAATATAAACAGTGTTGTTACTAACGCGTTACTACGTAAGTAAAGCGTGAATGTAATCTGATTATTTTCTTTCAGTAAAGAGCAATGTAACGTGCTATTTTTTCCAAACCAGTAATCTCATTAATGTTACCGTAATTTTTGGACTATAACTCCCACTTGACTATAAGCCGCCACCCACCAAATTTGACACGAAGACAACATTTGTTCATAAATAAACTGCACTCGAGTATACTGTAAGCCGCAGCTGTCGTCACTGTATAATGGGATATTTACACCAAAAGATATTAACCAGTAACACTTTATTTGACAGTGGCATTAAAAGACTGTCATAAGACCAAATGAACCACCATGAAGCTTTGAACCAATTGGCTGCAAAGCTTTATTGCTTCAAGAAGCTTCATTTGGCCATCACTGCTCTCTTGGAATAGACAGTCAACCTCTGCTGCCACCTGCTGTCAACACTGTTGTCGTCCAACATGCCTCCTAGCATGCATTGCAGTGCAACAGATTCTTGTTCTTTGTTAAATATTTCTTCACTTACTGTTCCAGTTGTTTCATTAATTGCTAGTTATGGTACTTGGAAACACTTTATTTGACAGTGGCGCCATAAGACTGTTATGAGACCATCATACTTATGACATGACACTGCCATGAGCATTAATGAATGTTTATGACAGATTTTGTGCCATTTCACTTTTGAATTGATGTAAAAGATCTGACCTGGACATAAATGGAGTTAGTGACAAGTTAGTGACAATAATTTGCCAGATGATACTTAATGACATCTGTCATAAGCATTCATTGTACTCAATTTGAACATTTAGGGATGTACGTTTTTTCAAAGGTGTGTACTCACTTTTGTTGAGAGGGGTTTAGATATCAATGGCTATATTTTGAGTTATTTTGAGGGGAAAATAAATGAACTCTATTATATAAGCTGCACACAGACTACTTTTTATTATGTCAAAGTGTCATTTTGTCAGTGTTGTCCCATGAAAAGATATACTTAAATATCTGCAGAAATGCGAGGGGTGTACTCACTTTTGTGATACACTGTAGTCCGCCTATTAAGAGTCCACCTCCACTCCATGTATTACCTTGAATCAGATACACTTGTTTGAGGTCGATAGCAGCATAAAGACACCTGTCCACCCCATGCAATCAGTAAGACTCATACTTATAACATGGTCAAGACCAAAGAGCTGTCCAAAGACACCTTGGTGAAAAAAGATCCACCGTTGGAGCAATTATTAGAAAATATAAGAAGCTAAACATGACTGTCTATCTCCCTCAAACTGGGGCTCCATGCAAGAGCCATCTCGTGGGGTCTCGGTGATCCTAAGAATGGTGAGGAATCAGCCAAGAACTACACAGGAGGAGTTCCACTGTTGGAGCGATCATTAGAAAATGGAAGAAGCTAAACATGACGGTCAATCTCAATCAGATTGGAGCCCCATGTAAGATATCACCTCGTGGGGTCTCAATGATCCTAAGAAAGGTAAGGAATCAGCCCAGAACTACACGACAGGAGTTGGTCAATGACCTGAAAAGATCTGGGACCACCGTTTCCAAGGTTACTGTTGGTAATAAAGATGTCCCGATCGATCGGCATCGATCGGGTCCGATCACGTCATTTACAAAGTAAAAAAATATCGGACATGCCTTTTTTAAATATATATATATTTTTAAATTAAATCGTTTTCGAATTGTATTTAACGTTACAGACAAAATGTCTTACACTCATCCCGAGTCTATAGTTTTGGCTTAAAGTAGGGCTATCAAATTTATCACATTAACGGCGGTAATTAATTTTTTTTAAGTTAATCACGTTAAAATGTTTAACGCAATTAACGCATGCGCTGCACGACCCACTCACGCATTGTCGCGTTCAATCTATAATGGCGCTGTTTTACCTATGTATAGAGCTAAAAGGCAGTGTAAAATGAGTAGAGTGAATTTTGGCAGCCTTTGGAGCTTTTTTTTAATTGGCTAAAGCCTTACTATCCCTCTCTCAACAATTAGAAATATCATGGGAAGCAATGTGGGGAAGAAAGGTAGTAGTTGATCTTTTTCTTAACACCTTATGTTATTTCCCAACGCAGAGAAGATATATCAATTGGTGCCACTACGCACAGTCATGGTTGCACTTCCCATCATGCATTTGGGCAGAACAGTTAAATGGCTACAGTATCATTTACTGAAAGCTCAACAAATACACTAGATGGCAATATTTAGTCACAATATACAAAGTCACATTTATCCTTTAAGAATTACAAGTCTTTCTATCCGTGGATCCTGTAATGAACGGCAAGCCGTTAATGTGGATCCAAAACACAGACCAGGAGATCAGTAAAGTAGATGTTTGTATTTAATAAGTACAACAAAGAGAGCACGCTAACAAACTCGAGTTTAACAAGTACAACTAAGAGAGCACGCTAACAAACGCGAGTTTAACAAGTACAACTAAGAGAGCACGCTAGAATGCATGAATATAACAGAATACAAGAATCTAACTACAAAGCCCAAAAGAGCACTAACGTAAAGATGATCAAACCAAAATACGACCGTAGAACGTCGGGAAACTCGAAGGCTGACGATGAACACACAGGCGGTAAGCAAGGCAAGTAGCAAGCAATAATCCGACACTTGCAGATGGTGACAGGCTTGCTTAAATATTGAGCCTTCCTAATGCAGCACAGGTGTGTCACGTTACCCCGCCCGGCTGGCTCAATCAGGTGCTGAATACAGGAAAATGAACTGAGAATACAAACAATCATGACAGATCCCTCTCACAGAAAAAATGTTAATAATGTAAATGCCATCTTGAGGATTTATTGTCATAATAAACAAATACAGTACTAATGTACTGCATGTTGAATGTATATATTCGTCTGAGTTTTATTCATTTTTTTCTTAATGCATTACCAAAATGTATATGATCGGGAAAAATTATCGGGAATGATTGGAATTGAATCGGGAGCAACAAAAAAAAAGCAATCGGATCGGGAAATGTCGGGATCGGCAGACACTCGAACTAAAACGATCGGGATCGGATCGAGAGCAAAAAAACATGATCGGAACAACCCTAGTTGGTAATACACTAAGGCGTCATGGTTTGAAATCATGCATGGCGCGAAAGATTATCCTGCTCAAACCAGCACATGTCAAGGCCCGTCTTAAGTTTGCCTAAGACCATTTGGATGACACAGAGGAATCATGGGCGCAAGTTTTGTGGTCAGATGAGAGTAAAATAGAACTTTTTGTTCATAATTCCACTAATCGTGTTTGAAGGAAGAAGAATGATGAGTACTATCTCAAGAACACCATCCCCACTGTGAAGCATGGGGGTGGTACGATCATGCTTTGGGGTGTTTTTTCTGCGCATGGGACAGGACGAGTGCACTGTAATACAGAGAGGATGACTGGGGCCCTTTATTGTGAGATTTTGAGGAACAACCTCCTTCCTTCAGTTTGCGCATTGAAGATGGGTGGTGCCTGGGTCTTCCAACTTGACAATGACCCGAAGCACACAGCCAGGAAAACCAAGCAGTGGCTCTGTAAGAAGCATAACAAAGTTCTAGCATGGCCTAGCCGGTCTCCAGACCTAAACCCTATAGAAAACCTTTGGAGGGAGCTTAAACTCAACAGTCTAGAAACCTGACTGATGGGCTGGCCAAGATCACTCCTGCAGTGTGCGCAAAACTGGTGAAAAACTACAGAAAACATTTGACCTCTGTATTTGCAAACAAAGACTACTGTACTAAATATTAACATTGGTTTTCTCAGGTGTTCAAATACTTATTTGCAGCTGTATCATACAAATAAATCATAAAAAATTCATACATTGTCATTCTAGGATTTTTCTCTTTAGATACGATGAAAATTTCAGACCCCTCCATGATCTTGCAAAATAGCAGGGTGTTCAAATACCTATTTTCTTCAATATATGTGCTATAAAAAAATCTTAATACCAGTATCAGCCTCAAATATGAACTTACTAAACGATGGATATACTGCTTTTATTTCCTGTCAGAGAGGAAAACCCTAACAATGCTCCGGCCTGCCATGAAAATGACTTAAACAGGCAGTGATGAGTGTCTATCCGCTTACGTGCCACTACGAAAAGCCCCCCTCCGCTTTTGCGGAAGCCCCCCTCAACTGCTATTTTTACGGTAAATACGGTGGAAGGCATCGAGGAGGTCCGGCGCTCTAAAGTCTGAATCATCTCGGTGGCCCTCCCCCACAGAAACTCTTCATTACAGCGACAGGAAGGCCAAGAGGCGACGCGACCGGTCGTAAACAAACCAGTGGCTCGCTCGCAAATGAAGGACACGTTTCCCATAAAATAGAGGATCGCCTGTTTTAACTGGAATTGGATTTATTTATAAACTGGGAGGGTTGGCAGTGAATGTTTTAGTTGACGTCTGTATCAAACGTACAAATCACGTATTTTTGCTATCGATCTTGAGTCCAAGTCACCTGATTATGAGGATCTGCCAATACCAAGTACCGGTATCGCTGCAATTTTTTAATTTATAGAATAATTTATTACAAAACCGTAATATCCTTGTCAATCTTGATTGTTTTGTTGCTTTGTAGCCATGAACAAAAATCTTTACAAAGCTATTTTTTTCCACCCAATTCCGATTATAGCCCAATGACTGGTGTGAAATTGCCTTGAGTCCTTACTGTCAGTTTATCTCCTTTTTCCGATCTTTTTATCATATTAAGCTTTGTTTCAATGGCAATTGCTTTTCTTCTGGCTGGACCATCATCGCTAGAAGACCTAGTTTTCTTCTTTGGGGTCATAATGTGATAAAAGGAGGGCAAAAAAGGCAAAGATACTCCTGGCGCACAAACATAGACAAGCACTATGCGCTAGCTAAGAAGAAACTATGGCGCTGGGGTACCAAGGGCGCTTTCACGCTAGCACTGTTTGAGAGTTCTTTTCTCAGATAGTCCGCTTCGTTTTGTAAATGTGAACGCGCATCCGAAGTGTAGTTCGGACTAGGCATGTGCCGGTATGAGTATCTGACGGAATGATAACCTTAAGCCAAAATATCACGGTTTTACGGTAACACAATTACAGCTCAAAATATGTTACTTTGAGTTATCTGGATTAAACAAAAAAATCAATTGAACAGGATTTTTATTTTTCAAAACATATTAGAAAATTGGAACATAAGTATAATGTTAAGTTAAAGTGAATTTTAAAAAAAAAAAAAAAAACTAGGGCTGTCAAAATTATCGTGTTAACGGGCGTTAATTAATTTTTTAAATTAATCACGTTAAAATATTTGACACAATTAACGCAGATGCCCCGCTCGGACAGATTTAAATGACAGTACAGTGAAACGCTCACTTGTTGTGTTTTATGGAGTTTTGTCGCCCTCTGCTGGCGCTTGGGTGCGACTGATTTTATAGGCTTCAGCACCCATGAGCATTGTGTAAGTAATTATTGACATCAACAATGGCGGGCTACTAGTTTATTTTTTGAGTTTATTTTTTGATTGAAAATTTTACAAATTTTAATAAAACGAAAACATTAAGAGGGGTTTTAATATAAAATTTCTATAACTTGTACTAACATTTTTCTTTTAAGAACTACAAGTCTTTCTATCCATGGATCGCTTTAACAGAATGTTAATAATGTTAATGCCATCTTGTTGATTGATTGTTATAATAAACAAATACAGTCCTTATGAATCGTATGTTGAATGTATATATCCATCTTGTGTCTTATCTTTCCATTCCAACAATAATTTACAGAAAAATATGGCATATTTTATAGATGGTTTGAATTGCGATTAATTGCGATTAATTACGATTAATTAATTTTTAAGCTGTAATTAACGCGATTAAGAATTTTAATCGTTTGACAGCCCTAAAAAAAACTAAAATATTCTAAATAAAATTGAAATAAATGCAGTCCTTTAGGTTAGCCTAAACCCACAGCCACAGCTTATCATAATCAGAACAAAAATAATTTAATAATTCTCCATTAAAAGCACGTGTGTGACTCGTATCAAGTTTACATTATACACACACTCTTTTTCTCAACACAGTTGCCAGAGACTAAAAAAACACCACGTTTTACCATCACTAGACACAGTGTCCAAAATCCGGCCCGGGGGCCAAATGCGGCCCATGGTCAAATTTCATCCGGCCCCCAGCCTCTGTCCTAAAATCAATAACGTCTGGCCCGCACACAGACTTAATAAGTTGGTCAGCAGTACTGCTACCAGCATATGAAGTAGCTTACACACTAAATGCTACACATCATTTACCCACTAAAAGCCAGCAGCACTCTAAGCAAAAAATCCCCCATGTGACCCTTTACTCCCAATTTTCTAAAATGACGACAATCAACAAAAAAAAAGAAAGTTGACTGTGACGGCAGACGCTTCAAGGATAGGTGGAAATTGGACTATTTCTTCACTAAAATACGCAACAACTGTGTCCGCCTCATTTGCAAAGAGACAGTCACTGTTTTTAAAGAGTTCAATGTGACCAAACAAGACACGCTGACATGTACGATAAGATTACAGGGAAGATATGTTGTGAGAAATTGAAGCAACTTGAAGCTAGTTTATTTCACAGTAGTATTTCGCAAGAGCCCGAGAGTAGAAAGAGAACGCCACAAAGGCTAGTTGTGAGATTGTTGAAATTATTAATTAAATAATTAAGAAAAAAAATAAAGCAAATGTGACGCACACAATGGCTTGCTAAAATTTGCTTAAATACTGTATATTGTTCTTAGGGGTGTCAAACGATTAAAATTTTTAATCGAGTTAATCACAGCTTAAAAATTAATTAATCGTAATTAATCCCAATTCAAACCATCTATAAAATATGCCATATTTTTCTGTAAATTATTGCTGGAATGGAAAGATAAGGCACAAGACGGATATATACATTCAACACACTGTACATACAGTAAGTACTGTATTTGTTTATTATAACAATAAATCAACAAGATGGCGTTAACATTATTAACATTCTGTTAAAGCGATCCATGGATAGAAAGACTTGTAGTTCTTAAAAGATAAATGTTAGTACAAGTCATAGAAATTTTATATTAAAACCCCTCTTAATATTTCTGTTTTAATAAACTTTGTAAAATTTTCAATCAAAAAAATAAACTAGTAGCTCGCCATTGTTGATGTCAACAATAATTATGGTGCTGAAGCCTGAAAGTGCTGAAACCCATAAAATCAGTCACACCCAAGCGCCAGCAGAGGGCGGAAAAACACCAAAAAACACAAGTAACAAGTGAAAATGACACTTTGCTGTCATTTTAATCTGTTTGAGCGTTAAATGCGTCAAATATTTTAACATGATTGATTAAAAAAACCTTAATTAACGCCCGTTAAAGCGATGATTTTGACAGCCCTAATTGTTCTACGTAAAAAACGTCAGCCAAGGTCGGCCCCCCAAATTATTACGACACCAAATCTGGCCCCCTTTGCAAAAGGTTTGGACACCCCTGCACTAAACACACTGGCGTTAACTCTCAAAGCTGGTGGGAAACGTTCATGACAGTGTTTACTAACCTTAAATTTTGTATAAATGCGAAATCATATTGGAGGTATGGCCTCCTCAGGAGCACAATATGATTTACATGTCAGTTGGCCCTCCTCCTCTAAGCCTTGGCCGTCTCTAACTTTTCTGTAGCCAAAGTATTTCCATTCCAGCGATTTTGTTTTCTTCGAAGAGGGGGAAAAGTTCAGGAGTTTTACCTCCTCTAGCCATTGTGTAGCACAGCTGACTCACTGACACTGAGCAACAACCGGTGGGGAGGGTTTAGCCTTGCAGCTGCAAGCGAGGGATTTTTTTATAAAATAAAAAATAGCTTATACCTTTGGGACGGTATGACGGAAATTTGTTGCGGTTGAAACTGGTAATCGGCACGTCTAATTTGGACGCACCCTGCTTCGCTTGTGAATGCAACTGGAGCAGGGAGCGCTTTCGCTACTTTAAGCGTGGAGTTTTAATGCTCCAGGCTGTGACACTACACGCAGGGCATCCTTGGAAGCGGAAGAACAGCGCACACACAGTTCAAAATCAACAATTACAAGATGACAGACGATTAACCATGGCCATATGTTGTTGTGTTGCGCTAAGCAGTTGCATCTGATACTGTTATTGTGGCGGTTGTGTTTTCCATGCTGTGTTAGAGTGACAATGGCCGAGACAGGTGGAGCCTCTCGGGGCGGCTGTTTCGTGAGTCTCACTCTCTTGGAAGTAGCGACAATTTCCCAGTTCAAAATGTCACAAAAGTGAGATCGATTGCACGCCTGTGTGACTTGGGGTAACACGCGGTTTCCTTTTGTGGTTTAATTTTCCCCTATGTATTTTATTATACATTCACTGGCCACTTTATTAGGTACACCATTCTAGTAACGGGTTGGATCCCCTTTTGCCTTCAGAACTGCCTCAATTCATCGTGGTGTATATTCAACAAGGTGCTGAAAGCATTCCTCAGAGAGTTTGGTCCATATTGACATGATGGCATCACACAGTTGGTGCAGATTTGTTGGCTGCACATCCATGATGCCAATCTCCTGTTCCACCACATCCCAAAGATGCTCTATTGGATTGAGATCTGGTGACTGTGGAGGCCATCTGAGTGCAGTGAACTCGTTGTCATGTTCAAGAAACCAGTCTGAGACGATTCCAGCTTTATGACATGGCGCATTATCCTGCTGAAAGTGGCCATCAGAAGTTGGGTACATTGTGGTCATAAAGGGATGGATGTGGTCAGCAACAATACTCAGGTAGGCTGTGGCATTCCAACGATGCTCAATTGGTACCAAGGGGCCCAAAGAGTGCCAAGAAAATATTCCCCACACCATTATACCACCACCACCAGCCGGAACCGTTGATACAAGGCAGGATGGATCCATGGTTTCATGTTGTTGACGCCATATTCTGACCGTACAATCCGAATGTCGCAGCAGAAATCGAGACTCATCAGACCAGGCAACGTTTTTCCAATCTTCTATTGTCCAATTTCGATGAGCTTGTGCAAATTGTAGCCTCAGTTTCCTGTTCTTAGCTGAAAGGAGTGGCATCCTGCGTAGTCTTCTTCTGCCGTAGCCCATCTAACTCAAAGTTTGACGTACTGTGCGTTCACAGATGCTCTTCTGCCTACCTTGGTTGTAACGGGTGGTTATTTGAGTCACTGTTGCCTTTCTATCAGCTCAAACCAGTCTGGCCATTCTCCTCTGACCTCTGGCATCAACAAGGCATTTCCGCCCATAGAACTGCCGCTCACTGGATATTTTTTTTTTTTCGGACCATTCTCTGTAAACCCTAGGGATGGTTGTGCATGAAAATCCCAGTAGATCAGCAGTTTCTGAAATACTCAGACTAGCCCTTCTGGCACCAACAACCATGCCACGTTCAAAGTCACTCAAATCACCTTTCTTCCTTATACTGATGATCGGTTTGAACTGCAGGAGATTGTCTTAAACCATGTCTACATGCCTAAATGCACTGAGTTGCCGCCATGTGATTGGCTGATTAGAAATTAAGTCTTAACGAGCAGTTGGACAGGTGTGCCTAATAAAGTGGCCGGTGAGCGTATACTCCAGTTCGCTCGGCATTGAGTTGGGAGGGAGCGACTCCGCTACATTATGCTACAATACGTGCAGCGTGGCCCATGCTCCCTTCTTTTTGTCCAATCAATAAGTGCGCCTTTCGTCCATGTGATACTACTCGGAAAGTGAGGTTGGCCCAGTGTGAATGCTGAACCTTTCCAACAAGCCTTGACTAACCTTTCTTCCTCTGTCTCCTTGGTTATTGAGCCCCGACATGGTGTCCACTGGTAAATATAATTAGCCAACAATAGCACAACTATGTTCATAGGTAGCATAGGCGTGTAATAATGTATATCTTATTGTTGTTTGTTCTTCTCCTCTTCTGTCTGCTTCCTTCCTTTCTATCCCCCCGTTACCCTTCCGGTTCGCTGCTTTCTCCTAATTAATAAAACATAAGGAACAACCACAGTGGGAGTATATCAAACTCCCATGTGATACATTAAAACTGTTCAGACAGTAAGGACACTCAGAATCCTATTTTCCCGGTCTAAGCAGCTGAACACATAATGTTGTAGATCGAGGACGTGGTAAGCCAAGGACTCCCTGTGCAGACAAATTCAATTTGGCCGCATGACCTTTGACCTCATGACCCCAAAATGTAATCTTTTCTGCTTCATGTGACGAAAAACATCCTGAAATTTTTGGATGTCTTGGCACCATCAATGAGTTCAATGAGTGCCCTTAGATCAGTACTTCTCAAATGGTGGGGCGGGCCCCCCAAGGAGGGCGCAGAGCTATGCCAGGGGTGGCGCATGTGACCTTGGGGAACATACGTTTTTTGCTGTACTAGAAAAAAGTGTCATTGGACATCCACTCAGTGGGTGCCAGTGGCGCTCTGGACACTGGAGATTTGGAAAGCTAAGACGAGGAAATATGACGAAGCCTATGTAGTGTTTGGCTTTGACTTTTAGCACAGTGGGAGACCAGGAAAGACCAGTCTGTTTACCGTGTCTAAAAATGTTCGCAGCGGACAGCAGGATGCCAAATCATTTAAGAGGTCACATAAAGACATTAGACATCTCAATGTAAAAAAAATGAATATGAATCAGGAATTATTATGGATGAAAATTGTCCAATTTAAAAAAATAGGTCTAAATTAAAAAACAAAAACAAACACAAAAAAAAAAACAGGTATGAAATGTAAAAATATATATATAGAAAATTGGACATAAAAATTTTAAAATAAAAAACTTGAAAAATTTAAAGAATTTTTAAAAAGAATAAAATCCATTTTTATCTTTAATGATTCCCCTTTTTTTTCTCCATTTACAATATGTTTTTAATTTTTATTTTTTAAATATCTTATTTAATTTTTTTCCCCACATTTTCTCATTTCTTGTTGTAATCTTAGTAATTTTTTTGGTCTATATTAAAAAACACATATGGATGATTCATTATCAATAATTATATGTAAATTTACAGCAAAAATCAAAACTGTCCTTCTGCTCAATGACAATGTCGTGTTTGTTTCATTAATTTTCGTTTTTTTCCGGTCAAATTATTTGGGATTTAGTCCTCAAGAGTTAATGTTGCTAATCAATTTGAATTTACAATAATTTTTTGATTTTACAAAATTTTATTTTTCAGTATCAAACGGTCAATGAATGTGCCTTGAGTGTATGTTTTACAGTTTGGAAGTGTTTTTGTTTTTTAATTTAGGCAAATTGATGTGCTTGAAGTCTTTTCTGTTAAAAACAAAACAATGTTAGTAAAGTCATATTGTATTTTATTCCAAGTTGATCTATATTACGTTTTTTCTTTAATATTAAAAAGGACACAATGTTATTCAGAGGTGTGATGATTATAATAATAATCTTATAGCAAATGATACGACATTTACAGTGGAGGCAGAGAGTTGGGGGGGCGCAAAACATTTACGTCTTCCATTGGGGGAGCATTACAGAAAATAATTGAGAAGCACTGCCTTAGATGGACAATCTCATGTGCAACACACTTGGAATGACGGACAGTTTGTCAGATGACAATTTTTTTTTTAAAAGACTTTTTCATCTCTCGAGCGGTGTCTGATCATGCCGAGACTGCACGCGGCCTCGCACTCGGTGCCGTGTAAAATGCTGTTTGTGTGTGTCTGCGGGGCATGTCGCGGCTTTTACTGCAATGGGGGAAAGTGCCGAAGCGTCTTCAGGGATGTCTGCGGCTCATAATTGACTTTGTCACGTAATGGGGCAACACTAAACACAGCTTTAATTATGGTTTTAACCCTACATCGTGCCAAACTACACCATTACGCGACATGACTACACATGGGTTTAATAGCTCGCATCTGCGGAGTCTCTTCATGGCTGCTTTGATACAGAGCAGCGGGCTCACAAAATAAGTTTGAGATGTTTTTTAAAAAAAAACAAGCTTGAGATTACTACGGAGCCCCCTGGGTGCCAGGGTAGAATTTTTTTTTTTTTAATCATAGCTAATCTGTACCCACAGTTTACTAATCTGTACCCACAGATTACTAAACTGTACCCACAGTTTAGCAATCTGTACCCACAGATTACTAAACTGCGGGTACAGATTAGCTATGATTTTTTTATTTTTTCTACCCTGGCACCCGGGGGGCTCCGTAAATATCCATTTTCTATTGGATGAAAAAATAGACAAAATTAAAATAATTATTAGAAAAAAATGTGCATTAAAATAAACAATAAATGACAAAATGAAACCCCTAAAAGAATTGTCGAAAAATTAAAATATATTGTACATTTCCTATTAAATAAGATGGGAAAAAAACAACAAATACATACAATGCTATGAATTAATGTGTATTAGAATAAAAATGGAAAAATTAACCTTCATTGGAAAAATCTATTGATTGAAAAGTTAAGAATTACACTTCCTATAAAATGCAATGAAAAAACACCCAAAAAATACACAAATTTGAGGAATGAAAGTATATTACGTTAGCGATTGACCTCTTAGCCAAACGCCGCGTGTTCATGTTGTTGTTAACCCAGACACCAAGAACACGAACTCTGCTAACCTTAAAGGGGATGTCATGCCCTGGGAAAATGTTAATATTCCATCATTTATCCATAAATGCATGCCTTTTGTATTCATATGTCATGCCACTTCGTGTAATTAAACACAAGAAAATGAGAGAAATTTGGCTCGATTGTCAAGCTAAAACGACCGGTGTAGGTTCACTATCCTCTTCCCCTCACTATCCACTCGCTCTCGCTATATAAGCTATATAATTGGCCGAGGAAATGCTGTCCCGTGAAATGCCTGTTGAAAAATGTTCCCGTTGGTACTTGTTGCGTTCGCTTAAAAGTGCCCATTTTAAAAGGAAAAGCGATGGATGATACTCCACGCAGAGCGTATTATAAACAAATGTTAAAGTTGTATAAACATATAGCGAGAATAAGGAACGTCACTGACAAGCGCAGGCCCCCGCGAGTGGATAGTGAGGGGAATAAGATAGTGCACCTACACCGGCGCCCGAGATCTGGCAGATTGTGTGCGTGACGTCATTACAAGTGAAGAGAGCGCCACCGGCCACTAGGGGGGCAGCGCCTGTCTGCATCAATAGAATTCCTTCTAGTGAGGGGAGAATTAGGGGTGTTTTGAGCTGTTTATGCTGATGCATTGTGTTCGTCCTGCACATATTCCAGGTTCCCTCATAAAGAAACACCCCTCGTTGTCAATAAAAGAGAATTCAGAATTGTTTCTTCAACAAGAAAAAGGCTCAGTGCTTTAATACTGAATGCCGGCGATGATGGCAGACAATTTCGTTTCTAGTTTCAGCGACGAATCCGACGTAGAAGGACGTAACGAATGTTCATCTAATGGTGACGAGGAGAGTTACGAAGCTTTAATCGGTGTTTTAGGTTACCAATTTGAGCCCAAACGAACGCCAATGCAGCGTAATGAAACGGTCATTGAGGGGAGCAATGACACTGATGAAACATCGGCAGCAGATTGTGTGGGAAACACCAATGATTTGTTTTGCATTTCTTTTTGTGAAGCTGATACACCGTGACTGCAAAATAAAGGAATGCATAGAAAAATTATCATTTATTGCGCTATCATAGCTTTTCGCTCTGCCAACAGACACAAATATGAATGGGATCAGAGGATTTGTTCTATATATTTTACGAGCGATAATTTATACATGTGTCCAGTCCTGTATCCAATGCGTGATATTTTTTTTTTTTATAAAAGGGTACTCACTCTGGCCATTTCGAGCTTAGCTGCTCCCCTCCTTTGCTTAGCCTTAGCCTCCTTTGCCAGTCATCGTCCTCTTTCTTGATATCTCGGGACATTTAGGTGGCTGCGCGTGTATGGTCGGCACCGCATCTCCTTTGAGCAGCAATCTTTTAGCAAAACCCGATTTCACTTGTCCATAGTTCGAGAAGCTTTCAGGTGGAAAATGCGCACCATAGAAAACCGTGCCGGAGGCTGTGTCTAGAAAATTAGCCCTCTTTGCACGGACAAACTTTACCCATTGTCTGCGCAGTCCAGCTTTTTTTTTCGCGTTCAGGAACTCATGAATACTATATTCCGATAAATAGCTATTTGTACACCACATAGCACAGCAGATTTGAACCATTCTAGTGATGTTTTGGTCAAACAAACCCAAACGCTACTCTCTCGTCGATAAAAAAACAATGGCACCTGGCTCCGCCTCGACTTTCATTCACTTGTCGTGACGTCCCCGCCCCATTCGGCTGTTTCCGGAACACTTTCGGAAATGTTCGTCATTTTCTTTTTTTTTTTTTTTCTTTTTTTTTTTTAAACCTGTCCTGTTCAGCTGTTTGACACAGAGAATGGAAGTCTAAGTGCCCAGATTCTGAACAGTTTTAATGTTTCACATTGAGAGTCTGACATACTCCCATTGTGATCATTCAAAGTACCTTTTTAATATGACAAAGCAGCGAACAGGAAGGGATTATGGGGGGACAGAAGAAAAGAAATACAAGAGAAGAAGGAAAAGAAACACATACACCAACAACAACTAGAAATACATTGAACATCTAAACTAATTACTAATATGCTGGTGCTATCGTCAGCGAGATGTATTTCCGGTTTACACCATGTGGGGGCCTATTGGCCAGTGAAAGAGGAGAATGGGGGTGGGGGTGTCTATAAGCTAAGTGAGTGAAAGGGGTAGAGTGTACACAAATCAGTTCTGTGATCTAGAACCCAGTAATCGTGTGAATATCTTATGAGTGTAAGCCCGTTGGCGACCAACCCTACGCCGCCGCATCGCCAATCCCGGCACCGGGACCCCCAACCAGAGCATGCCCTACCACATCCAGCAGCACGCAGGCCCCACCGGGCGCGCGACAGCCACGCAGACGGGCGGAGAAGCCGCGCGGGCGCCAACCCAGGGCCACGGCCCCCACCCAGCCAGCCCGGGGAGGGTGGGCGGGCGGGCGGGGGGCCATGCGCAGCCCATCCCTCCTCCCGCAGCCCAGCAAAGGAGCCATCGTCCCCCCCCGGGACCCAGGGTGGTCCCCCGGGCCACCCGCGCACCCATCAACCGGCCTTCAGGGATGGCAGGAGGGGACGCATCACCAACCCCACGCCTACACCCACCCCCACCCGCCCACCCGGGCCACGAGCCACAGCCGCAGCCCCCCAACCGGCACGACACGCCACGGGACCCCCAGCGGCCCACCAAGCCCCAGGCAAGGCAGGGTCCCCCGCCGGTGCAGGCAACACCCCGCTGATACACCGGCGCCCAACCAGCGACCCGTGACGGAGCGCAGGGCGGATGCCCAGCCAGAGAAGAGAGGGGAAGGCGGAGGCAGGAGAACGCCCAGGAACTGCCACGGGGCGATGCAAGATCGGAGACCCGACCCCCCAACCTACTCCCGCGGCCGGCAGCCGAGGCAGAGGGGAGGCCACACCCCATGTTCGTCATTTTCGATCTATTTTCGATAATTGCTCATTAATGTGATTGATTTTTTTGTTAACTTTATCAATATTTGTTATCTTGGCACATAACGGTTCTATTGATGTCTCACACCCCCTTTGCCGCTACATACCCTTTAAGAAAAGACAAAAGGTCGAGTAGTCAAGAATACCAAGAACCAAGCAACGAAAAACATCAGGCTACAGAAGGAAAAACTAGAGCCAGGGTCGCATTTTAGCAGCATCCAGAGAGGTGACAACGTCCGGAGAAATTGTTCAGGTTTTTTTTAAAGCGTTGGAGGGTGGCATCAGTCATGGATTGGACGAAAGAGTTCGTGGTCACTGTTGTCGGGGCAACAGGAGTTATCAGGCGTCTGCCAGGAATGCATGCGATGTAAGCTTAGAACGTTGTGTCCATCTGTTATTAAATTTGTTTTTTTTTTTTTTAGTGTAGACATTTCACATTGTGATAAAGTGCTACAAGGTCATTCAGTCAATCATCCGTTTGCTCATTGATTCGGTGAGAATTTATCTGTTAGGAAATCTTTCAGTTGATTGAGGACAGCCGAGGGAGACACGGAAGCCCTCCTCCGCCGCATCCCGCGCAGGTGGTTCACTCCTCGCAGGGCCGGACCAGCCTATACGCAGACTATGCAGCTGCTTAGGGCCCCTGACCACTAGGGGGCCCTCAATCTGGCAATTGTTTAATTTGTATTCTGTTTACTACAGTTTGCTTTATTTGACTTTTGTGAGTTTTGAGACTTGATTACAAGCCTAAAAAAATAAAAGTTCTTCCTTAACTTCTTTCTTTCCACGTTTAGAAAAAGGCGCTATCTACTGTAAGTACTGACAATCATTTGGGGTGAGAAGTTTGAAGTATGCAGTGCAACAAAATCTGATTAATATACAAAATATGGACGTATGGGTTGGATTGCATGTATGGGTTTCACAGTACACTGTGACGAAATGGTGGGCCAAAAATATGGGCCTCTTTGCATTATTTTGCTTAGGGCCCCCAAATGGCCTGGCCCTGACTCCTCGTCTTTCCTGGCTTGGTTCACGCGAACAAGCCTCTCTTAGTCCCGAATCTCTGTGATCATTTCCGTCACCACTTGAGCTGTGGCAACATTAGATGCTGTTAGGTCCATCTCATAAGTGGATTTTAACGGGGGGGCAGGCCCCCCTGGTGGTCGAAAAGTGTCACTACATGTAATTGACTTTCCTATTTATACCAGTATAAACATTGTAAAGCAATAAAACTGCAACAAAAATGAATGAAATGAACAAAAAAATAAATTATTTTTCGAACAGATCATGTGACTAGCACCTTTGACGGTCATTTGCTTTGCATATAATTTTCATCTTAAAAAATGAATATTAGGGGAGGGCAATTTTATTTTTTTCTAATGATTTTTTTCTTTGATTGAAAATATTTTATTTTTTTACCGAAGCAACTTTTTGAGGGATTGAATGATTGAGACACAAATGTCCTATTCTTAATGTGGCCCAAACACAAAAAGAATTGCTTCAATCAAAGAAAACTTTTTCAATTAAAAATTAAGTGTTCAAATGCACATTTTTCAGTCTCAAATATTTTTTCGCATTCAAAAATATTTTCTATGATTGAAATTTTTCCTTTTTTGATTGAAGTGATTTTTCTTTTAAAACATATATATTTTTAAGCAACTTTTTTTTCGATTGAATAATAAAGACAAAACCGTCCTAGCCAAAATTTGACCCAAACACAAATCAACATTACTTCAATAAAAAAAAAAAAAAAAAAAAAAAAAAAAAAAAAAAAAACGACTTCAATCCAAAAAAATCAATGAAAAATATTCAATCCAAAAAAAGTTGCTTCAATCAAAATATATATTCCCCCCCCCCCCCCCCCCCCCCAAAAAAAAGTGTTTGAATGGACAATAAAGACACAAATCTACCTCCATATGGCAATTTTTGACTGTGGTAACTACATTGGCACGACACCGGTGGGCGTACCATATTCAATAGATGACGATCTTGGCGTAGTAAGTATTAGTAAAGTATTGCCTAAGCAGCCTGATTTAGAATTCCCCTCAAGAATGGTGGGAAACAAAAAACGCTCATTGTCAACTTATTATCATGAATATTCTTGAAAGTTAAATTTTATTGCTGACACTGCGTTTCAGGGTTATCAACATGTTGTGCCCCCCCTGCCCCAAAAGTCAAACTCCGCCTATGGTCCATCTTCACCTGTGATAAGTCATCAAAGACCTTGTCGAGGCTGGCTCGCCTCGCACCACTTTCGCCGAGAAACGGAGCATCCAAAGGGCACCAATACCCAGCAGGAGAGCAAGAACCAACAGTGTGCTGGACACGTAAACATCTTCGACATCCTCAATGTCAAGCGCGGTCATACTTATGGGCCTCCATCTCGCCCAGCTATCCTCCGTAAATCCAGACGTGAAAGTGTGAAAGGCTCGATGTAGTTCGCATTATTGAGAAAATCTTGTCCAAGGTACTTAGAGACCAATTGAGCAGTTCCATGACGCATAAGATCAGTACAGAATTATTCACAACTAGACAGCGTTCGCGTATGTCAGCAGATGAATAACAACTGATGTTCTGTCGTTGTGACAGAGCTGATTATTAAGGTATGTTATGTCTCACTTTATCTTTTGTCTCTCCTTCTCCTTCACTTTTTGTTATGGGAACACTATGTAGTGTTTGTGTGTCTGGCTTAACGCCCTGATTTTGAAAGTCTGTGGTTGTGAGAGGTTTCCTCAACTGTCTGTTGTTATTGGCCTACAGGACGGCTGAAGACTACCTGCAGTTTGCGGTCGCCGTAACCATGATGACGGCTGTGGGTCACTGTCACCGAGCTAGCAGTTGTCTTATCACTCACTCGCTCCTTTCTTGCATTCTTTTGTTCTGCCCACACATTCTTTCTCATGCGCTCATATTTTAGATGTATTTTATTGTTGGTTACATTATGGGTTTTATACACTCACCGGCCACTTTATTAGGTACACCATGCTAGTAACGGGTTGGACCCCCCTTTGCCTTCAGAACTGCCTCAATTCTTCGTGGCATAGATTCAACAAGGTGCTTGGAGCATTCCTCAGAGAGTTTGGTCCATATTGACATGATGGCATCACACAGTTGGTGCAGATTTGTCGGCTGCACATCCATGATGCGAATCTCCCGTTCCACCACATCCCAAAGATGCTCTATTGGATTGAGATCTGGTGACTGTGGAGGAAATTTGAGTACAGTGAACTCATTGTCATGTTTAAGAAACCAGTCTGAGATGATTCCAGCTTTATGACATGACGCATTATCCTGCTGAAAGTAGCCATCAGAAGTTGGGTACATTGTGGTCATAAAGGGATGGACATGGTCAGCAACAATACTCAGGTGGGCTGTGGCGTTCCAACAATGCTCAATTGGTACCAAGGGGCCCAAAGAGTGCCAAGGAAATATTGCCCACACCATTACACCACCACCACCAGCCTGAACTGTTGATAAAGGGCAGGATGGATCCATGCTTTTATGCTGTTGACGCCAAATTCTGACCCTACCATCCGAATGTCGCAGCAGAAATCGAGACTCATCAGACCAGGCAACGTTTTCCCAATCTTCTATTGTCCAATTTCGATGAGCTTGTGCAAATTGTAGCCTCAGTTTCCTGTTCTTAGCTGAAAGGAGTGGCACCCGGCGTGGTCTTCTGCTGCTGTAGCCCATCTGCCTCAAAGTTCGACATACTGTACGTTCAGATGCTCTTCTGCCTACCATGGTTGTAACGGGTGGTTATTTGAGTCACTAGCCACGTTTACATGGAGCCAAATATTCCAATTACAATCGGTTTAGATGTTTAAACCGAATAAAAGTGTTCCATATAAACACCTCATTCAGAATGAACAGGCCCAAACCGAATGGAATTTCATTCCGTTTCACAGGGGTGGAATATTCCTTTTCCCAAACCGATTAGAAGTAAAATTATATCATGTAAACAGGGAAGCGGAATGGTGTCTGGTTGCGTTCTTTCTGCACATGCTCCGTACTGACGCGGTGACGTCACTTGGTGACGTAAGTAACGTCACTTGCAACATGGCTTCCAAGCACAGCGCACCTAATTGGAGTCCGGCGGAAAGATTGTATTTGATTCAAACTTTAAAAGAATTGAATATAAATGCTCGCTTAGACGGGCGTAAAACGAGGAACAGTGAACTATTTAAAAAAGTTCACGAGAGGTTACACGAAGCCGGAATAGACCGGAGCGTTGACCAGATTAGAAACCGGTGGAAAACGCTGAAAACCGGCTACTACAAGGCAAAAGAGCAAAACAGCAGAAGCGGATACGACCCCACAAACACAACAAGTGGGTTAAAGTTAAAACAGCAGCACTCTGACGATCGATCTCCATGTTTTGCAACGTGACGCTTTGTTTTGATTAATCTGCGCATGTCAGACGGCAGTTGTCAAACGTCCTTTCGGAATAAAGGCAGACACATGTAAACGCTGGATCGGAATAGATGAAGTGACATGTAAACAGCTGATCTGAAATTTCCATTCGGAATGATTTGAATCGGTATGAATAAAAGTCAGCATGTAAACGTGGCTACTGTTGCCTTTCTATCAGCTCGAACCAGTCTGGCCATTCTCCTCTGACCTCTGGCATCAACAAGGCATTTCCGCCCACAGAACTGCCGCTCACTGGATATTTTTTCTTTTTCGGACCATTCTCTGTGAACCCTAGAGATGGTTGTGCGTGAAAATCCCAGTAGATCAGCAGTTTCTGAAATACTCAGACCAGCCCTTCTGGCACCAACAACCATGCCACGTTCAAAGTCACTCAAATCACCTTTCTTCCTCATACTGATGCTCGGTTTGAACTGCAGAAGATTGTCTTAAACCATGTCTACATGCCTAAATGCACTGAGTTGCCGCCATGTGATTGGCTGATTAGAAATTAAGTGTTAACGAACGAGCAGTTTGACAGGTATACCTAATAAAGTGGCCGGTGAGTGTATATCTATGTTTTATTATGTACTAAAACAATAGAAACAGGCATGTCTGTGATAATTAACATGTTGGCAAAAAAAATATTTTCCATTCAATATTTGATGAAATATTTGTTGGATAAGTACAATACACCTATTTTTATTATACGAATTCTAGATTTATGTGTTCCAATAAAATGGAAAAAAATAGGTCTGCAGCTATCGAATATTTTAGTAATCGAGTAATCGACTGAAAATTTTATCGATTAATCGAGTAATCGGATAAAACAAATATATTTTTAGGTGAAGAGCAATTATAAATATACATGAGAAAACAAGACATTTCATCTAATCTTGAACCATTTTCAGTCAATCAATGTCTTTATTTTCGATGTATATTGTTGAAAACAGCCAACAATTGCATCTCAGATGTAACTAGAATTTAAAAAAAAGACTAATTCACTGCTTTCACTCAAAAAACTTTTAGATCTTATTTAAAAAAAAAAAAAAATATATATATATATATATATATATATATCTTACCTAAAAATGCCGTTACGCTTGATAACACACATCACTTAAAAGTTAGGATTTTTTTCCTACGTGTTTCAATTGAATTTCTATTTGTGTCAAGCCATTTTTAGGTTCTAGTTAAGTTTTAAGTTAGTCTAAACTGTAAGTCCTGATAGGATTTTGAGTTTTTGCAGTGTTCAAAATAAATGTATGATACAGGCTGTATTGGAGCACATTAGGGACCAGTGCTACTTGGTGTTTTATCCAGCAATGACTACTGAGCTAAAATTGACTGTTAGCATTATTGAGTTTTTATCTTACACCCTCATCACTACACAACGCAATTTTATGTTAAAGCCTGTATGTAAGACACGTTAGCCACGCATCGACAGTGGTCATAATTAATAGAAACCTAGCCCTCCGCAGGGCTAACGTTATGTGAGCTTGTGACAGTAACGTTAATCTTATTTATTAGCACTTAGCGTTCTTTATTAGCGCTTAGCGCTCTACTGCTTTAAGATGGCGGCGGTTTACTAACGCTGCCCAGACGCGGCCGAGTCTGTCATTTCGCATCTAGTTCAACATACATGTGATCTCTATGAGACGCATCAGACGCTACCTGCTACCAACTAGCATCGTGCGGGCATTATTTAGCAAAGTCGGCGTCGTGTGTAGCGGCTGTCTGCTGCAGTAAGTTTTGTTGTTGTTGTTTTTTGCTTCGTCCTCTACGCACGTAACATCAGCGCGTTGTCCCGCATTAAAAGTAGTCCGAGCAAAACGTGATGCTTATAGCTGTCAAAATAAACGAATACTCGAGGTGAATAAAATTACTCAGATCAGTTATAAAACTCGAGTTACTCGAGTTGCTCGAGTATTCGTTTCAGCTCTACAAAAAATATATACCTAGTGAGAAAATTATTTTCTGTAAATTTGAACAAAAATTTGGGAATTTCAACCTAGGACAAGGAAATATTGTACAAAAAATAGCCGACAAATTAACGACACAGTAGGTAAAAATACCAAAATGTGTGTATGTGTATTTTCTTCTATTTTGGAAACAATCGTTACCTCGAAGCCAGCCCTCCCACTTCAAATGAATTGCACGTCTATCATCGTCAGTGTGTAATGAAAAAAAATAGAATTAAAACCAAAAAAAAGACCAAGTATATACTGTATACGATGTGTTTTGGACACCAACATCAGCTTTTCCTCGTAAATCCAACCCTCATTTTAAAGTACACGTTCCATTCCAATCCGTCACGAGTACAGTACATAACCCAGACGGCAACTCAGAGAAGGAAAACCCCGTAAAAAACAGTGTCAACCGAAACCAGACATTCATCAGCCGTCCTCATTACAAACACACGTACAATAAACAAACACACACGGATACTACCATAAAAGTATTTTGGAATTTCCAAAACGTGCAGAGTAGCTTCAACAATAGTGTTTTGCCACCATTTTAAATCATTGTTTTCCATTGCAGCTGATAGATGAATTAGAGTTGCTTTAAAAATGTACAGTTTTTACAATTACCACACAGCAACTTCATCATATGCAGAGGTGGGTCGAGTAGCCAAAAATTTGACTCAAGTCAGAGTAGCGTTACTTCAAAATAATATTACTTACTAAAGTAACAGTCGTCATCCAAAAAATGTACTCAACTACAAGAAAAAAAAAGGTATTTGGTGAAAATACACAAGTAATGAGTAACATTGTGAGTAACTGCTTGTGATGTTTGATTTAAATTTTTTTTTTTTTTTCTCAGCACAGGTATCTGCAGCATATGAACTATTATTATAATGCACTGTAACTTATTGCATAACCACATTAAGCCAAAGAAATACAAAAAATGCATTGAATTCTAGCGAGAGAGAAAAATCTACAGAAATTAAACATCATCTGTCCAAAAAGCATGAGCGCCTTCTAGTGGAGAAAACCTATTTACTATTATGAAATTAAAAGGATCATATCTCCGGTTTTCTGTGGTCCATCAGTACCAAATAAAAACTGGGAGAGCCACTGTTGGTATCTGTAAAATAAAAAGGGAAAATGTAACGACTAGTGAAAACCAAAGTAGCGAAGAAAGAGTAGCATTTCTTCACAAATTGACTCAAGTAAAAAGTATGGCTTTGTAAAATTACTCTTAGAAGTACATTTGTTTTGAAAGTGTTGCAATTAGTTTTATTGGTTTGGGAGGATACACTGCCCTCTGGTGGCAAAAGTGAATATGACATAACTCGTCTAGGCTGAATCAAACTGCTCATTGTTCAGTCCAACATAAGGCTTTAAGTTTTTGTTTGAGCTAATATGTTTGTTTAAGCATTTGTAATTTAGTTTAAAGGCATACTGGGATTTTTTTGTGGGAATATGTGTTTGAACGATTAAAGAAAATTGTTAAAAAAAAAAAAAAAAAAAAAAAAAAAAAGCTGGCAGACATTTAATTAGACATTTAAACTAGTTTTTTTTGTACTTTTGCTTTACTTAGATCCCCATTTTTTTATACCATTTGATGCTAAGCTGTGGTATTTTATTTAAAAATTATTTTTAAATGCATTCATTTTTGCACTATAAGGCGCACCTGACTATAAGCCGCCACCCACCAAATTTGACACAAAAACGAAATTTGTTCATCGATAAAATGCACTGGACTATAGGCCGCAGCTGTCCTCGCTGTATTATGGGATATTTACACCAAAATATTACCGGTAACACTTTATTTGACAGCGGCATTATACGACTGTCATAAGACCAAACGAACCACCATGAAGCTTTGCAGTCAAGTGGTTCAAAGCTTCATGGTGGTCCATTTGGTTTCATTGCTTTTGCATTTAGTTTCATTTCATTGCTTCAAGACGCTTCATTTGGCCATTACCTTGGGGGAGACAGTCAAGCTCTGCTGCCAACACTGTTGTAGTCCAACATGCATCCTAGCATGCATTGCAGCAATACAGATGTAAATAACAATCAAAATTCAAGTTCTGTGCTAATTATTAATTCAGTTACTGTTCCAGTTGTTTCATTAATTGCCACATATGGTATTTGGTAACACTTTATTTGACGGTGGTGCCATAAGACTTTCATTATACTATCATAACTATGAAATGAGACTGTCATGAGCATTAATGAATGCTTAATTACATGTCATTTAGTGTTATCCGGCAAATTATCTTACTTTTGAATGGATGTAAAAGATCCAAGCCTGACATAAATGAAGTTAGTGACATAATTTGCCAGATGACACTTAATGACATCTGTCATAAGCATTCAGTAATGCACATGATAGTGTCATGTCATAATTATGACAGTCGTATTACCATGCTTTCAAAAAAAATGTTACCTATTAACCCAAATAAATCAATAAATAAGCCGCACTGGACTATTAGCCGAAGTATTCAAAATGAAAGAAAAAAGTAGCGGCTTATAGTCCGAGAATTACGGTATTGCTCTTGTGAAATGAAAGTGCAATTTTGAATAGTTTGAAGAAACACTCAGGGACTTTTAGTTTGCATTCGCATTTAATGCTTTTTTGAAGTGTAATCTTGGCACCAATGGATGTGCAGGTCAACATAAATGTTTTAATGCAAGTACACACTAGGCAAGTGCCGGTTACCAGTTTCAAGGTTTACGTGGTATGAAAACGTCACGGTTTCAAAACCACTAAAATGTTCCGTCATACCGCAGTACGATGGCTACTTTTTATGTCCCAAAAATGCAGTGAGAAATCCTTGGCTTGGAACGGCAGCGCTCACCCTTCCCCCTCCAGTTGTTGCGCTGTCCTTTGCTGTCGAATAGACACAATGAGTGAAGATGTTGAAACTACACTTGAGCTTTTCCCCCCCTCAAAAAAGTCGCTAGTATGGGAGTACTTTGGCTACCGAAAAGAAACAGACGGCTTAGAGGAGGAAGGACAGCAGGACCGCCAACATGATTTCACATTTGCGTGACCATCATTTGTCACTTTATGCAAAATTTAAGGTAAGTAAATGCTGTCATGAACGTTTCCCACCAGCTACGAGAGTTCACTCAAGCTGGTTTAGTGTATCTAGCGACGGTAAAACAAATACGATAACGTAAGCTTGTTAATGAGGCCGATAACGTGGGTAGTAAGCATGCCAAGACAGCTAACTTGTTTCCGCTGTACCATTAGCTTACTTTTGCAGTCTTCCGCCATTGTAAAGATCTGTTCAAAAACACATTTTCATAATACAGCCTGTGGTGTTTTTTCTCTCTGGCGACTTTCTGTGTTGAGAGAGGGTGAGTGTGAGTGTGTATAATGTGTAAATAATGATACGAGTCATACACACATGCACTGGCTCTTGCTCTCACTCTCCATTAATTTTCAACTAATTAATAGTAGTGGTATGTTTTACATAAACAATATATGATCAAATTGATTTTACGTCCAGTTGTTTATTTTTTTGTTCTTGTTCTAATGTTGAGCAACATTATCTGTGGTAGGGCTGCAGCTATTGATTATTTTAGTAGTCGATTAATTAGTTTGAATAATCGAGTAATCGGATAAGGAACATGAAAAATTAAATTAACTGAGCTGAGCCTCAAACGGTATAAAAAATTTTTTTTAAAAAGAGGATCTATGTACAACAAAAGAACAATTGGCTAACTTACATCGCAAAAGTCCGCTAGTTCAAATGCTATAAAATGCTAAAACCTTTTTATAATGCTCTTAACAAATGGTTCAGACACATATTCCCACAAAAATAGGCTAAATATACCAATAAACTAAATTACGAATGCATTAAAAAAAAAATTTCCTCAAACAAAATTTTGCTTATGTTGGTCTTAACAGGGAGCACCTGGATTCAGCCATGTGAATTGAGGCCGAATAGAAGGCAGTGTATCCACCCAAATCAATAAAACTAAATGCAAGCACTTTCAAAATAAACCATTACGTCACTTTAATTAAACGAATACTCGAATCAGCAAAATTTAACTCGAATATCTTTTTCTCATCGAATACTCGAGTTAATCGATTAATCGTTGCAGCTGTAACCTGTGGCTTTAGTCTATAAATTCTATTTATATCAATTTTATTTAAAATATATTATTTATTTATTGTTAACATTATATTCATGTTGTTCCAATTTGCAAAAATGTTGAGAAAAAAAATCCAGTTCAATGGCAAAAAAGTATTTTTTAACCCCTTCTTGCCAAATGTATCACATTTGATACACTTAGAATTGAATGATTTTCAGACTAAGTCAGAATTTTGAAATATCTTTCCTCCCCAAAAAATAATAGATGCAAGTCAACTCATGCATCTGCAGGTTCCATGAGGAAAAAAAACAGGATTTAGCAAGGGTTATAGATATTAGAGCGCTTATTACACATATTTTTTTTTCTTTTATACAAATTTGAAAAAAAGGTTTCATTAAGGCCTTATTTTTCAAATTTTGTGATTCTCTGACAATTTCTTCATATTGCAGGCATAAAATGGTTTTAAACCCATACATCTAAAAAAAAGAACACATTTTAGAGCTGTAATTGCAATACCGTGATACAGTGAAATCGCATTTTAGCTTAAGGTCACCATACCGTCAAAATTTAATACCGGCACATGCCTAGTACATTTCTTTGTTTCTTTGTTTTACATTTCCTAAAATTATTCTGAAACGCATTAAACGTTAAGTTCATCCATAGATTAATCAATTACCGTAATTTCCCGAATATAAGGCGCACCCGTTTATAACGCGCACCCTAATTTTAGAAGAAAACAGAGCTTGAGTACAGATACAGAGATGTCATTTTACTGACTGGTGAAACACAGCACAAACATAGCACATTGGTAGTTCAAAACATTACCGTAAACTGACAATATTTACGGTAATAATATGATTTGACAACTTCTCCAACTTACCAGAATCTAGGAGAAAACAAAACAGATGTGACTTTTCTTTTAAAGGCTGCTGTATAACTTGCTCGTTTCCTCATGATGAATAAATGTTTCTTCCATGGATTGATACGGTAAAATGAAAGTGAGAACGTAAGTCGGAAATCCGTGAGAGCTCATAGCTGTCAACTCGACAGTAACAAAAGGAACTATTGTTATTTGGGTTTGAGTTTCCCGAGAGACCGATATAGTTGACGGACACAGGAAGTGTGTGTCCTTACATTTGTTATGGTCCGAATTGCGGAGCTGCAATAAACGTCGACTCAAATGAGTTCAAGAAACTAAATTCTGTGCTTTATGAAGAGTGAAAAAAACAGAATTTAACACAGAGGAAATCATTCGGCCGATTAGAGTGAAGTATTACCGAAACAAAACGGTGACGTCACGTACCGTAATGGTTGGCAACGGGTCGCCGCATACGTTTCTTCAACACAACGTGGCCGTGTCAATGAAAAAAAAATCGGTTTATATATATATGTAATACATATATATTTCTGTCTCCATCCATGTACCCGTTTATAATGCGCACCATGAGTTTACAAGTTGATTTTGGGGGAAAAAAGTGCGCGTTATATTCGGGAAATTACGGTACTTATATAATCTACACCTGCAGCCTACTGCTAATACCACAACACTGTTACATGTATCTCACTAAGTAACATGTTTTCAGAGATCTCAGTCTGCAGTCGAAAAGCACGATGGTACTGAAAACACATACAGTGGGGCAAATAAGTATTTAGTCAACCACTAATTGTGCAAGTTCTCCCACTTGAAAATATTAGAGAGGCCTGTAATTTTGAAAGTTCATCTGAATACTTTGTTATGCACCCTTTGTTGGCAATAACGGAGGCCAAACGTTTTCTGTAAGTCTTCACAAGCTTTTCACACACTGTTGCTGGTATTTTTGCCCATTTCTTCATGCAGATCTCCTCTAGAGCAGTGATGTTTTGGGGCTGTCGTTGGGCAACACGGACTTTCAACTCCCTCCACAGATTTTCTATGGGGTTGAGATCTGGAGACTGGCTAGGCCACTCCAGGACCTTGAAATGCTTCTTACGAAGCCACTCCTTTGCTGCCCTGGCTGTGTGTTTGGGATCATTGTCATGCTGAAAGACCCAGCTAGTCTCATCTTCAATGCCCTTGCTGATGGAAGGAGATTTTCACTCAAAATCTCTCGATACATGGCCCCGTTCGTTCTTTCCTTTACACAGATCAGTCGTCCTGGTCTCGATGCAGAAAAACAGCCCCAAAGCAGGATGTTTCCACCCCCATGCTTCACAGTGGGTATGGTGCAATTCAATATTCTTTTTCCTCCAAACAAGAGAACCTGTGTTTCCACAAAAAAGTTCTATTTTGGTTTCATCTGACCATAAAACATTCTCCCTCTTCTGGATCATTAAAATGCTCTCGAGCGAACCGCACACGGGCCTGGACGTGTATTTTCTTCAGCAGGGGGACACGTCTGACAGTGCAGGATTTGAGTCCCTGGCGGCGCATTGTGTTGCTGATAGTAGCCTTTGTTACTGTGGTCCCAGCTCTCTGTAGGTCATTAACTAGGTCTCCCCCCCCCCCCCCCCCCCCAAAGAGGTTCTGGGATTTTTGCTCCCCGTTCTTGTTATCATTTTGACGCCACGGGGTGAGGAGAGAGTTTAAAGTCAGTGTTTTCAACGACAGCCGCAAAACATCACTGCTCTAGAGGAGATCTGCATGGAGGAATGGGGCAAAATACCAGCAACAGTGTGTGAAAAGTTTGCTAAGAGTTACAGAAATCGTTTGGCCTCCGTTATTGCCAACAAAGGGTACATAACAAAGTATTGAGATGAACTTTTGGTATTGACCAAATACTTATTTTCCACCATGATTTGCAAATAAATTCTTTACAAATCAAACAATGTGATTTTCTGTTTTTTTCTTCCACATTCTGTTTGTCATGGTTTGAGGTTTACCCATGTTGACAATTACAGGCCTCTCTAATATTTTCAAGTGCGAGAAATTGCACAATTAGTGGTTGACTAAATACTTAACCCTAATTTTCGCACTATAAGGCACACCTGACTATAAGCCGCAGCCCACCAAATTTGGCACGAAAACGGCACGTGTTCATAGATAAGCCGCACTGGACTATAAGCCGCACCTGTCCTCACTGTATCATTTACACCAAAAGATATTAACCGGTACAACCTTATTTGACAGCGGCATCATACGACCGACTGTCATAAGATCAAATGAACCATCATTAAACTTTGAACCAATTAGTGCACAGCTTTATTGCTTCAAAAAGCTTCATTTGGCCATCATTGCTCCCTTGGAGGAGACAGTCAACCTCTGCTGCCACCTGCTGTCATCCAACATGCCTCTTAGCATGCATTGCAGCGCTACAGATTTAATAACAATCAAAAATCATGTTCTGTGCTAAATATTTCTTCAGTTACTGTTCCAATTGTTTCATCAAATGCTAGTTATAGTATTTGCTAACATTTTATTTGACAGTGGTGCCATAAGACTGTCATTACATAATCATAATTATGACATGTCTCTGTCCTGAATGCTTATAACAGATGTCATTAAGTGTTATCCGGCAAATGATCTCACTTTTGAATGGATGGAAAAGATCCAAGATGGACAAAAATTGAGTGAGTGACATACCGTAATTTCCCGAAAATAAGGCGCACTTTTTTTCCCCAAATCCACTTGTAAAATCGAGGGCGCGCATTATACACGGGTATATAGATGGAGACAGAAATAAATACATATAAATATGTATATTTTAAGACTTTGTCTTTATTGACACAGAAGAAAACGCATACGGTGATCTGTTGCTGCCATTACGGTATATAAACACCGTATACACCGTTTGTTTTGGTAATACTTCACTCTGATTGGTCGAATGACTTCCGTGAGCTCCTTTCGTTTTACCACTTCAGTCGTCACTTTTACTTTACAGTATAATTCTAAGGAAGATACATTTGCGGTATTTTATGATGATGAAACGAGCAAGCTACACGGTAGCCTTCTAAAGGAAAGTAATTTCCGTATCTGAGGAAGCTGGAATTCGTGAAGCGGCAAGACGGTATGACGTCGGAGAATCGAGTGTGCGGTATTGGAAACGAATGAAAAAGCAGCTGGAACAAGCAAAGTCATCAGCAAAAGCAATTGGTAGGGGCAGAAAAGCACTTATAAGAATGCTTTAGATGTTCATGTATAATACAGATATGGCTGTTTTGTTTTCTCACGGGTTCTCTTAAGTTGGAGAAGTTGTTAAAGGTTGTTACAGTAATGTTTTGCGCTACCGGAACGGTAATTATCACTGTGCTATGCTTGTGCTGTGTTATGTCTGTTTATAATTTGTTAAATTAAAATGACATTTCTGTATTTCTACACGAGCTGTTTTCTTGTATTCTACCGTATTTATTGGTGCTAAAATTAGGGTGCGCGTTATACACGGGTACAAGAATTTTCCCTAGATTTTGCAGGTAAATTGGGGGTGCGCGTTATACACGGGTGCGTCTTATATTCGGGAAATTACGGTAATTTGCCAAATGACACTTAATGACATAAGCATTCAGTAGTAGAGGTGTGCAAAATTTCCGATTCTTAGATTATTCGCGATTCGGCCGTGGAAGATTCGAGAACGATTCACAAACATCCAAATTCCGATTATTGAAATATGCGAAGTAAAGCGGAAGTACACAACACTCAGCGTGCCGCGCGGTCGTCGGGACGGGACGGAACGGAGCGAGAGTAGCTAAACATCATGCTTCCCATTACCCGGCCCCTCAGGTAATGCCAATGCTCAACTCACGGCTCTAGCTCAACTCATGCAACGAGATAAAAAAACACAACAACATACCTGACTGCTGCCGAAAAGCTGCTCCAAAGTTCATCCATATAATGTTACGGTGGATATCATTTATACAGGACTAGATGCAATATAGATTTGGTAGTGTTAGCAGCACACCTACAAAAAGCTAGATGCGGAGTTATAAACGGCCGCCATCTTAAAGCAGTACACTTCCCTACAAGGCTGTTGTAGCGAACCTTCCAAGCAAACCTAATTAACTTTTTATCTAAAATACTCCTAAATCGGTAAAATATTGACTTGAATCTATCTTTAAAATAGCTTTAAAACTTTCACATGTCGAAAGTAGACAAAAGGGAAATTATGGAATAACGGGAGCAATTTTAACAAATTTAATGGTTGATTCACAACATTAAATTAATTGAATGTAGTTTAAAGCTGCTGATACAGAATGGGGACTGGAGTTTTTTATTTAATGTTATTTTTGTATATTTGTTTACTGCTATATGTTAACTTGATACTGAAATAGTGGTGTGGTTTAGCCTGAGAGTATTTTTGAACAATTTTGGAACGAATGTACAAAACATTAAAAAAAAAAAAAAAAAAAAAAAAAAAAGAGAGAAAAAAAAGGAGGGGGGGTGCATCAATAATCGTTTTATAATCAAATCGGAGCCTCTGAATCGTAATCGTAATCGAATCGTTAGGTGCCCAAAGATTCCCAGCTCTATTCAGTAGTGTCCATGATAGTGTCATGTCATAATTTTGATGATCTTATGACAGTCTTATGACACCGCTGTCAAATAAAGTGTTACCTAAAAAAACAACAAATAAGCAGCACTGGACTATAAGCCACAGGTATCAAATTGAAGGAAAAAAGTAGCGGCTTATAGTCCGAAAATTGCGGTATTTGCCCCACTGTAACTACTGGATCGGATCTGATATTGTGAGCAAATACGATACTGTCAACTCCTCCAAAAATAGCTGAATCTGGCGTCGATACTGAGTATAAGATCGGGACATCACCAGCTGTCAATGGCAGCAAATGATTTGAAACGCTCAAATCAGGTCCAGAATACGTATGTGAAAACTCTCCTAAGTACCGTACCAAACTATTTGGCTGAGGTTGAATTACACGAACACACACACCTGCAGGGGGCCATAACCGCCGTCTGTAATTATGTACACAGTCATGAGAGTGTAGCGAAGCAGCCAGAGGCTGCTCTGACAAGACACTTTAGTGCTCTCATTAGCAAGGAGGGGGTACAAATGAGTTGTAGGGCTGGGGGGGTACAGCAGGTAATTAAAGTGGCGAGATGAAGGCGGAGGAGGGGCCGCCAGAAGAAGACGACGCTTCAAAGCGAGCGTGTTGGAACAGAAGGACCGTTTCGCGAGATATAGGAAAATATGTCGAAAGAAATATAGAAGAACGGCGGCGAAATTGAGGCGTGACGCCGCCACATGAAAGAAACCAAAACGAGACGGCCACACAAACAAAGCAGTCCTTTATTGTTCAGGCCTTTGACTGCGGTCGAGCCAAGGAACATGTGAAGGACAAACAACAACAACAGAATGCAGAAATAAAATTGGGTTAGTGGTCGTAAACCTATCAAGTGCCAGGCATGACGGATGAGGAAATTGCTGCCACACAAAATGAAGTGGCATAACCATTGTTTTTGTGGTTATTTTTAACTTATTCTCTGCCATTGATAGAGAGTGATCTTTCAAAAAATGCTCCGCCCCCTTAGCTGTGATTGCTAAGCAGACAAGCCATTGCAGGCGCATGTTTCAAGTCAAGGGTGTCAAACTCAGTTTGGTTCACTGGCCACATTCATGTCAATAAGGCTAGGTTCAGACCGCAGGTGTTGATACGCAATTCCGATTTTTTTTCATATCATTTTTTTTGGGGGGGGCGTGCCCGTTCAGACTGCCTTTTTCCATTTAGCCCGTTCAAGTACCGTATTGGCCGAAATATAAGACGGTGTTTTTTTGCATTGAAATAAGACTGAAAAAGTGGGAGTCGTCTTATATTCAGGGCCTAGACATTATAACCATTCACGACGCTAGATGGCGCCAGATATCACTGAAGCGAATGCTGAACTTGAGGAGCAATGTTCTGTCATGATAGATCTCAGCTACTCTCAAGTTTAACCAGTTTGCATTATTTTATTGCAGTTTTTCCTTATTCAGATTTGTTTCAAGACTACAGTTACAGTTAGACCTCACTTTGATGGTTAATGCAGTTATTGCAATTTTGTTGTTTTATTACAATAGATTGGTTTATTTACCGTAATTTCCCGAATATAACGCACACTTTTTCCCCCCAAAATCAACTCGTAAAATCATGGCGCATTATAAACGGGTACATGGATGGAGACAGAAATATACTGTATATATATTACAAATATATACAAACAGATTTTTTTTTTATTGACACACACGGCCACATTGTGTTGAAGAAACGTATGCGGCGACCCGTTGCCGACCATTACGGTACGTGACGCCACCATTTTGTTTCGGTAATACTTCACTCTAATCGGCCGAATGATTTCGTTTGTTAAATTCTGCTTTTTTCACTCTTTATAAAGCACAGAATTTAGTTTCTTGAACTCATTTGAGTCAACGTTTATTGCAGCTCAGCAACTCGGACCATAACAAACGTAAGCACACAGACTTTGTGTCCGTCAACTATATCTGTCCGTCGGAAAACTCAAACCCAAATAACAATAGTTCCTATTGTTACTGTCATGTCGACAGCGATGAGCTCTCTCGGATTTCCGACTTACGTTCTCACTTTCATTTTACCATATCAATCCATGGAAGAAACATTTATTCATCATGATGAAACAAGCAAGTTATACAGCAGCCTTTAAAAGAAAAGTCACATCTGTTTTGTTTTCTCCTAGATTTTGGTAAGTTGGGGAAGTTGTCAAATCATATTATTACCGTAAATATTGTCAGTTTATGGAAATGTTTTGAACTACCAATGTGCTATGCTTGTGCTGTGTTTCACCAGTCAGTAAAATGAAATTTCTGCATCTGTACACGACCTCTGTTTTCTTGTATTCTTCTATTTATTGGTGCTAAAATTAGGGTGCGCGTTATAAACGGGTACAATAATTTAAGTAAATTTGGGGTACGCATTATACACGGATGCGCCTTATATTCGGGAAATTACGGTTCTTTTCAAAAACCAGAAGCCATTCATTTACAAATGTGATTGCACTTTAGTTTACACATTTAAATGTTCAGATATTAAGATTTGAATGAGCCAGAATAACATGCTTTTTCTCTCAAATATATTGTTATAATCATTCGTTTAAGATGTACTGTAATTATTTTCTGTTTAAAAAATAATTTGGTGTTCAAAAAGCCTTTTTTCAAACTTGAGTCTTGAAAAGGAGGGGGTCGTCTTACAATCACGGCCGTCTTATATTCGGGCCAATACGATATTAGCATGTGCAGAAGCATCAAAACAAATGACTACACATGCTGGCCCTACGTTATTCTCGGGTGACCATATTTTGATTTCCAAAAAGAGGACACAAATACCAGACATAAATAATCTCACATTAAAAGTTTCTATGCATTAATTGAACCCATGCATGCAGTGTACGTGCATAACGCACACAAATACATTGAGTTTTCCCCAACTCTTGGCCATGTAAGAAATATTGAAATATTGCTCATTTGGTGCACAGAAAGAAAACCAAACATTCTCAGGCTTATCCTTTTTTGACTGTGGTCAGTATTGTTTTGTCAACAATGACGATCACGAAAATATTTTGTCAACAAACACTTTTTTTATGACGATAACGATGTTTTGAGGGACAAAAACATACCGAGAAGGCTGCCGGTTTTCGTCTGACGGGACGACAACGACACGAAAATGCGCAATAGTTTCCGTCACTTGTTCACAATGTGTGACATTTTATGTGTAGTTAGCCTGCATCGTAGCAGTCTCTGGTTGTGTCACTCATGACATGATGCCCCCCCACTCCCTTCTTCCCGACTCACCAATGTGTTGTCTCCAGTCTACATCATGCAGGCTTGCACACATCGCATGATTCATTTTCTTGGCCAGAGAGAATTTGCAATGTTTCTTTAGCCCTTAAAGATCGCTGCTGAATGATTAGCACACACTAAATGTAACTCGTAGCATGAGCACAGCATTCGCGTTAGCATTAGGCTAATGCTTAATCCTAAAAAAAAAAAAAAAGTTGTCCGAAAATTAGAGGACGCTTGCTGTTAGGGTTAGCATTGTGCTAATTCTAACGTAGAGCTTTTTTTTTTTTTTTTTTTTAAATATACAGTTCTTGGCTACGAGGTGGCTACAATTTATTGAAAATAATGTATTGTTTCACCAAGTTGGCGTTGTCCTTCTAGATCAGTGGTTCTTAACGTTGCTAAAGGTACCGAACCCCACAAGTTTCACATGTGGATTTACCATTCAAAATGAGAAAGCTTTTTTTTTTTTCAAATTCAAAACAAACATATCTAAGCTAGCGAGCTGTTAATTTAGCAAATTCCCATCCAAATTTCTACTCATTTTGACAGCTTTTTTTAGAAATAGGTCAAGATTTGAGACCATGCTGACCATTGGTCTGTTGTATTCCCTCATACCAAGTGTGAGTCAACCTTCCACTGAGCAAACCAGTTCCTCCTCTCATCAGATCGGGGGACGAGCAGTTAGAAGAAATGGATTAGACCTGTAAATTGGGAGCAAACCAGGCCAAAACCTGGTTTAAAAAGCCACTATGCCTAGATTTAATCAGCGTATGAAAATAGGGCCCTGCATTTCATTACCTCCCCCAACCCGTTAGACTTACTCACCGAACCCCTGGGGTTCGAACAAATCCAGGTCAAGAACCACTGTTCTAGATGCTCTATGTGCTCGTCTATCAATGTTCATTTGAAATAGTTGTAAACCTTTGTTTTAATTATCAATTTTGGAATAAATTTTTAAATTTTACAGACGAAAACATTTTTATTAAACGTCAACTAAAACTAAACGAAATTACTCTTGCGTTTTTGTCAACAAAAACTAGATGAAGACAAACACATTTAGAGGTGATTAAAATATGACTAAGCATTATCGTCTGAAAGACTAAGACGAAAATTAAAAGGGCTACCAAAAACAACACTGGCCAATGTAGTATGCATTCCAAAAGTGTAGGTGGCAGCACCAACAAAACTTGATTCCTGCGTGTAACCCTTCTGCAGTTTTTTCTTTCGTCCTGGTCAAATAATGAAATGGCAAAGCGCATCAGGCAGTCATTTCGTGTGGATTGACGCGGAAGTAGAGCTGTTGCTTCACGCAACTATTAGGTTGCTACTTGAAAACATGTTTTCATACACTGTCGGACTGTCCGCGTGCACTGGCGTCATCAGTATCAGGTCCAGATATCAGATGAAGACAAACACATTTTAAGATGACCAAAATATGACTAAGCATTATCGTCCAAAAGACCAAGACGAAAATTAAAAGGGCTACCAAAAACAACACTGACCGTGGTCAAGCCCGCCTCCTCCCTAAAAGCAGTGTTCAAGCTAGGCGCTAATGTTAATGCACAGGTCCATCTATGCCGTCCTCCCTGACTCTTTCTCTTTGCCGTTGTAATTGCTGCATGAATTCCCATTCGGGAGACTTCAGAGTTCATACCGCCGCCACATTTGGAAAAATGTGGCCCAGATTGGACTTGAAATGGTCCACTTCTATGCGACGTGTCGCATTCAGACCATCAAGGTAATGCCTCACTCGAGGAAGAAACCACGAAAAAAAAAAACAGATTTGTGCATTAAGACCTGCGGTACTTAGCCTCTCTCCATAATCTCTCATTGCCTAGACCGCTATATTTTTGGGCCAAATAAGTTAACTGACTGGTTGCCATTGACATTGCTAGACATCCGATCAACATTCGTTCATTTGCCCCCTCCAGTCAAAATGGATCGGACGTCTAGCATCATCAATGGCACTGAAAAATGAGCAAACACACTCCCAGTTTAAGTGAGTTGGACATCTTTCATACAATGGCAAGCAACCAGTTCATTGGAATTACGGTCATTCAGCCTGCGTTGTGAACATACTGTAGCTTCAATGCTTGTTTGACGGGAAACGTTTTCGCGAGAGTGACGAGAATAGCCGTGCTCCAGTCAGCAGCTGTAGATTATTTGAAGGTTCCACCCATGAAACGGGTCTGAATTGGATCATTCCTAGAGTCATGTGAAATATATTTGTAACGTCTATATGAAAGTGAATTGATTTCAATGTTTATTTTTAATCTTTGAACCACATTTCCTTCTTCTTGTTGTATTTTTACTATTTATTTATTCATTTAGTTTGTATTTTGGCAGCTTTGGTCCTCCATACTGAATTGCCACACTAGTGAGTAGTATTTGAAGCTGGATACCGAATGCTCAACACTCAAAATGGCGGACAACCGCGGTCACCTAGGCGACGTCTAGATCGGCCGAAGAGCTTTCCATCCCACGCTTTCTTAAAGAGTTTGAATGGTCCGTTGCCGTGGCAAAAGCGGAGGTTCCGACGCTTCAGTCGGAAGGCGCCGGCACCACGCAGATGTGCAGAAAATTGTCCGGGTGACTCAGGTGCTCGCTAAGCCACTGCAGCGGCGTCTCCAGCAGCGGCTCGATGCCGTGGATCACGACCTGGTATCGCTTCGCTGGCTCACCTGCAGTACACACGTACACAGAGAATTGAGTGGAACGGAAATGCGTTGTCGGAAATGGTCCGCTAATGACAGGGGTAACTGCAATTTTAAGAGGGTGTTAGAATTTGGGATGCCACTGATGATTTGGGGTGCGATATTATCATACTTGTCAAGTTGTACGGTTTCGGCTTAATTTGTACAAGTGAGCACTGAATTTTTAATGTGTACGCCGTACCGTCAAAATCTGTACGTTTTTCGTGCATTACGTTTTTTTTTCTCCGTTCGGATTTTGACACTGTTTCGGCAACGAGACAATGTGTGGTACTATGTTGGTTGAATGACGCGAGAAAAGTCAGAGACACGGAGAGAGTAGAGCGGGAGTGGGAAGGAGGGAAGAGGGTTGTGACGCCGTTGCAAACGCAATGTTAGGCTAGGTGGTGCCAATATTTCTTGACTGTGAGAAAAGAGCTGGAGTGGGAAGGAGGGAAGAGTGTTGTGACGCTGTTGTAAACGCAATGCTAGGCTAGGTGGCGCCAATATTTCCTGACTGTAGCCGACAGCCTACAATCTACACCCACTTCATGCAACACTAGATATCACATGCATATGGAACTACATGCGAAATGACAGACTCTGCGGCGATAGTAAACAGCAGCCATTTTAAAGCAATAGACTTCTCAGAAAGGCTCTGTTGTAGTAAACTTTCCTTGCGAACCTAAGTAACTTTTTATCTAAAATACTCCTAAATCGGTAAAATCTTGACTTGAATCTATCTTGAAATGATAAAACAGTTTTAAAACTTTCCCTTGTCGAAAGTAGACAGAAGGAAACTAATGCAAAAACGGGAGCAATTTTAACAACTTTAACAGTTGATTCACAACATTAAATGACTTCCAGACATAGCAAAGGACGCTATGTTTCATGAAAGGTAACACCAGTTACTTTGCCAAGTAACTAATTACTATTACATTCAGGTAACTGAGTTACTTACTCAATTACTTTTTGGGAGAAGTAATTTGTAACTGTAATTAATTACTTTTTTAAAAGTAAGATTAACAACACTGGTCATAAAGATGAAGTCCGCAGAATGAAAAGTGACAAAAGCGGAGATTTTATTCTGCCAATTTTAGTCTGCCACCCATTGCTGATCACTTCTCAGAATTAGCAAATGAAATGTTCCCCAACTTAAAGATTGCATCGGAAAGTTAATTTTATCAATTGACGTTTTTCCATTTATAATTGGACACAGTAACGAACTACCTTCAAGTCAAACTGAATTGCGAGCTGAAGTGCAGCCATCAAAAGACATGAAATTGCCAAAGGTGCTACATACAATTATAACAAAACTCATTGTCAGATTTTAGTAATCATGATGTAGCTGAAGATATTGATTGTTCTTTGATTGCACCAGGTTATATGTCACAATATTGCCAATAAATTCATATTATTTTGAAAATTGAGTTTTATTTTTGTTTCATATTGCACACTATATAAAATGTATGATTAGTCACCAATTTGTAAGGGCATACGTCACTATTTATAAGATTGCCAACGGCCTCGGGTTGACAGGTACTGCCCTCCATAATTTTTGGATTTATAATAGTTATGTGTTTTTTAGCTTCTAATATTTTTTTTTTCTAAATAATATGGGACCTTAATAGAAAAAAGAGAAAAATCCAACCTTCAATACAAGTGCATTTATTCAGTGGGGAAAAAATCCCACATAAAGAAATAATTATTTGACATCAAATAATGTGTGTCACAATTATTAGCACCCCTGGTGTTAATACTTTGTACAACCCCCTTTTGCCAACAAAACAGCACCTAATCTTTTCCTATAATGTTTCACAAGATGGGAAAAGACAGAAAGCCATTCTTCTTTGCAGAATCTCTCTAAATCATCCAGAGACCTGGGTTCTCTCCTCTGTACTCTCCTCTTCAGCTCACCCCACAGGTTTTCAATGGGGTTGAGGTCTGGGGACTGAGATGGCCATGGGAGGAACACATCTTAATCAGGGGTGCCAATAATTATGGAGGGTACTGTACATGCGCTGCACCTGTTTTTTTTTTTTGTTTGTTTTTTATTTTTGCATAGAAAGATGTTAAGCGGATGTTAAAATACTGTTATTACCCATATTTACCCCCTTGATGCCTTATCTTAAATAGAACAAATTTCCCTCAAGTATTGGAGGAATACATAAGATACAAAAATATAAATAATTATATTGGAAAAAAAAGCCGAGAAAATTTTGATAATCCTAAAGTCATAAAAACACTGAAAAATAAAACTATATTTAAAAACAAATACAGGTCAGAAATAAATGACCCACTTAGAGTGTTTGAGAGTAGTTGAAGCCTGGGACCGTGTGCTTTGGTCAGATGAGACCAAGATTGAGCGTTTTGGCAACATAACACTCTAAGTGGGTCTGGCGTGCTACGAAAGATGCGCATGCTGAAAAGCACCTCATACCCACTGTGAAGTATGAGGGTAATGCTGTGGGGTTGTTTCGCTTCCAAAGGCCCTGGGAACCTTGTTAGGGTGCATGGCATCATGAATGCTTTGAAATACCAGGACATTTTAAATCAAAATCTGTTGCCCTCTGCCCGAAAGCTGAAGATGGGTCGTCACTGGGTCTTTCAGCTAGACAATGACCCAAAACATATGGCCAAATCTACACAGAAATGATTCCCCAAACACAAAATCAAGCTTGTGAAACATTATAGAAGATTAGGTGCTGTTTTGTTGGCAAAAGTATTAAGTAAGTTGTACAAAGTATTAACACCAGGGGTGCTAATAATTGTGACACACATTATTTGATGTCAAATAATTATTTCTTTATGTGGGATTTTTTCCCCACTGAATAAATGCACTTGTATCGAAGGTTGGATTTTTCTCTTTTTTTCCATTAAGGTCCCATGTTATTTGAATAAAAAAAAAATATTAGAAGCTAAAAAAAACCACATCTTAACCAGGGGTGCCAATAATTATGGAGGGCACTGTATATTTTTTCTCAAATTTGATCAAATTTAGGTAGTGCTGATGTAGTCTGGAATTTACTTTACACTGCTTTCAAAAAAAACTTTGAAAGCTTTCATCACATTCACTTTGTAGTTCTCGCAAATATTACTTGAAGAGGCGAAAACATCCAGAAATGACTGGAAGGACGCTGGACATGTTCAGACCAGTTGATGAGCTGAACTTTCACTTTGACAGTTCGCGGTTTCACACTAACGAACTCGGCATGCTAATGAAGCTAATGACAACCGATGGACCGTTGAGAAACACGGAGTCGGAATCGTGCGACTCGGAACGAAGCGGCGAGTTTGGAGAGTGAGCGAGTTTCGGGTGGTACTTTGGTGACGACGCCCTCCTGATATGACGTGGTGGCATTTGCGCGGGTGTGTGTGTGTGCTGCTCAGCTCATATGCATTGCTATATGATAACTCTTTAAAGGCCTCTCATTTTGTTTGAACTCAATTGGTGCGTTTGATGGTGATAGACGTCCAATTCGTCTCGACTGGGAGGGATTGGAAGCAATCGTCCAATTCATTCTTCTGACGTCAAACTTTCCAGTTTATATGAGGGTCAGTGACCATGACGCAGGTATCACCAACTCCGATCAGATGATTACAACTCAGACCCTATCAGACGCACTTTTCTCACACACGCATACAGACTTGCAAGTGGGTGGAGTCTGTTCTATGAATGAGAGATGGGGAAAATCTCTGTGGGCCACTCCCACTCAAGACAAACACATAGTTTGACTAAGGATTTTAATTAACTCCCATTTGGGAAAAGGGAGGGCAACGCCATGAGGGGGATTTCCTTTGCTTTTTTCCCATCAAACACACACAAAATATGGACATGTGCTAAGACGGGAGGGAAAAAAGCTTACAAGAATCGTTTCGGATGTCTCATGCGTGGGTAAAAGCTTTATCAACAACACACCTGGCGCGAGGGGTAGTTTTTCCAGTTGCATGTTGGGAACAGCTGACTGGAAAGCCCCCCTGTTTTTTCCTTTCACATATGCCGTATAAGGGTTATGCAATGATATTGATAACTACAGGTAGTCCCCGGGTTTACGACCAGGACTGTCGCGATAACAAATTTTAGTAGGCGACATATTGTCTCATAAATTATTGCGATATGCGATATTATGACCTGTTTTTTTAACCTATTTAACAACGAATATAGTGACAAGACATCCTAATAAATCACTTATTGAAATGCAATAAATTGTTATTCTTAAATAAAACATCAACTATCATTAAAATGTATAAATAAAATATTATATATAAATTAGGCTGTCAAAATTATCGCGTTAACGGGCGGTAATTAATTTTTTAAATTAATGACGTTAAAATATTTGACGCAATTAACGCAGATGTCCCGCTCAGACATTTAAATGACAGTAGAGTGAAATGCCCACTTGTTAATTGTGTTTCATGGAGTTTTGCCGCCCTCTGCTGGCGCTTGCGTGCGACTGATTTTATAGGCTTCAGCACCCATGAGCATTGTGTAAGTAATTATTGACATCAACAATGGCTGGCTACTAGTTTATTTTTTGATTTAAAATTTTACAGATGTTATTAAAACGAAAACATTAAGAGGGGTTTTAATATAAAATTTCTATGACTTGTACTAACATTTATCTTTTAAGAACTACAAGTCTTTCTATCCATGGATCACTTTAACAGAATGTTAATGTTAATGCCATCTTGTTGATTTATTGTCATAATAAACAAATACAGTCCTTATGTACCGTATGTTGAATGTATATTTCCATCTTGTGTCGTATCTTTCCATTCCAATATTTTACAGAATATATATATATATATATATATAATTTACAGAAAAATATGGCATATTTTATAGATGGTTTGAATTGCGATTAATTGTGATTAATTACGATTAATTTTTAACCTGTAATTAACTCGATTAAAAATTTTAATCGTTTGACAGCCCTAATATGAATATAATCATATATAAATAAAAAATAGAACACATTAAAACTGTTAATTTGATCCAAAATGACTGTCATCTTGTCCTGAAAAGTGTGCATGCAACAAATTTGAAGCCAAATTATTATCATTTATTACTTCATATTATTACTGCCAATCAGATTTTTCATAATCTTAAATTTATTCTTAGTGTAATATCTGAAGTACATGCGATTGCCTCCAGAAATCGGAACATGAAATGCTTTTATTTTGAAATGTTCACTGGAATGACATTTGTTAAGCCACTAACCGTAAGCTTTTCACCCAGTTAAAAAAAAATTTTTTTTAAATGCACTTTTCTTTCGTCATACATGTTTTATCAGTAATGTATCTTTTTTCTTTTGTTCGTTTCGCTTGCAAATTCTTTAATTCAGCGAGTTTTCATGTTTGATGTGTCCCCTTTTAACTGCTTTTTTTTTTTTTTTGACACGGAGAATGGAAATCTAAGTGTCCGGTTGGTCTGAACAGTTTTATTGTTTCACATTGAGAGTATGACATACTCCCATTGTGATCATTCAACATACCTCGTTTATTGTGACAAAGCAGCGAACAGGAAGGGGTTATGGGAGAACAGAAGAAACACAAGAAAAGAAAGAAAAGAAACACTAACAACAACAAGAAATACAGTGAACGCCTACACCAGACATGTCCAAAGTCCGGCCCGGGGGCCAAATGCGGCCCGTGGTCGGATTTCATCCGGCCCCCAGCCTCTGTCATAAAATCAATAATGTCTGGCCCGCACAAAGACTTAATAAATTGGTCAGCAGTACTGCTCCAAGCATATGAAGTAGCTTACACACTAAATGCTGCTCCTCGTTTACCCACTAAAAGGGAGCAGCACTCTAAGCAACATTACCACATGTGACCCTTTACTCCCAATTTTCTAAAATGTCGACAATCAACAACAACAAAAAAGTTGACTGCAACGGCTGGCGCTTCAAGGATAGGTGGAAACTGGGCTATTTCGTCACTAAAATACGCAACGACTGTGTCTGCCTCATTTGCAAAGAGACAGTCGCTGTTTTTAAAGAGTTCAATATGAGGCGATATTACTAAACAAGACACGCTGACATGTACGACAAGATTACAGGGTAGATATGTAGCGCGTAACTTGAAGCTAGTTTAATTTCACAGCAGCAGTATTTCGCAAGAGCCCTAGAGTTGAAAGAGAACGCCACAAAGGCTATTTGCAAAATTGTTGAAATTATTAATTAAAAAAAAAAAAAAAAAGTAGTGCTGCAACGATTAATCGATTAACTCGAGTATTCAATAAGAAAAAAATATTCGAACTAAATTTTGTTGCTTCGAGTATTCGTTTAATTAAAGTGGTATTGTAATGGTTGATTTTAAAAGTGTTTGCATTTAATTTTACTGATGGGGGTGGATACAGTGCCCTCTGGTCTGCCTCTTTTCACATGGCTGAATCCAACTGCTCCCTGTTAAGACCAACATAAGCTAGGCTTTTGTTTGAGCAAATGATTTTTAATGCATTCTTGATTTAGTTTGTAGGTATATTTATCCGTTTTTTGTGGGAATATGTGTCTGAACCACTTGTTAAGAGCATTGTAAAAAAAAAAAAAAAAATTTGCGCATTTTATAGCATTTAAGCTAGCAGACTTTTTCTCTCCAAGTTAGCCAATTGTTCTTTTGTTGTACACAGATTCTCATAAAAAAAAAATATATATATATATATATATCGTTTGAGGCTCAGCTCAGGTGTTTTAATTTTTCATGTTCCTTATCCGATTACTCGATTATTCGAACTAACTAGTCCATTGATTAATCGACTACTAAAATATTCGATAGCTGCAGTCCTACAATAAAGCAAATGTTACACACAGAACGGCTTGCTTAAAAATTTGCTTAAATATATTGTTCTACGTAAAGGACGTCAGCCAAGGTCGGCCCCCCTACATTTTTGCCACACCAAATTTGGCCCCCTTTGCAAAAAGTTTGGACACCCCTGGCCTACACTAACTATTAATATGTTGGTGCTATCGTCAGCTAGATGTATTTCCGGTTGACACCATGTGGAGGGGGGTGGGGAAGTCTATAGGCTAAGTGATTGGGAGGGGTAGCCTGTACACAAATCAGCTCTGTGATCTAGAACCCAGTAATTGTGTGAATCCTTTGTGAGTGTAAGCCCATTGGCAACCGACCCTACACCACCCCATCGGCAATCCCAGCACCGGGACCCCCCACCCAAGCGCGCCCAATTACACCAGCCGCACGTGAGCCCCAACAAACACGCAACAGCCATGCAGACGAGGGGAGATGCCGCGCAGGCGCCAACCCAGGGCCACGGCCCCGAACCCAGCCAGCCCAGGGAGGGAAGGCGGGTGTGGGGAGGCCAACACAGTCCATCCCTCCTCGCGCAAAGGAGCCATTGTCACCCCCCTGGAATCCAGAGTGGTCCCCCAGGCCACCCACGCTCCTATCAACCGGCCCTCAGCGATGGTAAGAGGGGACGCACCACATATGTATGCAAACACGCACGCTGTGATTACTGAAATTACCGCCCTTATTTTTATTTACCGTGCGATAATTTGACTTATTGCATATCGCGACTGGCTTAGTTACGACGTACTCGACTTACGCGATTTCGACTTTAGGACGCCGAAGTCCGTCCGCCATTTTGTCTCCAATCTTTTTTTTTTTTTCAGTCGCATAACTATTACATTATCGTACCTCACCGTATCTTATTTACTGTACTTTATAAACATGACTTGTTCTGTCCTCACTAAATGTGAAGTTGTTCAGATTGACAGACAGCAAAAACAGTAATTGTGCTTTTTGAAGCTTTTTACTTCACTTTTGACAATTTGTAAAGCTGTAACAAGCATATGTACACGTATGTTCCAAAACGACACACATTTTAACAATAAAACACTCGACGTATTCAAACGTCCATCTAGTCTGAGTCTAGTCTATCCTTTATCCACGTGAGACGTCTGAGTGCTCCTGTATGGAAGCATTATTGAACGACAGTCCAGCCAGACCCAACGCGGCCAGCAGAGGGCAGTGTATCCTCCACCATTAAACAAAATACAACACTTTTGGATTTTTTGGAAATTTCTTTTTTTTAAAGGGTTAATTCCGACTCCGCTGAAATTCGGGTTAAGTCGCCAGCGTCGGAACAGAACTCGTTCATAACCCGGGGACTACCTATAATTAGTGATTCTGTTGTGATTTTTTTTTTCTGCGATCCAAACTAAGTTGTGATGTTCTAGTAGGCTTTTTTCCAGCCAACATTTTTGTCTTTTTTTTTTCCGAATTGATTTCATACAATTTGTAGTCACTTATTTCTTATATCTTCCATTCCATTTTCTGCATGCTTTCATTTTCATGTAACTGGCATTTTTTTACATTCTCACTGGCAGTCTGACCCGGCTGTGCTCAGGCGAAAAAGTGGAAAAATTAAATCATTATCATTTTACACATTTTACACGAAACCCCAAAAATGGGCCGGACAAAAGTATTGGCACCCTTTTAAAAATCATGTGATGCTTCTCTAATTTGTGTAATTAACAGCACCTGTTACTTACCTGTGGCACCTAACAGGTGGTGGCAGCCAGTTAAAATTGATTAAAGTCGACTCAACCTCTGTCCTGAGAAGAAAGAAGACCAAAGAACTGTCTGAGGACTTTTAGAAGCAAAATTGTGAGGAAGCATGGGCAATCTCAAGGCTACAAGTTCATCTCCAAAGACCTGAATGTTCCTCTGTCTACCATACGCAGTGTCATCAATAAGTGTAAAGCACATGGCACTTTGGCTAACCTCCCTAGATATGGATGGAAAAGAAAAATTGACGAGAGATTTCAACGAAAGATTGTGTGGATGGTGGATAAAGAACCTCGACTAACATCCAAACAAGTTCAAGCTGTCCTGCAATCCAAGAGTACAACAGTGTCAGCCCGTACTATCCGTCGGCGTCTGAATGAAAAGGGACTCTACGGTAGGATAACCAGGAAGATCCCACTTCTGACCCAGAGACATAAAAAAGCCAGGCCGCAGTTTGCCAAAACTTACCTGAGAAAGCCAAAAATGTTTTGGAAGCAACTTCTCTGGTCAGATGAGACAAAAGTAGAGCTTTTTGGGAAAAGGCATCAACATAGAGTTCATAGCAAAAAACACAAGGCCTTCAAAGAAAAGCACACGGTCCCCACAGTCAAACATGGCGGAGGTTACCTGATGTTTTGGGGTTGCTTTGCTACCTCTGGCACTGGACTGCTTCACCGTGTGCATGGCATTATGAAGTCTGAACTAAGCCTGTCGCAATATGCAATAATTCCATTTATCGCGCAATAAATAAAAATGAAGGCGGTAATTTTTCCGCTGCGATTTATCGCCTCGCGTGCACGTGCGTGCGCGCGTGCGGAAGACGTGCTGTTAAATGTTCGGATTCCTTGTTACCAACTGCGCAAAATGCACTTTCGTTCCAGGTCCGGCAAAAACTAGCGCCGGAGCCAATCGTTCCCATTATATCCTATTGTTCGACGTATACCGGCAGCGTCAGTGCTCCGGAGTGACTGTGGACCATCAACGACGCGCCGGTGTTGTTGACGTGTGGGCGCTCCCGTCAGGAGTGACATTTCACGCGGGGCGGCTATTTTTCGGCACAACGCCGGATATTTACAACGAAGTCCGCCAAAACATTGTTACCGACTTGACTGCTACGAACAACCTCGCTTTGACAATGAACAGCTGAATGAAATTAAGAGCGCTGTGCTTCAAACTCGTCCTTTTTATGAAAGTCGATTGTCATATGCTGGTGTTGTGTAGTAATGAGCAGATGTGACTTCAGCGGCGCTTGCTAACTTTTGTAATACGCCCACATAATGAAATGGCAAACTAGATGTGCTACGTCCCATGCCATTGGCTACGTGAGCCCAGAGCGATTATGGGACACGTAGTCCATATACTACATCGATAAATTCTAAACTGTCATGACTGAATGGAAGTTAAGAAGGCCAAATCAATCCATACCAGCGACTATAGATAATGTTGCAAATATTGTTAATTCAGTACGTGACACAGATGGATTCGGACCACAAATAGGATATCTTGCTCATATAGTAAACCTAGCTGCTAAGAGAGCTGTAGCAGTCAACAGTGTGCCCTGCCTCACTTTACAAACAGTAAAGGTTGTTTTCAGCACTTTTATACAAATTTTTTTCAGATCAGTAAGAAGTAAGCACATAAATGTTATGCACTAAAATGCATGTTTATAAGATGGCAATTTAATTTTTGCTCGTTAGCTTTTTTACAGAGCATTAAATGTTTTGAATCGGATCGAAAATCGTGTCCCCTGTATCAAAAATCGTACCGAACCGTGACTTGACTGTATCGTTGCATCCCTATGGAACACCACTGCAGAAGCTATGACGGGAAAAGTTTTCATTTGCCTAAATGCTTAAGTTATTAAGTGCAATTTTTTATTAATTTTTTTAAACACATTTTATTTATTCTGTGTTTCTCTGCGGTATCAATATTGTTGTTTTTTACTTAAGAGGCATGGTCTATTGTTTTTAGTTGTGATTTCTTAAAAAGTATTTTTGAATTTAAGAGTAAATATCGCGTTTAAATGGGTGTACTTGATCTATTGATATATACTGTATTCGCACTGTGTCATTGTAAATTGGTTTTTAAAAAATTGGGGGGGGGGGGGGGGGGGCAATAATATCGCATATCGCAATAATTTATGAGAATAATTATCGCACACTAAAATTTGTTATCGCGACAGGCCTAGTCTGAACACTACCAAGAAATTTTGCAGCATAATGTAGGGCCCAGTGTGGGAAAGTTGGGTCTCCCTCAGAGGTCATGGGTCTTCCAGCAGGACAATGACCCAAACACACACTTCAAAAAGCACTAGAAAATGGCTTGAGAAAGAGACTGGAGACTTCCAAAATGTCCAGCAATGAGTCCAGACCTGAATCCCATAGTACACCTGTGGAGAGATCTGAAAAGGGCACCCTTCAAATCTCAGAGACCTGGAGCAGTTGACCAAAGAAGAATGGTCTAAAATTCCAGCAGAGCGTTGGAAGAAACTCATTGATGGATACCGGAAGCGGTTGTTTGCAGTTATTTTGTCTAAAAGTTGTGCTACCAAGTATTAGGCTGAGGATGCCTATACTTTTGTCCAGCCCATTTTGGAGTTTTGTGTAAAATGATAATGATTTAAAAAAATTTCCATCCTCTTGTGTTTTTTCATTGCAAGCAAAATAAATGAAGATATTACTACCAAAGCATTTGTAATTGCAATCATTTTCTGGAAAAAACTGAGCATTATCTGACAGAATTGCAGCATTGCCAATACTTTTGGCCAGCAGTGTATGTGAGAAAGGGGCTTTGGATGGGAAACTATGTTTTCGCGAGAGTGACGAGAAGAGCCATCGTCCAATCAGCAGCTGTATATGTTTTGAAGGTTCCTCCAATGAAATAGGTCTAGACTGGATATTTCCTAGATTGATATGTGGAATACATTCGCAGCGAATATATGGAACAATCAATCACACGTGAAAGATCAGACGAAATCCCAAAAGGGTTTTAATTAAATTTTTATTAAGTAGGAAAGTAAGGATTAAAATTTTGACTTATATGGAAAAAAAACTAAGGCTACATCAGGCACTTCCAGTCGAACCCGACACCCTAACCTTAGACACAACACACGCACGCCACCCATTTGATGTAGGAGACATCACAGAGGCCGAAACCCCCGCGTATGGGGTCTGAACAATAGCCGCGGCAAAGCCCATCGCCGCCACCAACACACGACCCGCTCGGCCTAATCCAAACACCGCCGTAATCCTCTCCGCTATCTGCCAGACGACGAGGCCACAAAAGAACACTTTCACCTTGATCAGAAGAGTCGGAGACTCCGCGTCAAAGACATGAAAGCGGGCTGAAGACCAGACGACACCTGAGTGACGCCTTCAAAGGGGAACGGGAGCTCCTGGATCAGGAGTAACTCAGATCTTTAACATCTGAGCTACTCGGGAAGGAAATGAGATCACCATCTGGATCAGGGTTGTCAAAATCATCTAGGTCGCATCGTAGCCGTTGTGTCTGCTGAGATCAATTAGCTAATCGACCACAAATTAGCGATTAAATGAATCGACAGCCATTTTTTATAGAACTCTGTCAAGTTGGCCCCCCATTCAGATGCAAATTTATATAGAAATATCAATTGTTTGTGCTACGTTTGTGCCGGTTTGTGCTGTAAAAAGTTTTGATTGCACTGCTATCGTTTTTGACATATTCCCCAGTCTTCTATAGGTCAATATTAGGTCAACCAGCCCCCCATTTTGATTAAAAATGGTGTAAAACCTTTGTGCTTTGTTTGTGCTGTAAATATTTTGGTTTGTACTGCAACAGTTTTGTAGATTTTATGCTTTTAATTTGTAGTGATGACGTCACGTGGCCCCCAATCTATGGCGGGACGGAACTGCGAAGGTGCCAATCATTTGTGCTACGTTTGTGCACCAAAAATTTTCATTTGTGTTGCCACGGATTTGCAGTTTTTACAAGTTTTTTTTTTTTTTTTTAGGTCATCACAAGTTCAATTACCCCCCCTTTCACTTTTACTTAACCCAGAAATGTTACCTTTCGTTCATCCATTAAAGCACAAACAAAATTTTTATAGCACAAACGAAGCACAAACAATTGACACCATTTTTAATAAAAATGAGGGGCTGGTTGACCTCAGATTGTCCTGTATAAGAATTGTAAATAAAAACACAGTGTCTTCTACCAGGCCATGCGACTCAAAAAACAGTGAAAATTGTATGTCATATGATATTTGTTATTATTATATATTTTGTTCCTCCTTTTTATTCAAATATATTTTCATGATTTTTTTTTACGGCTTTCCCTGTGTTGTTTTTGTAAATAAATTAAAAAACTCAAAAAACAGTGAATATTTTATGTTATATATTTGTTATTATTATATATTTAGTTCCTCCTTTTCATTCAAATATTTTTTCATGATTTTTTTTTTTTTACGGCTTTCCCTGTGTTGGTTTTGTAAATAAATAAAAAATATAAATAATTTAGAAACACTTTTTAAAACGAGGATATTTTTTTGTTTTTCCTTTTTAACTAAAAACAAAAAAAAAAAACTACTAAACTAAAAAAAAAAAAAAAAAAAAGGACATTCTTTAAAAAAATATTTAAAAATGAAAAATATAAAGAAAATATTTAGTTTCCTCCTTTAAAATGGAAAAATGCAAATTAAAAAAATCTGAAACACATTTGCTATTAAGAGGCTGAAATAAGATTTTGACAATTTTTACCAACAATCTCTCTATTCGACTCCCAAATTAGTTATTTATTCATTTGCTAATAACTAGTGCTGCAACGATTAATCGATTAACTCGAGTATTCGATTAGAAAAAAATATTCGAATTCAATTTTGTTGCCTCGAGTATTCGTTTAATTAAAGTGGCGTTGTAGTGATTCATTTTGAAAGTGTTTGCATTTAGTTTTATTGATTAGGGTGGATACACTGCCCTCTGGTCTGCCTCTTTTCACATGGCAGAATCCAACTGCTCCCTGTTAAGACCAACGTAAGCTAAGGTTTTGTTTGAGCTAATGTTTTTTAATTCATTCATAATTTAGTTTATAGCTATAGTTAGCTGTTTTTTTGTGGGAATATGTGTCTGAACCATTTGTTTAGAGCATTGTAAAAAATTTTTTTTTTTGCATTTTATAGCATTTAAGCTCGTGGAGTTTTTCTATGAACTGTAAGTTAGCCAATTGTTCTTTGGTTTTACATAGATCCTCATTTTTTAAAATAAATGTATACTGTTTGAGGCTCAGCTCAGGTATTTTTATTTTTCATGTTCCTTATCCGATTACTCGATTATTCAAACTAACTAGTCCATCGATTAATCGACTAGTAAAATATTCGATAGCTGCAGCCCTACTAATAACCTATTTGTAACCCCTAGACGTCCAATCAATCTGAAGTGGGTATGAGCTTCAAAAGAATCAGACGTGTATTGCCGTCAATGGCAGCCAAAGAGTTAAAACAAAAAACAAAACATTTATTCGTCCTCTGGCCAAGATGCAACCACATATCAATTCATTTATCACTACTAGTAGAATTGGTTAATTCGCTGACAGCCCTCCCACCTCAAATGGATTGGACATTTAGCACTGTCAATGGCAGCCAGTGTGTTAAAAGCAAGTAAGGTCTAGCATCGAACCATCGCAAAACCGATTGAGTAAAACGGCCCCTGAAGCTGAAGCGTGGACTGAAAGTGAAAGAGACATCCAGGTTTAGCAGACAGACACGAGGGTGGGGCGTTCAAGTGTGTGCGTAAAAGTGGGCCTTGCACCGTCTCCAGCGCGCAGGTGAGTCTCCTGCGGGTCGTCTGTCCTGACGCTCCATTGTGTGCTTATCTACTTCCCCTCCTGTGTGTGTTTAGACTGCTGCTGCTTCCTCTCATCTCCACTTGGGCCACACACGCACATAACATAAAAACCCTCCTCAATGTCCACTTGATGCATTTATTCATTATTTACATGGAAGAGATGCATTGTGTTCTCATAAAGTGCACATTTGTTATCTTTTCATGCCGTCTTCACTATTTTATCTCCAAAGGAAGTTTCCGTTTACACTTTTCAAGTCCTAATATGACCGTTTTACGTGAGGGGGGAAGACTGTGGCGCCCCGTGTGGTTAGACTCGGACATTGGTTGCCATTGATGGTGATAAACAAAAACAGTTTCTTTAAAAATGAACTGTTTTTACATTGACCACACGGTAATTTGCCATACACATAAATACACTTAAACTAAGGGGACACACAGCTTTAAAGGTATTTCATATATGAACTCATTGGCTGCTATTGACAGCAATAGATGTCCGACACATTTTGAGTTGGAGGTCTGGATAGAATATTTCTTATTATGATTATGATTTAAAGCCATTTGGAAAAAAAAAATGTATTAAAAATGTTTTTCCTTTTTTATTTTTTAATAAATCCAATAATTCAAAGAGTGAAAAATATAGTATTTTATTTGTATCCATTCATGCAAAAATTTTAAAAGATTTAAAAATTTAATCCTTAAATTAAGAAAGTTAACTAAAATACTTATTAAACGATAACACTAAAATAAAATATTTAATTTTAATAATGAAATACATATAATTTTATGTACGATGCAAATGAGTGACATCTATGGTAAAAACTTAAAACATTTTGATCTAGAATATCACTAATCACAACAGTACAGAGGCAGCTAAAGGGACAGCGACAGAAATGAAATAAATTTAAGCAAACTGTTGCTCACCAGAAACAATATGACAAACATTAGCATTTTATAGCATTTAAGCAAGCGGACTTTTGCTATGCAAGTTAGCCAATTCTTGCATTGCTGCAATTGGCAAACTTGCATAGCAAAAGTCCGATACTTTAAATGCTATATAATGCTAATGTTTACAACAACTGGCTAACTTGTATAGGAAAAGTCTGCTAGCTTAAATGCTAAATAATAGCTACATTACATTAGTTGGCAATAACGGAGGCCAAATGTTTTCTATAACTCTTCACAAGCTTTTCTCACACTGTTGCTGGTATTTTCGCCCATTCCTCCATGCAGATCTTCAATAGAGCAGTGATGTTTTGGGGGTGTCGTTGGGCAACACGAACGTTCAACAATTTTTTCGATACATGGCCCCATTCATCCTTTCCTTTACACAGATCAGTCGTCCTGGTCCCTTTGCAGAAAAACAGCCCCAAAGCATGATGTTTCCACCTCCATGCTTCACAGTGGGTATGGTGTTCTTTGGATGCAATTCAGTATTCTTTCTCCTCCAAACACGAGAACCTGTGTTTCTCCCAAAAACTTCTATTTTGGTTCCATCTGACCATAACACATTCTCCCAGTCCTCTTCAGCATCATCTAAATGCTCTCTAGCGAACTGCAGACGGGTCTGGACGTGTACTTTCTTCAGCAGGGGGACACGTCTGGCAGTGCAGGATTTGAGTCCCTGGCAGCGCATTGTGTTACTGATTGTAGCCTTTGTTACTGTGGTCCCAGCTCTCTGTATGTAGGTCATTCACTGGGTCTCCCGTGTGGTTCTGGGATGTTTGCGCACCGTTTTTGTAATCATTTTGACACCACGGGGTGAGATCTTGCATGGAGCCCCAGAGCGAGGGAGATTATCAGTGGTCTTGTATGTCTTCCATTTTCTAATAATTGCTCCCACGGTTGATTTCTTTACACCAAGCGTTTTACCTATTCTAGATTCAGTCTTCCCAGCCGGGTGCAGGTCTACAATTTTGTCTCTGGTGTCCTTTAACAGCTCTTTGGTCTTGGCCATAGTGGAGTTTAGAGTGTGACTGACTGAGGTTGTGGAGAGGTGTCTTTTATACCGATAATGAGTTAAAACAGGTGCCATTAATACAGGTAACAAATAGCCCCTTGTTAGAAGAAGTTAGACCTCTGACAGCCAGAAATCTTGCTTGTTTGTTGGTGACCAAATACTTATTTTCAACTCTAATTTGGGAATAAATTCTTTAAAAATCAAACAATGTGATTTTCTGGGGGTTTTTTTCCAGTCTGTCTCTCATGGCTGAGGCTTACCCATGTTGACAATTACAGGCCCCTCTAATCTTTTCAAGTAGGAGAACTTGCACAATTGGTGGTTGACTAAATACTTATTTGCTCCACTGTGTTTAACGAGGGATACACCAGCTAATATGACTTGAAGCGGGAGACAGGGCAGGTTTATATGAAGTGGGGAATTAATTTGTATTCTTAGAAAACAAAACCAGAAGCAAATAAGACATGATAGAGCAAGACAGAGTGAATACAACTAATAAAAAAAATGAGCCGCAAATCTAGTGATTCATTTTGCACTGTAAGAGTGATAAAGTGTGTGTGTGTTACGTACCGTCATGGGGTAATGCTGTGGGGTACATCTCTTTGAGCAGGTCGCCAAGCGTGTGAGCGTTGCCTTCAGGGGAAACGGGACGGAAGAGTTTCTGGATAAAGGGCCTGTCGCTCATCGACTTCAAAAAAAAAAAAAAAAAAAAAAAAAAAAAAAAATCAAAACAAGGGTGTCAAACAACTTTGTCACAGGCAACATTGTAATTAGGGAGCAACTAAAGATTATTTTCATAATCGACTATTTGGTCGATTAATTAAACTATAAATCGGATAAATGCCACTTTATTCAATGGCCTTCACAATTTACCTTTAAGTTGTTTTAGGCATGTTGTAAGTAACAATGAAGACAAAATGGATGACTTTTTCCATCAAGAATAACATTTTATTTCAGCTTCCTGACTTAACTGTAGTCTACAGTTGTATTGTAAGGCTGCAGCTATCGATTATTTTAGTAGTCGGATAATGAACATTAAAAAAAAAAAAAAAAAAAATACCTGAGCTATAAAAATGAAATACATAAATGATGATCCAAGTACAACAAAAGAACAATTGATTAAGTTACATAGCAAAAGTCCGCTAGCTAAAATGCTATAAAATGCTAAGTTTTGTTTTATTTTTTTTTGTTTTTTTACAATGCTCTTAACAAATGGTTGAAACACATATTCCCCCAAAAACGGCTAAATATACCAATAAACTAAATTAAAAATGTATTTTAAAAAAATATAAGCTCCAGCAAAAACATTAGCTTATGTTGGTCTTAACAGGGAGCAGCTGGTTTCAGCCTTGTTAAATGAGCTATGTCATATTTACTGTTGCCAGTAGAGGGCAGTGTATAGACCCAAATCAATAAAACTAAATGCAAACACTTTCAAAACAAACCATGACAACGCCACTTTAAACGAATACTCAAAGCAGCAAAATTTAAATCAAATTTTTCTAATCGAATTACTCGAGTTAATCGATTAATCGTTGCAGCACTACTGTATCGATTATCGAATTCGTTGCCAACTAATTTTTCAGTTTTAATTGATTAGGTTTTGCAGCCTTATTAAGAAGCTTGTTTAAACATAAGACGTCCATAAATTGTAAAAATGTGAGTTGATTTTTTTTTTTGATTGATTGATGATTTTACGACACCGTACAGGTGTGCACTGGTCCTTGTGGGAAACACTACTGCATTTGTCCAACGGCGTCGCTTAAATCGACCGAAACTGAAAAGTTACCAGGTGTTGCTTTAGCAAAACTATATTGAAGAAATCTAATAATATTTACACTGAGAAGTTATATGTATGTTATAATTTTTAAGAATTTAGACAAGTTTAAGGTAAAGAAGGTCCTAAACGATTAATTGGTTTTCAAAATAGTTGTCGATTAATTTTTTAATCGATTAGTTGTCGATTAATGGATTAATTGTTGCATCTCTAAATGCAATTATAGTTTTCTTCATGTTATGTTGGCCACAGCATAGAAATATTGAATTCATATGGCTGCCACTGACGGCGTGAGACGTCCAATTTTGACCTCAAGGGAATAAACAAACAAACGCAAATAAACAAACGTATGTTCGCCCCGTTCAGTCAAAATGGCTTGGACATATACCGCGGTCAATAGCAGGTAAAGTTCGGCTATAATAATGAACAACTAATCGATTAGAAGATGAAAATTCATCTTTTTGATCGTTAAACTGTTTATAGAGTCAATTTGACCTAAAAATTGTCAGTCACAATTATGACATGACCCCGTCATGATCATTAATGAATGATGTCCTTAAGTGTCATCCGGCAAATAATGTCACTTTTGAATGGATGTAAAAGATGCAGACTAGACATAAATGGAGTCGAATCAATGTCAATAAAGTGGTACCAAATGTTCTTTCTCCCCCTTTCAAGTAGTCGCTAATATTCCTTAGAAATGCAGCTTTAGTCAATTGCCAGATGCCTCCAGTTATAACATGCATTCTGCTTCATCTAACATTTTTCCGCCAGTTCTCACAAACATGATTTATTTTTCCCACTGACGGCGCCTACATCCCAGAGTACACCTGCTCCGCAGTAGCCAATTCCACAGAGTATTTCTCGGCTCACGCACATGACTCATTCTCGGTTTGACGTCGCGATAACTGGAAAGATGACAGACGACGCGGGGAAAGTCCAGGGTGCTGCTTAACGGAGGAGGGCGCTGATAGGAAGCGGCGCAACAAGCCATCGGTGGCGTTTTTGGAGATGCGAAGGTGATCTCCGTTAGTCTGGAAGTCATCAAGCTGGCCCGGCTTCAAGGTTAAATGAATCACGTTAATCATGGGACGCTTATTGATTCTACGGAGTTCTTTCCCTTTTCGCACGCCAGGCTCGAAAGATTGCGAAATTTAAAAAAAAATATGTTTCAGTGCCATTGATGACGATAGACCTCCAATTCATTTGAAGTGGGAAGGGCAGGCAGCAATCGAATGATTAAATGAATTGGACTTCGATAGCCGTCAATAGCAGTTGATGAGTTTATAACCTTTAGTTGCCTGAATTTAGGTTAACAAATATACATCAAAAAGCAGTGGGGTGTACTTAAGTACATTAAAATAATATACACACAAAAATTATATATTAAATAGTAAATATGTTATATATTAAAACATTATTTTAAGTTCTGAATTAAAAAATGTAAATTCAAAATATATATAAAGAAGAAAATAGAATTAACAAAATTTTTTAAAAAAACATTGAAAAAAGATAATTTTGGAGAAAATACTTTAAATAAAAATTATTTATTATTATTAAACTGATTTAGTATATAATTGAATGCGCAACGATTAATCGAGTAACTCGATTAGAAAAAAGCTTCGAAACAAATTTTGCTACGTGGAGTCTTTCATGGGAGTATTTCGTTTTATTGATTTTGGTTGATATACTGCCCTCTAGTGGCAACAGTGATTATGACATAATTCATTTAATATACAGTGGGGCAAATAAGTATTTAGTCAACCACTAATTGTGCAAGTTCTTCCATTTGAAAATATTAGAGAGGCCTGTAATTGTCAACATGGTTAAACCTCAACCATGAGAGACATAATGTGGGGGGAAAAAACAGCATAATGTGGGGAAAAAAAACAGAAAATCACATTGTTTGATTTTTAAAGAATTTATTTGCAAATCATGGTGGAAAATAAGTATTTGGTCAATACCAAACGTTCATCTCAATACTTTGTTCTGTACCCTTTGTTGGCAATAACGGTGGCCAAATGTTTTCTGTCTTCACAAGCTTTTCACACACTGTTGCTGGTACTTTGGCCCATTCCTCCATGCAGATCTCCTCTAGAGCAGTGATGTTTTGGGGCTGTCGTTGGGCAACACGGACTTTCAACTCCCTCCTCACCCCGTGGCGTCAAAATGATAACAAGAACGGGGAGCAAAAATCCCAGAACCACACGGGGGGACCTAGTTAATGACCTACAGAGAGCTGGGACCACAGTAACAAAGGCTACTATCAGTAACACAATGCACCGCCACGGACTCAAATCATGCACTGCCATACGTGTCCCCCTGCTGAAAAAAAGCACACGTCCAGGCCCGTCTGCGGTTCGCTAGAGAGCATTTGGATGATCCAGAAGAGGACTGGGAGAATGTGTTATGGTCAGATGAAACCAAAATAGAACTTTTTGGTTGAAACACATGTTCTCTTGTTTGGAGGAAAAAGAATACTGAATTGCACCATACCCACTGTGAAGCATGGGGGTGGAAACATCATGCTTTGGGCTGTTTTTCTACAAAGGGACCAGGACGACTGATCTGTGTAAAGGAAAGAATGAATGGGGCCATGTATCGAGAGATTTTAAGTGAAAATCTCAAGGGCGTTGAAGATGAGACGTGGCTGGGTCTTTCAGCATGACAATGATCCCAAACACACAGCCAGGGCAACAAAGGAGTCGCTTCGTAAGAAGCATTTCAAGGTCCTGGAGTGGCCTAGCCAGTCTCCAGGTCTCAACCCCATAGAAAATCTGCGGAGGGAGTTGAAAGTCCGTATTGCCCAACGACATCCCCAAAACATCATTGCTCTAGAGATCTGCATGGAGGAATGGGCCAAAATACCAGTAACAGTGTGTAAAAAGCTTGTGAAGACTTACAGAAAACGTTTGGCCTCCGTTATTGCCAACAAAGGGTACATAACAAAGTATTGAGATTAACTTTTGGTCTTGACCAAATACTTATTTTCCACCATGATTTGCAAAGAAATTCTTTAAAAATCAAACAATGTGATTTTCTGTTTTTTTTCCACATTCTGTCTCTCATGGTTGAGGTTTACCCATGTTGACAACTACAGGCCTCTCTAATATTTTCAAGTGGGAGAACTTGCACAATTAGTGGTTGACTAAATATTTATTTGCCCCACTGGAGCTGAATCCAGCTGATGTTGCCTGTCAAGACCAACATAATGTTCTGTTTATTGCATTCGTTATTTAATCAATAGTGGTATGAAAAAGTATCTGAACCTTTTGGGAATTCCTCACATTTCTGCATAAAATCACCATCAAATGTGACCTGATATTTGTCAAAATCACACAGATGTAAAAAGAGTGTCTTCTTTGAAACCACCCAAACATTTACAGGTCTTTATATTTTAATGATGGTAGCATGCAAACAATGACAGAAGGGGGGAAAATAAGTAGGTGAACCCTCTGCCTAAGGAGATTTTAAGAGCAATTGAAAGCATTTTTAACCAAACAAGTCAGGTGTGTGCCCAATCATTGATGAGTAGTTTATAGCTGCCCTGCCCACTATAAAGCACACACGGTAAGAATTGTCTTGATGAAAAGCAAAAGTGCATCAAGGCTCGGTCAAAAGAGCTGTCTGAAGACCTGCCATCAAGGATTAAGGATTTGTATAAAGCTGGGAAAGGATACAAAACCATCTCTAGAAGTCTGGATGTTCATCAATCGACAGTCAGAGAAGTTACCTACAAATGGAGAGAGTTTAGCACTGTTGCTTCTCTCCCAAGGAGTGGCCGTCCACCAATGATGATGCCAAGAGTTCAACGCAAAATACTCAGACAGGTAAAAAAAAAAAAAAGAACCCTACAGTGTCTACTAAAGATTTACAGAAATCACTGGCACAGTCCAATATCTGTGCACACACCAACTATATGTAAAACTATGGCCAAGAATGGTGTTCGTCGGAGGACTCCGCGGAGGAAGCGTCTGCTGTCTAAAAAAAACTGTTGCTCGTTTAATGTTCACAAGAAGGGACATGGACACCCTACAGAAGTTTTGGCAAAATATTTTGTCGACTGATGAAACCAAAGTTGAATTTTTTGGGAGTAACACACAACGTCATGTGTGGAGGAAAAATGGAACAGCTCACCAACATCAACACCTCATCCCCACCGTGAAGCATGGTTCAGGGAGCATCATGATTTGGGGCTGTTTTGCTATCTCAGGGCCTGGACAACTTGCAATCATTAATAGAAGAATGAATTCAAAATTTTATCAGGAGTCTGTCAGAAAGTTGAAGCTAAAAAGAGGATGGATGCTGCAACAAGACAATGATCCAAAACATAGACGTAGATCAACTTCAGAATGGTTTCAGAAGAACAAAATACACGTTCTGGAGTGGCCAAGCCAAAGTTTAAAATTTGAACCCCATTGAGATGCTGTGGCATGACCTAAAGTCACCGATTCATGCCAGACATCCCGAGAATCTGACTGAACTCCAGCAGTTTTGAAGAGAAGAATGGGCCAAGATTAGTCCTGGCACAAAATATTAAATGTGTTGGTTCACTTACTTATTTTTCCTCCTCCTGTCATGTTTGCATACTATCCTCATTAAAGTATTAGGATCTATAAATGTTTGGGTGGTTTTAGTTAAAGCAGACAGTTTTTTCATCTGTGTGATTTTGACAAAGATCAGATCCACATTTGATGGTGATTTTATGCAGAAATGTGAGAAATTCCAAAAGGTTGAGATACTTTTCTTACCACTGTAGGTATATTTAGCTGTTTTATGTGGGAACATCTATTTGAATGATTTGTGAAGAGTAGTGAATTAAACCAATTTTTAAAAGTTAGCATTTTATAGCATTTAAGATAGCGGACTTTTGCTATGAAAGTTAGCCAATTGTTAATTTGTTGTACTTATTCATTTGTTTAATTTTTAATACCATTTGAGGCTAGACTCAGGTATTTTAATTATTTTTATGAAATAAGAGTGCAATTCTGCATAGTTTGAAGGAACACTCAGAAATTTTATTTTGTGTTCGCAATTAATCCTCTTTTTAAAGTGCAATTTCAGCAAGCTGTTGTTTTACATCTCCTAAAATTTATTCTGCAATGCATTAAATGTTCCTAATCCGATTAGTCGATTTTTCAAACTAGATGATGGCTTAATCGACTACTCAAATAATCGATAGCTGCCGCCTTAATACACAGTAGAATAAGAGTTATAATAATATTTTCAAAAAGCCCTAAATTTAAAAAAACTAGGGCTGTCAAAATCATCGCGTTAACGGGCGGAAATTATTATTTTTTAATTAAGCACGTTAAAATATTTGACGCAATTAACACACATGCCCCGCTCAAACAGATTAAAATGAAAGCAGTGTAATGTCCGCTTGTTACTTGTTTTTTGGTGTTTGGCGCCCTCTGCTTGGGTCCAAATGATTTTATGGGTGTCACAATGAGTGAGCATGGTGTACTTATTGACATCAACCATGGCGAGCAACTAGTTTATTTTTTGATTGAAAATTTTACAAATTTTAATAAAACAAAAACATTAAGAGGGGTTTTAATATAAAATTTCTATAACTTGTAGTAACATTTATTTTTTAAGAACTACAAGTCTTTCTATCCATGGATCGCTTTAAGAGAATGTTAATAAGTTTAATGCCATCTTGTTGATTTTTTTTAATAATAAACAAATACAGTACTTATGTACCGTATGTTGAATGTATATATCCGTCTTGTGTCTTATCTTTTCATTCCAACAAAAATTTACAGAAAAATATGGCATATTTTATAGATGGTTTGAATTGCAATTACGATTAATTAATTTTTAAGCTGTAATTAACTCTATTAAAAATTTTAATCGTTTGACAGCCCTAAAAAAAAACAAATTAAAAATATGTAAGAATAAAATTAACAAATACATTTTTATAAAAAGTTTTTAAATTGTTTTACTACTCATTCTTTTTACAATTTTAAATTTATTTTTTTAAATAATTTTCTTTTTTTACTTTATTTAATCTTTTATGATTTTAAATTTTTTTCCTCATTTTTTATTAAATTTCTCAATTTGATTTTCTATATCAGCTTTTATTTGTATTTTTTAATGGCTTTTTGTATTGTAGGAATTTCCCATTTTAATAGTAACATTTTTCAATTTATTACTTTTTTTGATTAGCAATATATTTTACTCCTATAACTATACTATTTTCATGTACTTATGCATTCCTCCTAAGCTTTATGTATATTTGTTAAATGTAAATACAAGCATCAAAGGGGTTAACGTAACAGAAGATAAATTGGGAAGCACGCTTAATGCACATGTTGTACACGCTACCTCAACTTTCCATATATTTTACGAGTATGTTCCCTTTGAGAACACTAGAAAGAGACCCGTTGCAGTTCTACCACAGTAAAGTGCAACCACATTAGTATAGGACTTAAAACAAAGCGACATGTATAGCTTTAAATTTGCCATATGTATTATGACTCACAATAGCACAAATCCTGAAAGAGGGTGCGCCATTATGGTTGTTTTGGCTGTAAATAACCTGTCTACACGATTCTGTTTTTGGGAAGTGACGTTTTTTAATCTTTAGATCACCTTTCCATGATATTTGGAATCAGTAACCGTATTTTCTGAAGTATAAGTCGCACTTTTTCGATGGTTTGGTTGGGCCAGCAGCTACTCAGGTGTGGGTTATAAATGTTGTTTTTCTCCACATGTACAAAGTACCACTTGAAAATGAACTACTATCATGAATGTTTTGGTATCCTAATAGAACATTTTGGTCTAGATGAAAATTTTCTTTTATTAATCGATAAATCAATTCTTGGCGGAAGCATATCGCTTAACCTATTGGGATAGGAAGTATTGTTATAGTCCGAAAACATACGATATTTGTCTATACGTGCCTTGTGGCCAATCCAGGTTGTACTCTGCCTATTCTCTGAAGTCAATTGGGGTCAACTCTTGTTACTGGTGACCCGAATGAGGACACATGTAACAGAAAATGGATTGATAGCTCAGTGGCGACATTAATCTGTCCTAGCTAAAACTGATTAATGATATCCTCCCATTGTGGTCCGGTCCAGCTCATGAATAAGAACTGCCGCCGTGTCACCGTGACGGAGATTTCCAGTCATCCTCGGTCTTCACACCTGGCGGCGTTGGCCCGATGGCACCCTGTCGACACCCAAGCTGAGGTGTCAAACAAGAGCCCTGGGGACACGCGATAGCCTCTAATCATGAGAGCTGTGAAAAGGAAACCACCGTGCAGCAGGATCCGGTGTCCATACGGTAACTACACACCGTTGATTCGCCGGGCGAAGGTGGCGAAGTTAGCGTGGGAGGCGTTGGAGTTAACGTTCAAGTTTCACAGAAAGACTGAGTCATGCACGACAGCGGTGAGATGACCATTTTGTACATGGCTGTCAAGCTAGAGTAGTATCTATTAGTATAAGAAGTATCTATGATCAATCGCTCGAACCTCTAATTATTTCATTTTGGGGCAATTGAAGAACGAACTGTTTTGGGCCACAAACAATGTTTTTCATAATTTAAGCATCTTTCTCAACAGAGATGTTGATTAAATTTTTCTGTGCCATTGATGATGATAGACGTCCAATCATCCTTCTGCTGTACAGGACTGTCTCAGATAATTAGAATATTGTGATAAAGTTCTTTACTTTCTGTAATGCAATTAAAAAAACAAAAATGTCATACATTCTGGATTCATTACACATCAACTGAACTATTTCAAGCCTTTTATTATTTTAATATTGCTGAATTTGGCTTACAGCTTAAGAAAACTCAAAAATCCTATCTCAAAATATTAGAATATCATGAAAAAGTATACAAGTAGGCTATTCAACTAATCACCTGAATCATCTAATTAACTCGAAACACCTGCGAGGGTTTCCTGAGCCTTAAAAACACTCAGCTTGGTTCAGTAAACTAAATCACAAGTATGGGGAAGACTGCTGATCTGACTGCTGTCCAGAGGACCATCATTGATACCCTCCATCAGGAGGGTAAGACACAAAAAGAAATTTCTCAAAGAGCAGGCTGTTCACAGAGTGCAGTTTCAAAGCATATCCACAAAAAGTCTGTTGGAAGGGAAAAATGTGGCCGGAAACGCTGCACAACCAAGAGAGATGACCGCAGCCTTAACAAAATTGTGAAGAAGAGCCGCTTCCAGAATTTGGGGGAGCTTCAAAGACAGTGGGCTGAAGCTGGAGTCCAGGTATCAAAAGCCACAGTTCACAGACGTGTCCGGGAAATGGGCTACAATAGCCGTATTCCCATGGTCAAGCCACTTCTGAACTCAAGACAACGGAAGAAGCGTCTGACTTGGGCTATGGAGAAGAAGCACTGGACAGTTGCAGAGTGGTCCAAAGTCCTCTTTTCAGACGAAAGCAAGTTTTGCATTTCATTTGGAAGTCAAGGCGCCAGAGTCTGGAGAAAGGCTGGAGAGGAGCAAAATCCAAGTTGCTTGAAATCCAGTGTGAAGTTCCCACAGTCAGCAATGGTTTGGGGAGCCATGTCAGCTGCTGGTGTTGGTCCACTGTGTTTCATCAAGTCCAGAGTAAATGCAACTGTGTACCAAGAGATTTTAGAGCACTACATGCTTCCATCTGCTGAAAAGCTCTATGGAGATGAGGATTTCATTTTCCAGCATGATCTGGCACCTGCCCACAGTGCCAAAACCACCAGTAACTGGTGCACTGACCATGGCATCACTGTCCTTGATTGGCCTGCTAATTCCCCTGACCTGAACCCCATCGAGAATTTGTGGGGTATAGTTAAGAAGAAGATGAAAGACACCAGACCTACAAATGCAAATGAGCTGAAGGCCGCTATCGAAGCATCCTGGGCATCAATAACACCTCAGCAATGCCACAGGCTGATTGCCTCCATGCCACGCCGGATTGATGCAGTAATCCGTGCAAAAGGATTCCCAACCAAGTACTGAGTGCATCAATGGTCATTTTCAAATGTTTGATTTAGTTTTGCTGTTATAAAATTATTTTTTTACTTGGTCTGAGGAAGTATTCTAATTTTTTGATATAGGATTTTTGAGGTTTCTTAAGCTGTAAGCCAAATTCAGCAATATTAAAATAATAAAAGGCTTGGAATAGTTCAGTTGATGTGTAATGAATCCAGAATGTATGACATTTTTGTTTTTTTAATTGCATTACAGAAAGTAAAGAACTTTATCACAATATTCTAATTATCTGAGACAGTCCTGTAGATTCTACTTAGATGAGATGTCCAGCCGACAGTGGTATGAAAAAGCATCTGAACCTTTTGAAATTTCTCACATTTCTGCATAAAATCACCATCAAATGTGGATCTGATCTTTGTCAAAATCACACAGATGAAAAAAAGAGTGTCTGCTTTAACTAAAACAACCCAAACATTTGTAGATTTTAATGAGAATAGTATGCTAACAATGACAGAAGGGGGGGAAATAAGTAAGGGAACCATCACATTTAATATTTTGCGGCCCCCCCTTTGGTAGCAATAACTTCAACCAGACGCTTCCTTATCAGACGTAGATTGGTCTGGCATATCAATCAGGACTAATCTTGGCCCATTGGTAGCACGTCCGCCTTAAAGTTCTGAGATCAAGAGTTCAATCCCGAGCTCCGGCCTTCCTGTGTGGAGTTTGCATGTTCTACCCTTGCCTGCGTGGTTTTTCTCCGGGTACTCTGGTTTCCCCCCACATCCCAAAAACATGCATAGTCGGCTGATCGAACACTCTAAATTGTTCCCAAGTATGAGTGTGTGTGTTTGTGAATGATTGTTCGTCTCCTTGTGCCCTGCGATTGGCTAGGAACTGTTTCATGGTGTACCCCACCTCCTGCCCATAGTTAGCTGGAATTGGCTCCAGCATCCCCTTGACCCTTGGGAGGATAACAGGCTCGAAAAATGAAAGAATAAATTATACTTTGGGGGAAAATATGTTCATACATATATTAGGATCTAGTATCTTAACATAGTACTGTAATATAAACTAGACTATACTACTATATAGACTAAAGTTGCACGATAATATCGGTTACCGATAATTATCGGCCGATAATGGCAATTATGACGTCACACAGATAATCCAGATAAAAAAAATTCAATATACTTGATTTAGCCTCCAAATGTGCGCAAACGAAGCAGTTTTGTCCTTGCCTGGTATCTGGAGTCTGGCGACCGTCCAGCAGATCAAATTCCGAGGGCGGAGCAAGCCACAGCAAACAGACAGCGGAGTGGACCAACCAGTGACGGGCAGACGTGACGTTGTTAAAGCGACAAGTAAGTAGCGTGAGCGGAGAATGGAGAAGTTTATTCAACATGGCTAGCGCGAGCCATGTTGACTGTTGTCAATGACTTCTTTCGATGTGTTTTTGGTCATTTAAAACTGGTTTTACCGTGGTTTGGAACATATTCTCGGCTCTCCGTTCGCCATCTGTGTTGTTGTAGAGACGAGTGACGTTACTCGTTAAGAACACGCCACGCAAATAAACAAATCTGATTGGACGGTTGAATTTGTATCTTACTCGAGAGGCCGTTAATGGGCTGGGTCCCAGACTATTTCTCACAGTGTTTGAAAAATACAGGGAGAATAGTCTGGCTGGGCCAGGTAAATTCTTGAACATTTTTGAAGATTTCTGACTTTTTTTTAGGATTAAGTATAATAATTTATTGCTTAAAATTAGGCTGTTAAGGTTATTTTCAGCTAGCTATTTTTCTTCAAGAAATCTGAGTGAAATATACTTGAAGTGCTGGCAGATAATTTCACTTATATCCAATAGATTTACACTGAAAACAAGGGAATTTAACTAGTTTTAAGGAGGTGTGTTATATGTTAAGAATGGCTTACTTTTAAATGCATTTTTGTGCAACTTAGGTATTTACTCTATAAGTAATTGCTGCCAAAAGTTTACCGTTACACAATGTCATACAATCTGTCTTTATTTAGATGTTGGAATTTACTACTTGTTCACATTTGATGTTGAAAAACAGGAGCAATAAATTATATTTTTGCACAGTAATATTTTCTCTTGTGTAAACTTTAAAATTTTACATAAATCTTTTAATAGAATTATCGGCTTGACATTATCGGTTATCGGTTGGAACGAGGAGGAAATTATCGGTTATCGGTGGAAAAATGTATTATCGTGCATTACTAATATAGACTATAGTCTATTGCTATTCATGTAAATTACCCCCCCCACACACACACACACACACACAAACAAAAAAAATTTTTCACAAAACATATTAATGCAGGTCAGAACCCGTGAGTGTTAAGGCCAGCAAAGAAGGCAATCCGGGTCTTGGTGAAGCAGGGAGAGTGCGCTAAGTGACAGCGACTTGGATGCATTTTTAAAAAGCGGCGAGCCATGAATAATACATACTGTGGCTATTGTTTCCCGAGGTGATAAAGACACTTTCTTTTGAGCCGCCCTGACACCTTAGCTGTCCGAGAGGCGCGCGCCCACACGAGAGTGGCGGCCTCGCTCTCACTCGCTGAAAAGAGCAGCGCAACTCAACACGTCGCCTAATTGATGGCCAATGGGATTCAATCTACCTAAGTGATGGCCAAATAATGGGGAAGGAAGAACGCGGCTGTCAATCAATATTTCTTTCCACTGAACTCTGAGCCCGTCCATTTGGGAATTAAAATTCCGCTTGCTTCGGTTGTGTGTCTCGGAACTTGAAAGGGCCTCGTGAGAGAAGAGACACCATTGTTTGCTGGAACTAATGATGGCACGTCTCCATCAAACAAGACTAACACGTGCTTCTAGATCAGGGGTGGGCAAACTATTCCACAAAGGGCCGCAGTGGGTGCGGGTTTTTGTTCATACCCATCCTGAGGACAGCCTTTCACCAATCTGGTTTCTTACAAGTGCAATCAGTTGATTGCAGTCAGGTGCTTTTTGGTTCCACTGAAACCTAATTGGTCAAACTGTCTGTGCTGAATCAGTTGCAACAAAGACCAGGACCCACTGCGGCCCTCGAGGACCGGTTTGCCCACCCCTGTTCTAGATGCTTGATCAAACTATACAGTAGATCTGGCACAAACACTTATTGTTATAGTCATCTATCTAATTACTAGAGGTCGATGGATATGGGCTTTTCAGATGATTGCCGATGTTTTAGACACTAAGGTGAAGAGAGGGGCGGAGCTGACAACTGATCACCATCTGGTGGTGTTCGGCGAGGCCATGGAAAATGACTTTTGTACAGCTTCCAGGAAATTCTGGTTACCATCCAAAGTCACAGGAGAGGAAAGCAGTGCACTATTAACACTGTGTATAGTGGAGATGGGGTACTGTTGACCTCGACTCAGGACGTCGTGATTCGGTGGGGAGAATACTTAGAAGACCTCCTCAATTCCACACCTTCCTGTGAGGAAGCAGGGTCTGGGGACTTCGAGGTAGACTCTCCTATCTCTGGGGTCGAAGTGAGTGAGATAGTTGGAAAGCTCCTCGGTGGCAGGGCCCCCGGGATGGATGAGATCCACCCTAAAGGCTCTGATTGTTGTGGGGCTGTCGTGGCTGATACGCCTCCGAGTCAGTGCCTCTGGATTAACAGAACGGGGTATTGGTCCCCCTTTTTAAAGAATGGGGACCTGAGGTTGGGTTCCAACTATAGAGGGATCACACTCCTCAGCCTCTCCAGTAAAGTCTATTCAGGGGTGCTGGGGAGGAAGGTCTGTCGGGAAGCCGAATCTCAGATTCAGGGGAGGAGGGTCTGTCGGGAAGCCTAATCTCAGATTCAGGAGGAGCAGTGTGGTATTTGCACCCGGCGTGGAACAGTGGACCAGTTCTACACCCTCGACAGGGTCCTTGAGGGTGCACAGGAGTTTGCCCAACCGGACTCCATGTGTTTTGTAGATTTGGAGAAGGCGTTCGACAGTGTCTCTCGGGTAGTCCGGTGGGGTGGGGGGCTTCAGGAATATGGGGTACCAAGCCACTTGATCAGGGATGTTCGGTCACTGTACGACTGGTGTCAGAGTTTGCTCCACATTGCCAGCAGTAAGTCGAATTCGTTCCCAGTAAGGGTTGGACTCCGCCAAGGTTACTCTTTGTCACCGATTCTGTTAATAACTTTAATGCACAGAATTTCTAGGCACAGCCGAAGCGTTGAGTGGGTTGGTTTTGTGGCATCAGCATTGCATCTCTGCTTTTTGCAATGATGTGGTGCTGTTGGCTTCATAAAGCCATGATCTCCAACTTTTAATGGAATGGTTCGCAGCAGTGTGTGAAGCGGTTGGGGAAAAAGATCAGCAGCTCCACATCAGAGATCATGTTACTCAGTCGGAAAAGGGTGGCGTGCCCTCTCTGTCGGGGATGAAATCCAGCCCCAAGTGGAGGAGTTCAAGTATCTTGGGGTCTTGTTCACGAGTGGGGGTAGGAGGGAGCGGGAGATAAGCGGATCGGTGCAGCATCTGCAGTGATGCGGACTCTTCACCTGTCCGTTGTGGTGAAGGAGCTGAGCCAAAAGGCGAAGCTCTTGATTTACCAGTCGTTCCTACCCTAACTTATGGTCACAAGCTTTGGGTCGTGAGCAAAAGAACAAGATCCCGGATACAAGCGGCTGAAATTAGTTTCCTCTACAGGGTATCAGCGCTCTTCCTTATAGATGAGGTGAGAAGCTCGGTCATCCGGGAGGGACTCAAGGTCAAGCCGCCATTCCTCCACATTGAGAGGCGCCAGCTGAGGTGGCTCGGGCATCTGGTTTGATTGCCATGGAGAAGTGTTGTTACGGGCATGTCCCACTGGCGGGAGGCCCCGGGGACGACCCAGGACACGCTGGCCTGGGAACGCCTTGGGATACCGCCGGAGGAGCTGGTTGAAGTGGCTGAGGAGAGGGAAGTCTGGGCTTCCCTGCTAAAGCTGCTACCCCCGCGACCCAACCCCGGATTAGGATAATGGATGGATGGATGGATGGATGGATGTCGATGTATAAAGCCGATTTTGTAAACCAATATTTAAGGCACGTGGATCACGAAAGGTAATTAAAACACTCATAAATGTCTATATTAGAAGTTACGGTAACACTATTTGACAGGGAAGTTGTAAGCCATCACTGGGGTAAAGTTTTTTTGTTTGTTTTTTTTTTTTATGTTCACGTGGCTTGTAAGTATTTAAAAAAAAAAGTTTTTATACAGTCCCCATAAACGGGCATTCACTAATTATAAAGCAAAGTCATGTTCGTGATTCAGGTTCTGTTGCATCTAGCGACTGCTTGAATAGATGCCAGCAGACTGATAACCATCTGTAAATGCGGTTGACGAAGTGAATACAACACAGACATGGAATTAATTACGTGGAAACCCAAAATAACCTAGTGTTGTATTCCTGTCAGCTTCGGGACAGATTGCAACACGTCCGCATCCGTTGACGGTCACGGCCTCGTCGAACGGCTTTACAGTAAAACCTTCGTGACGTTCTCGCGACCTGTTGCCTTTGGCGTCTTCGACAAGGCGAGCGTGCAATGCATTCTCCTGTGTTGTAATTGTCTGCGTAGTCCCCCCGCGACACCCCCCTCCGTGCCTCAGCCAGTCATTACAAGATATCTCGGAGGCAATAAACGCGCATTCTTCCGAGCGAGCGACTTCCAGAGACACGGGTGAGGTGAGGATTGGAGAGGAGAGAGGTGATTAAATGCTGAGTCACTGAGCGGAAACATGGAGGCGTACCTGTTGGGCAGGCGATACTCCGTAAATGTATTGTTTTGCTTCAAAATTCTATTTCATAGTTTTGGAAAAGTATAATTGTGAATTAAGCGTGTTACCATAGAAGTGACCATGCGCCTGGGTATGTTATGTCAAGTGGCGCCGATATATGGACTTTTTTTTTTCCAAGACTGGCTGTTGACTGATTGATAAATTAAAAGCTTATATTACTAGGGTTATGTTCACTTTTTGGGTGAGGATCGTTATTACTAGTGGCCAAAAGGAAGTAATCGTAGAAGAAGAAGAAAGGACAGGAAGTGGTTGAGCTTCTTAGAAACAAGCTAGCTGCTTTCAAAAGTTTCTTTTTCAGTTCCTTGTTTAAGCATAGTCTGTAAGTAAGCTCTTAAGACACAAATATTTCTGTTGTATAGGTGAGCTAATGTGGTTGTGCTATTTAGATGTGTACCGCTAATGCTACGCCAACATGGACGCTGTTATGCTGTTTGATAATGCTAATTACTAACATTAGCAGATAACCACTACCACTTATGATTAGAGTTGTCCGATAATGACTTTTTTTTTTTAACCGATAACCCAATATTGTCGACTTCAAAAATCGAATACCGATATCAAATCGATACCGATATATGTGGTCGTGCACATGCCCCACTGGAGGCATTAATAATGACAAATGTAACAACTTCAAGGGTTTCCAAATGAAAAAAATATATTCTGTAGAAAAAACATAAAAACAACATCAACTGAAGTTATAGAAAATAAATGTCCCATATAAATAATATGAATTGAAATGACCCAAAATGTCCATAATTAGATAAAAGGAATCCTTCACAATTAAATCACGTTCACAGTAGTTACCCCAAAGAGCCACTAGGTGTGACCAAACAATTACTAATACAGGCAGGCAATTATAGGACATGCCAATGCAATGACAATTCCCAAGATGCATTTTGCTGAGCCTTTGTGCACAGATTTTTGTATCTTATTACTTTTCTAGTTTTCTTAGTGCCTAATTCTTTTGGTAAAGCAGTACTTATATGTAATCAGTTTATAATTTATCTTAATTTTTTTCATTTATTGTACATTGAATCGTTGCACCATGAATGCAAACGATCTGCTCACATAACAAATCCCAAGCTTCCTACAGTCCGAAGACATCTCATAGTCAATAAGCATAAATGTTACGCTAAACTGTGACCAGCCCCTTGTACAAAGACTTTGAGGGCAACATGCATATTGGCCCATAACCAAAAATGAAAACCCAAAGTCGATATTATGCAATATTGTTATAAAATGCTTTTATCTGCCGATACTATTGGCTACCAGATAATATCGGACAACTCCACTTATAATCTTTGTGTGCTACAGCTAGCATTGGCTGCCCTGTGGATTTTGTGATAACTAGAGTGAGCAAGTTGTATGTACCTCGGCAGTTTTACAAGAAATAAATAGACCACTTTTGTTTTTTTGCATGTAATGGGTCCACAAAAGCAAAGTTTTTTTTTACCAAATTAGATTTTAATCTGAATAACTACCAAATGTGTTATTCTTTATCTGAAGTATAAGATACATGTAATACATGTATTACAAGTATTGTGTATATGTATACAAGTTTATAAGCCTGGCGGCCTACCAGCCTTTAATGCCTGATAAAGGGGATAGAAATGATGTCACAAAATGGCTGAGCTAGTAAGCAGTTAGGGTTTCTCATTTTTTGTGTTTAAATTAGGGCTGCAGCTATCGATTATTTTAGTAGTAGATTAATCTGTCAAGTAGTAAGTTTGAATAATCGAGTAATCGGATTAGGAACATTTAATGCGTGGCAGAATACATTTTAGGTGATGTAAAACAAAGGCTTCCTAAGATTGCACTTTCGAAATAGCATGAAATGCGAATACAAAAAAAAATTCCCGAATTTTTCTTCAAACTATGCAGAATTGCACTTTTATTTAAGGATAAATTAAAATGCCTGAGCTTAGCCTCAAGTACAACAAAAGAACAATTGGCTAACTTGCATAGCAAAACTCCGCTAGCTTAAATGCTATAAAATGCTAAGGTTTTTTGTAGGGCTGTCAAAATTATCGCGTTAACGGGCGGTAATTAATTTTTAAAATTAATCACGTTAAAATATTTGTCGCAATTAACGCACAAATGCCCCTCTCAAACAGATTAAAATGACAGCACAGTGAAATCTGTACTTGTGTTTTTCTGAGTTTTGGCTCCCTCTGCTGGCGCCCATGAGCATTGTGTAAGTAATTATTGACATCAACAATGGCGGGCTACTAGTTTATTTTTTGATTGAAAATTTTACAAATTTTATTAAAATGAAAACATGAAGAGGGGTTTTGATACAAAATTTCTATAACTTGTACTAACATTTATCTTTTAAGAACTACAAGTCTTTCTATCCATGGATCACTTTAACAGAATGTTAATGGTAATGCCATCTTGTTCATTTATTGTAATAATAAATACAGTACTTATGTACCGTATGTTGAATGGATATATCCATCTTGTGTCTTATCTTTCCATTCCAACAATAATTTACAGAAAACTATGGCATATTTTATAGATGGTTTGAATTGCGATTACCGTAATTTCCTGAATATAAGGCGCACCCGTGTATAATGCGCACCCCAAATTTACTTGTAAAATCTAGGGAAAATTATTGTACCCGTTTATAACGCGCACCCTAATTTTAGCACCAATAAATAGAAGAATACAAGAAAACAGAGCTTGTGTACAGATACAGAGATGTCATTTTACTGACTGGTGAAACACAGCACAAGCATAGCACATTGGTAGTTCAAAACATTAACGTGAACTGACAATATTTACGGTAATAATATGATTTGACAACTTCTCCAACTTACCAGAATCTAGGAGAAAACAAAACAGATGTGACTTTTCTTATAAAGGCTGCTGTATAACTTGCTCGTTTCCTCATGATGAATAAATGTTTCTTCCATGGTTTGATACGGTAAAATGAAAGTGAGAACGTAAGTCGGAAATCCGTGAGAGCTCATAGCTGTCAACACGACAGTAACAAAAGGAACTATTGTTATTTGGGTTTGAGTTTCCCGAGGGACCGATATAGTTGACGGACACAGGAAGTGTGTGTCATTACATTTGTTATGGTCCGAATTGCGGAGCTGCAATAAACGTCGACTCAAATGAGTTCAAGAAACTAAATTCTGTGCTTTATGAAGAGTGAAAAAAGCAGAATTTAACACAGACGAAATCATTCGGCCGATTAGAGTGAAGTATTACCGAAACAAAACGGTGACGTCACGTACCGTAAAGGCCCAAGTACACTGCATGCGTGATCGTTGCGGTTCCGGTCCGGTTCAGTGTTGCCTGCGTGCCACGCAGTCCGTCAAAAACAGGCAAATCATACCGGCTGCTGCACGGCTGCGGTCCGCCAACCTCGTCCCCCCCGTGAGCTCTCGCGTGATCGCGCGCGATAATGTGCCATTTAAAACAACGAAAAACACACGGAGTCTATACTCATCAGAGAAGCAGAGAGAGAGCACATATTTTCTTTGCATATTGATATTTTAGTTAATCTGGAATTAAGAGACAGACATGACTGCATCATGATGAGATCAGGACAGAAAAACACACATAATAGGACACCTTGCAGCTTCCTTTTTTATATTGTCCTTATAGATAGGATGTGCTGCATCATAAATGATTTTGTGGGTTTCCACCTCCATGATGAAGCGCTCATCATCCATCTTCGCTCGTGTTTAAACCGTGATTAGGCACCTGGATTGTTACGTCCAGGCCCAGCTCCGCCCATTTTGCCGGATGCGTGTCCGGCAAAAATAGAAAATAGCCTATACCATCCAGCGGGCATGCGGCACGCCGGAGGTGGTTCGCAGTCAAGCCGGAGCACTGACGCGACCGGTATACGTTGAACAATAGGATATAATGGGAACGGATTGGCTCCGGCGCGATTTTTTACCGGAGTCGGACCGGAAACGCAACGATCACGCATGCAGTGTACTTGGGCCTTAATGGTCGGCAACGGGTCGCCGCATACGTTTCTTCAACACAACGTGGCCGTGTCAATGAAAAAAAATCGGTTTATATATATATATGTAATACATATATATTTCTGTCTCCATCCATGTACCCGTTTAGAATGCGCACCATGAGTTTACCGGTTGATTTTGGGGAAAAAAAGTGCGCGTTATATTCGGGAAATTACGGTAATTGCGATTAATTACGATTAATTAATTTTTAAGCTGTAATTAACTCGATTAAAAATTTTAATCGTTTGACACCCCTAGTTTTTTTTGTTTTAAAACAAATCATTCAAACACATACCCCCGCCCCCAAAAAAAGACTAAATATACCTATAAGTTAAATTACGAATGCATTAAAAAACATATTAGCTCAAACAAAAACTTACTTTATGTTTGACTTAACAGCGAACAGCTGGATCCAGCCATGTTAAATAAGTTATGTCATATTCACTGTTGCCATTAGAGGGCAGCGTATCCACCCAAATCAATAAAACTAAATGCAAACACTTCCAAAACAAAACATTACAACGCCACTCTAATTAGGCGAATACTCGAAGCAGCAAAATTGGATTCGAAACTTTTTTTCTAATCGAATTACTCGAGTTAATTAATCGTTGCAGCAGTAGTTTAAATATTATTTTCTCCATTATCATAGCGCTTACAAATTCTACATACTTTAAAATTTTATATAACCTTTATTTATACTAAGTGTTGTTCGTCCATTTAAGAAAATCGCGATCCTATAATTCATAAATTTGACTTTATAGAGAAAAACCTAGTTTATGACTCCGGACCAACAATTTAGCTCACAAAAGCTGTCAGATAAAAACAATAAAAATTGGGTTTTCCACTGCTGCCATTAACGAAGATAGACGTCCAATCCATTTGAACTGCGAGGGTTGGCAACGAATGAACAAACGCCGGCCTCCCAGTTCAAATGGATCGAACGTCTACTAGGGATAAACTTATTTAAATTCACAGCACAAGGATGATTAGACGTCTATTGTCGTCAAATGCACTCAAAACAACAAGGCCGTGATTTATCAGCATCAGTCCGCGAGGCAGACGCTCACTCGCCGTAATGAAAAGTGTACGCGACGGCCTCGAGGCGTCTCCGTCGCCGTGACGGCTGCAGGCCAGACGGAAATGAGCTCTCTGTTATTTGGACTCAGCGTTGTCATTAATTCTGTCTGCATCAAACGCAGCACATGTTATTTACACTAAAGACCGCAATCTGCCTTTGAAGGCCGCCGAGCATGTGTTTGCCTGAGCCGCTCGTCTCTTCTCAAAAAGTGATCGGTGGTGACTTCTGAGGCCCAGACTGCTTTTGTTCTCGAGTTTGGCCTGTCTTCTCGCATCCATGTTCACTTTCTCCACGCTGCCGTCGTGTCACGACACGTCCGCCGAGAAGAACGGCGGATTTTCGAAGCGGGAATTGACCGGCGCTTATTCGCGAGGGGTATTGTCAATATTGAGCCAATCGCATACAGGTAGCGGTCAGGTTGTGGTTTATTCTTAGATTTTTGTGAGCTACCAAAGATTGTGTTTATTAAGCAGAATTTATTTCAATGTTTATCTCAATCAATTCCACTCTGTTTCATGTCAATAGCACTTTTTATTCCCCCAAGGAATTTGGAAAACATAATTTCGTAATGAAAGACTAATGCCTGAATTTTGGGGGAAAAGCACTCAAATATTGACAAAAACCTTCATGAGGATTTCCAGACTGTTTGATATTAAAAAGCATACGACAGGAGAAAAAAAGTCTTAAGTAGCATTAGTATGTGAATTAGAATCATATTTTGAGACAATTCGACTATATACAACAGGGGTCCCCATCTGCCGAGCCGCGGACCGGTACCGGTCCGTGGCGCATTTGCGACCGGGCCGCAGAGAAAAAAATAATTTAATAACGAGCGCATTCTGGCCGAATTAACCCTGTGCCCCTGCTTAACACACCAATATCTCTGTCTACTCCAGATATAATACTACGGGATAGATTACAATGTTGTCATAGAAGTCCATTGATTGGACTGCTAGCAGTACATCTTGTTCGTGTATACAATATATCTATGTGCGCTTGTCCTCGATAATAGCGTATTGCCCTCACACGAGCGAAGATAACAGGAAAACAGACGTCTTTGGAAATATTTTTATGGCGAAAAGGATATTTTTACGGCGAAAAGGGCACCTGACGAGCCTACAACCTCGAAGACCCACGAACTGCGAAGGAGTGGATTCGTGACCCGTTTGTGAATAAACAGAGATCGCAAATGACGGCGGCCTTATTAAACGTACATTTGAGACAACAACTCTATCGAGGTTCTGGATTAAAGTCATTCTGGAATATCCTGACCTCGCGTCAAGAGCGTTGAAAACCTTGCTACAATTTCCAACATCGTATCTTTGTGAAGCGGACTTCTTAATTAATGTTTAACGACAAGGCGGAGTCGTTAATGGTGAGCGCGGTGTGCAGCTGTTGTGTGAAGTTTACATGGCAGATGAATCTGAGGAGAACTTTTCTACAAGTCCTTCCATGATCAAACGTAAGTTAATATTCCTTTCTTTCAAGAAAGTATGTAGTGTTTACTTTGGAATCGCTGCATTTGCGCATTTTGCGGCTATGTTTAACGTTACGCGCATGCGCAGAACCGCATCATTGCAATTTTTGATGGGTTGCAAAATTTGTCAGAACACCGGTCCGTGAAAAAAAGACCCAAATAACACCGGTCCGTGGTGCAAAAAAGGTTGGGGACCCCTGATATACAACAATTTAGCAAAGCGCAGATGACGAGAAATTAGTCTTTTAATCTGCCGGTTAGCCACACCTACCATTATAGGGCTCAAGCGTCCACAACCGGTGGATGACGTCAGCGGGAGAATGGGCTCATCGGTTTTACTATACAGCCCATTGAAGGGGAATTATTCTGAACGAGGAAAATGCGACGAAGAGAGCCGCAAAATGTCATTGTTTCAGTCTCTCTACTCCAATATTTTTACAGGATATTCTTTTTATCCAAGTATTTTTCCCCAATAGCTAAATAAACGGCTTGAGAAGGACCAGTCAGCCCGTCGAGGGGGAACTATTCACAACGATGAAAACGCGACGAATAGCTGCAAAATGTCATTGTCTCTGTCTCTTTACGTCAATATTTTTACAGGATATTCTTTTTATCCAAGTATTTTCCCCAATTGCTAAATAAATGGCATGGTCATGACAAATAACAGTCTTGTGCTAAATGGAATATGAACTAATAAAAATGCACTTCTTCAGGACGACATGGCGAAATTACTCCATAATGGTCAAAACTGTCGACTTCACCTTTACTGTCGCACCTCCCGAACGATATTATATGACACCTAAATCAGACATATGTCATTTCCCTTCCCCGGCTTCGGAGAATGTAAACAAACTAAGAGGCGTGACAGCTAGCCGACATGCTAACCCGAACCGAGTGATGTTTTAAAGTCTTCGAAGCGGAAAATCACACATAACTAGCCCGGATTATTTGACATGACGACTGGGTTGTCGATCGTCTTTGTGGATCGGCAAACCGCCCGGCGGAGAGCAATTTACAGTTCGTTCCTCGGAGGAGGGCAGCTGCAGTTGTTGTGCAGCTAACGTGCAGCTAATGTGCACGAGGAGAGCTTTTTACATGCCTATCAATGATCAAACGTAAGTAGTCCTTTATTTAAAGCAGTACTTCTCAAATAGTGGGGCGCGCCCCCCTGGGGGGGCGCAGAGCGATGCCAGGGGGGGGCGCATGTGACCTCGGGGAACATGCATTTTTTGTTTTTTTGCCGTAGTGGAATAAAGTGTACTTGCACATCCACTCAGTAGGTGGTAGTGGCGCTCTCATTTTCAGAGTGCGCGCAGTATTTTTGAACTAAGGAAGAGCACTCAGCACACACAGAAAACATATGAAGAGCAGTGTGCCACCGCCATTTTCGAAAGCCGTTTTCCAACCGGATTCACTCACGCAGCGACCCACTGTCTTGTCCGGTTCTCACGTCGCCGCCCAAGAAGTGCCATTTTCGGCTTGGGATCGGCACAACGACCGCCCTCACCTACGGTTCTACCTCGGCCGCCGAGAATGCGCTTTTTTCGTGCCGTTTGCCTTTTAGCTTTGACTTTTAATATAGTGGGTGATGAGGAAAGACCACTGTTTACTGTGTCTAAAAATAATTATAGCGGACAGCCAGAAGCCAAATCAATTAAGACGCCACTTAAAGACATTAGACCCCAATCTCATTGATAAGCCGCTTGATTGTTTTTCAGTGAAAACGTGCCGAATATTGCCAACAATTGTCCTGCTTTGTCAGTGTTATATCAGTAATCCACTGAGCATTGTTAGCATGCTCATTGAAAAATAACTCCACACCATTGCAAAGGAGGTAAATACTGTGAGCCGCAAAAATAAAAGCTGTCCTGTCCAAGGACACTTTTTTTTTCTTTTATTCAGTTTTGTTTTTTCGGTCAATTTTTTTGGCATATTGTCCTCATGAGTGAATGTTTCTAATCAATTTTAATTTGTTATTATTTACTGATTTTATTACATTTTATTTTTCTGTATGGTCAAAAATGTACCTTGAGTGTATTTTTTACAGTTTGGATGTGACTTTTTTTAAATTCAGGCAAATTGATGCACGTCAAGTCTTCTCTGTTACAAACAAAACAATGTTAATAAAGTTATACTTTATTATAAGTTGATCAATGTTACTTTTTCTCTTTATTAGAAAAAAAAAAAACAATGTTAGGCAGATGCGTATTTATAATAGTAATTTTATAGACAAATGATACTATTTACAGTGGCGGCAGAGAGTTTGGGGGGGCGCGAAACATTTACGTCTTCCTTGGGGGGGCGTGACAGAAAATAATTGAGAAGCACTGATTTAAAGAAAGTTTGTAGTGTTTACTTTGTAATCGCTGTATTAATATTTGACATAATACAAAACAAGATGTTTACTCACTTCCTCGCAAGTCCAATGGTCCCACAGTAGTAGGGCTTGGCCAATATTCACGGTGAATGGGAACCTTTTGAAACTTCAAAAAGGCGCACACGCCTCTCCCTCATAAAGCAAGATTTTTCTGCAGTCGTTTGGCTGGCGTGATGCGAAAAATAAACGTATTAATCCGAAAAATCAGCTGAATCCTTAGTCCACATACACAACAGTAGGCTGTATAGTGAAGAGGAGTCCTTCTCCCGTACACGTCACAGCGCCCTCCTCCTCAATGCAAGACCGAAGCCGGAAGTCACTCATTTTCATGGCGCGGGATTCAAAAAACTAAATAAATATAGCGATCGCTTCCAAACACATCCAAGCGGTCCATATTATTCAGGAGCATAAAATACCGCGTGTATTATGAAATAAACATGCTTTTTCGTGTCACATGCACTTTAAACTACAGTATATAATAAGAGCCATGGTGTTTTCCTCAACGATGACAATAATGAAAATATTGCGTCAACAAACAGTTTTTATTTTTAAAATTTTTTTATGACGAGACGATAACAAGCTAAAAAGTGTTTGGTTCGTGTCACTCATAGCCAGCATCCTCACCGTTGTTTAGGATGCGCTATAAGCTAGGCTGCGCTTGTTTTGAAAAACATGTTAAGAGCCGTTTTCTCATCGTGGCAAGAGAGAATATGCAATGTTGCTTTAACCTGTAAAAGATCTGTGCTGAGTGATCATCACACACTAAATGTAGCTCCTCGTGTTAGCATAGTCTTTGCGTTAGCTTTAGCATTCGAATTTAGCGCGGCGAGTGTCATCTTAAACCGTTATCTTCGGCTTGGGCCCAAGGAGCCCCCGCTGTCCTCGCCGGTTCTCTATTGTGTCGAGACTGCCATCCCTCTCAGCCCTCTTTGCGTGCCCGCCTAAAGAGCACAATATACGGCTTGGGCTCAGGCAGCTACGCGCTCCGACGTCGGCCGATTGGTCCAACAAGAATGCACCATTTTTGGCGTTTGTTCCCAGGATGAATATTTACAATTAAATGTGAAAGTTATTTTTTTATTTTTCTTAAACCTGTCCTGTTCAGCTGTTTGACACGGAGAATGTAAGTCTAAGTGTCCGGTTGTGCCCGATCACATTTCATTTTCAAAGTATCGGAATCGGCAAAAAAATATCGGACATGCCTTTTTTAAATATATATATATTTTTTAATTGAATAATTTTCTGATTGTATTTAACGTTACAGTCAAAATGTCTTACACTCATCCAGAGTCTTTAGTTTTGGCTTAAAATAGGGCTATCAAATTTATCGCGTTAACGGCGGTAATTTTTTAAAAATTAATCACTTTAAAATATTTAACGCAATTGCCCATGCGCTGCACGACCCATTCATGCATTGTCGCGTTCAATCTATAATGCCGTCGCTTTATCTATATATAGAGGTTAAAGGCAGCGTAAAATTAGTAGAGTGAATTTTGGCAGTCTTTGGAGCCTTTTATTAATTGGCTGAAGCCTTAAAATCCCTCTCTCAACAATTAGAAATATCGTGAGAAGCAATGTGGGGAAGAAAGGTAGTGGTTGATCTTTTTCTTAGCACGCTATGTTATTTCCCAACGAGAAAATATATCAATTGGTGCCACTACACACAGTCATGGTTGCACTTCCCATCATGTATTTGGTCAGAACAGTTAAATGGCTACAGTATCATTTACTGAAAGTTCAACAAATACACTCGATGGCAGTATTTAGTCACAATATACAAAGTCACATTTATCCTTTAAGAATTACAAGTCTTTCTATCCGTGGATCCCTCTCACAGAAAGAATGTTAATAATGTAAATGCCATCTTGAGGATTTATTGTCATAATAAACAAATACAGTACCTATGTACTGTATGTTGAATGTATATATTCGTCCGAGTTGTATTCATTTTTTTCTTAATGCATTGCCAAAATGTATATGATTGGGAAAAATTATCGGGAATGATTGGATTTGAATCGGGAGCAAAAAAAAAAAAGTAATCGGATCGGGAGCAAAAAAACATGATCGGAACAACCCTAGTTTTAATGTTTCACATTGAGAGTATGACTTACTCCCATTCTGATCATTCAACATATCTCGTTTATTATGACAAAACAGCGAACAGTAAGGGTTTATGGGAAACAGAAGAAAAGAAACACAAGAAAAGAAAGAATAGAAACACAACAACAAGAATTACACTGAATGCCTACACTAACTATTAATATGTTGGTGTTATCGTCAGCTAGATGTATTTCCAGTTGACACCATGTGGGGGGCCTGTTGACCAGGGAAGAACGGGAGGGGGGTGGGGAAGTCTATAAGCCTAGTGATTGGGAGGGGTAGAGTGTACACAAATCAGCTCTGTGATCTAGAACACAGTAATGGTGTGAATCCCTTGTGAGAGTAAGCCCGTTGGCGACCGACCCCTACACCGCCCCATCGCCAATCCCGGCACCGGGACCCCCCACCCGAGCACGCCCTATTCATGTCTATATTCTCATTTTATTGTCGCATCCTTATATCACACACTATTTTCATTGCATAAAATTTACCGGTCGATCTACATTCCTCCAGTGACCTATGGTTACGAGCTGGGCTTCTCTGCTGAAGCTGCTGCCCCCACGACCCGACCTCAGATGATCAGGAAAAAAATGTATGGAGGGAAGGAAAATAAGGTAAATGATTTTTTTCCCATTATCCGCGCAGACTATGCTGACTACAGGTCTGTTATAATTCCACATACCAATTGCTATTCAACCTTCCACTGAGCAAACCAGTTTCTCCTCCCAGCTTCTCTCCCTTGTGAGTGTAAGCCCGTTGGCAACCGACTCAACGCCACCCCACCGCCAGTCCGGGACCCCCCACCCGAGCGCGCCCATATTACATCCAGCTGCACGCGAGCCACACCAAACTCGTGACAGCCATGTAGACGAGTGCTGTGTCTCCGCAAGTACCAACCCAGTGCCACGGCCCTCACCCAGCCAGCCCGGGGAGGAAGGGCAGGCGGGGGGCGGGTGCAGCCCTCCTCCTGCAGCAAAGCAAAGAAGCCATCGTCCCTCCCCCCCACCGGTATCCAGGGTGGTCCCCCCGGGCCACCTGCGCTCCCATCAACCGGCCATCAGGGATGGGAAGAGGGGGCGCACCACCAACCTCGTCAGATTAAAGCAACTCGTGAAGTCGGGCCCCCTCCCCTCGACTTTGCGACTAGGATCTCCCAGTTCGAGTGGCATTCCAATTATATTTTTCCTGGTTGGAGGTTGGAAAAGTCAGACTTCCCACCTTTCCAGAATGCTACACGAGCGTTGTTGTGATGTCATCACCAAGCGCAGGCCTCCAAACAGATAGTACACAATCCACTCGGGCTGCACAAACACCGGGGCCACAGCAGGGGAACGACGAGCCGAAAATTGATTGCCGCCGGGGGCTGGCCCATAAGTGAAGGCAATGTGCCGCCGTGTGTGACATGAGTCAGGGTAGCTTTGCGTGATTTTTCCTGTTCGAAAGGCGAGGAAGAGACTTGGAAGAACCACTCGGTTCGGGTTGGCATGTAGCTTAGCTCTCACCCTTCTCTTTTGTTTACGCTCTGTCCTCTGTCTCAGAGTCCACGCAGGGAAATGACAAGAGGATAAAATACCGTTCGGGAAGTTTAAGAAGTTAGCAGTTTTGACCATTATGCAGTAATTTAGCCCTGTCATAGAGAATAAATGCATTTTTTATATTTCATATTCCTTTTAGCACAAGACTTACACAAGACCATACAATTTATTTACCAATTGGGGGAGTAGAGAGATAAAAACAATAATGACATTTTGCTTCTCTCTATCGCATTTCCCTCGTTCTGAATCTTCCTCCTCCATTGGGCTGAATTCTAAATCAGCTGAAATCGTTACTCTGCCGACGTCATCACCCAGACGGTGGCGCCAGAGTGCCATCATGGCAGGAGTAGCTAAACGGCAGATTCATGTATAGTCGAATCGTCTCAAACATTCTAATTCACATTATAATACCATTTAAAAATTTTTTTTATGGTGTTACAGGCATTTTGAGGCCATGTTGCCCAGTCGTACATCAACCTGCATCGTAGATCGGTTTAGGTGAAGTATTTTCATCCAAAAGACTAAGACGAAAATTAAAAGGGCTGCCAAAAACAACACTGGTAAAAGCCATGGAAACACTTTCGAATTTATACCAGCGCTCAATCGATTGGAAATTTTTAAAGGTCATGAGGTAAACAGTAGTATACGTCCAATCCATTTGAAGTAGGAGGGTTGGCAGCAGCGTCTATCGCTGTAAATGGCAGTTAATGAGTTAAACTCATATGTCAATACCACACGAGTCACCTGAGATCAAACGACGTGGTCCATGTGAAAACATTTTCTCGCTCACAGTCTTTGATTTTTAGCTAATTCGTCTATAAATATTTATCGTCTGGTCTCCAAAACAACGGAAAGTCTAAAGTCACGCGCCGAGAAGTCCTGCCCGGCAGGTTTTTATTTTTATTTTTTACGGCGGCGACAAGTGCACTGTCTGAGTAGGCGTGTCGCGGGGGCTTTAAAGGGCTTTGTTTTACTGCCGCACACAAGAATGTTTGTCTAAAGTGCATTAAGAGGCTTTATGGCACACGAGATGAGAGAATAAAGACGAGAAGCGACGGAGCCGTCGTGACTCGCCGGACGATCAATCACGGCGAACAACAAAGCGTCACATGTGCATCCCTCACTGACAGCGTTTTCAGCCAGTGGTCCCGCACCACGACAGGCAGGGGCTTTTCCCCTGCACCGCAAACGCTTTTCATGCCCAATCTGGTTCGCATTTCTCGCTCCGATTGGTCGTGACTCTTTAGTGACCGCTCAGCATCAGTAGGATTTATGCTAGTGTTACACAAAGTGGGAGTTGGCGGTTTCCCGCTCGCTTTCACGCGACACCAGACGCTGACGCAGGCGGCTGACGTTGCATGATACAAAAAAAAAAAAAAAAAAAACGTTTTGGGGAAAGAGACTTTCACTTTAATCGATTTTCTCACTTAAAAATTGTAAAAAAAAAAATTCAAACTGTATTACTGGTTATGGTCAAATTTAGCTTAAGAAGTACTACTCACGCAGGTGGTACAAACACAAACAAAGCCCTCTAATTGATGCCACAAGATGGCGGAAATGAAGCTCCTGAACTCATTTCTACATAGTCCAATGACATTATTTGGCGGCAAAAGCATTACTTTTGTCATAGTGAAGCTCCTCAGCCAACCTCAATATAGCTCACTGGTGCCAAAATGCCACAATATGGCAACAAAGGATGACTTTAACCTTAACTCATTTGCTTTCAAAAATGTATAAATACGCTGTTTTTAATTGTTTCAGTGTCCCAAAGACGTATTTATACGTCTTTTACTTTTTTTTTTTTTTTTTTTGACAAGAGGCATCTCTGGGTTCTGATTCAACTTAGCTCCAAAGCACAGTGCTGAAAATCCATTTTAAAGCAATAAAATCGGCCACTGGAGGGCAGTAGCGCATTTGGTAGGACCCGCAACTCGACTCAACGGAACGAACGGCCGGGCCACACGGCCGGGGCGCCGGCGGAAGACGACCAAATGGACGTCCAGGACGGCAGGCGGCGGATAACCGAGCAGAACAACCGGGAGGACGCCCGGGATGCCACTTGCTGGACGACCGAGCAGAACGACCGGGACCACCAGTGCAGCGGCCGATGCCGTTGAGTCCGTGCTGCTCGCCGAGCAGAGACCATGCGGCCGTGCTCGGATGTTCGCGTCCCCCACACCCTCCAGTGTCCCGCACGGAAACGCGCACGGCCAAACCAGTTCCCCCCCAGGAACACAAGTTCCCCTGGAGAACTCTGCCATGAAGCGGTGGTCATCACAAAAGAAGACAAAAAAAAAAATCCATCTTTATGAGACAGGCGGCCATGAGGGAAAAGTTTACCCCGGCTGTTGCGGCCACAACAGGGTCATCTCTCAGTTAGTTATGTGTAAATAAATTGTTGCTTTGCTCTCCAAACCTCTATTTATCTTGTTGTTGGTGTTATTTTTGGAAAAGGAAAACATACAGACGTTTGGGATGTAACTAAAGCAAAAAAATAAGTGTGTTGAAGTCAAAGTTATGTTTGAAATGTCACAAAAAGCGCAATTTCTCAGTTTTTTCATCAGAAATTGGAAAATTGCTCAAACTAAGCTATTTTCTAATGCTGATTTCGAAAGAATGGAAAAAGATATGAACGAACTTTTTCCTGCTGAAAAAAGAGAGTCTAATCCTTCTTTTGGTGGGTTCCATGTTTATATAGCAATAGAACAGAATTTTCTGTGTGCCTTGCAAAATCAGCCAAAATCCAGTAAAACGGCGGGAGCGAAGGGGGTTGCACCGGTGAAAATGGCTGGAAGTGAAAGAGTTAAGGAAACTAATCAAGTCACTCCTACTTTGTACCCTGCCCTTAAAAAGGCAACAAAACACTACCTTTGCCAAATAAAGCTTAACCTCAATTAAGGTCCATGTGACCAAAATATCATGGTGGCGAAGGATTACGTTTGCCAAAATTAAGCTCTTTAACTAACTTCAACATATGCCAAAATGCAAAGTGGCAGCAAAGTACAGATTTTATATCAATGCAGCTCTTCAACTGACTTCTACACAATTCCCTTTCAATAATGCCACCAAAGCACCTCTTTCATCAAAATGAAGATCATCAGCCAGGTTCAACACAACACAAAACACCACAAAATAGGATCAAAGTACTTGTTTTGGCTAACAAAGCTCCTTGACATATTTAAAGTTTTTGTTTCTCACTAAGAAGCTAGTAAAGGTTGTCTCGGTGAAGCTCCTAAACACACTTCCACTTTGTTCTCTAGCATGAAGATGACAAAACAATAAAGCATGAATTCTATCAAAATGAAGCTCCTGAACTCAGTTCAACATACTTTCCTGGCACCAAGATGAGAGCAAATAACTATACAGTATTTGCTAAAATACAGCTCCTCAACTGACCTCAACATACAGCCAACATACCACAGAATGACAAATGAAGCTCCTCAGCTCACATCAACACAACATGCAACAAAATGCCACAAAACATACTACTTTTGCTGAATTAAAGCTCCTTAACTTAACGTAATTTTTGCTCTCTAAGGCACACCTGACTATAAGCTGCCACACACCAAATTTGGCACGGAAGCAGCATTTGTTCATTGATAAGACGCACTGGACTATATAAGCCGCAGCTGTCCTCACTGTATTTTGGGATATTTACACCAAAATATATTAAATGGTAACACTTTATTTGACAGCTGCATCATGCGACTGTCATAAGACCAAATGAACCACCATGAAGCTTTGAACCAATTAGCTGTAAAGCTTCATTGCTTCAAGAGGTGTCATTTGGTCAGAGAGTTAACCTCTGCTGCCACCTGCTGTCAACACCATCATTGTCCAACATTCCCCCTAGCATGCATTGCAGCGCTACAGATGTAAATAACAATCAAAGTTCAAGTTCTGTGCTAATTATTTCTTCAGTTACCGTTCCAGTTGTTTCATTAATTGCTAGTTTTTTTGTAACACTTTATTTGACAGTTGTGCCATAAGACTGTCATTAGACAATCAGAATTATAACATGACACTGTCATGAGCATTAGTGAATGCTGATAACAGATGTCATTTAGTGTTATTCGGCAAATTATCTCTTTTGAATTGATGTAAAAGATCCAGGCCGGACATAAATGGAGTTAGTGACATAATTTGCCTTATGACTAGGGTTGTTTTGATCAAGTTTTTTTGCTCCCGATCCGATCCCGATCGTTTCAGTTTGAGTATCTGCCGATCCCGATATTTCCCGATCCGATTGCTTTTTTTTTGCTCCCGATTCAATTCCAATCATTCCCGATAATTTTTCCCGATCATATACATTTTGGCAATGCATTAAGAAAAAAATGAATAAAACTCGGACGAATATATACATTCAACATACACTACATAAGTACTGTGTTTGTTTGTTATGACAATAAATCCTCAAGATGGCATTTACATTATTAACATTCTTTAAGTGAGAGGGATCCACGGATAGAAAGACTTGCAATTCTTAAAGGATAAATGTGACTTTGTATATTGTGACTAAATCTTGCCATCTAGTGTATTTGTTGAGCTTTCAGTAAATTATACTGCAGCCATTTAACTTCTGCCCAAATGCATGATGGGAAGTGCAACCATGACTGTGCGTAGGGCTACTAATTGATATATCTTCTCTGCGTTGGGAAAGGACATAGGGTGTTAAGAAAACGATCAACTACTACCTTTCTTCCCCACATTCCCACGTTATATTTAATTGCTGAGAGAGGTATTATAAGCTGTAGCCACATAAAAAATGGCTCCGAAGGCTGTCAAAACTCTCTCTACTCATTCTACGCTGCCTTTTAGCGCTATCTATAGGTAAAACGGCGTCTTTATAGATTGAACGCGACAATGCGTGAGTGGGTCGTGCAGCGCATGCGTTAACGTGATTAATTTTAAAAAATTAATTACCACCGTTAACGCAATAAATTTGATAGCCCTACTTTAAGCCAAAACTGCTCTGGATGAGTGTAAGACATTTTTACTGTAATGTTAAACACAATTAGAAAACGATTTAAATAAAAAATATCTATATATATTTAAAAAAGGCATGTCCGATATTTTTTTGCCGATTCCGATACTTTGAAAATGACGTGATCGGACATCTTTACTTATTACACTTAATGCCAGGCATTCAATCATGCCCATGATAGTGTCATATCTTGGTTATGACGGTCTTATGACGCCACTGTCAAATAAAGTGTTACTTATTGACCCAAATAAATCAACAAATAAGCCGCACCGGACTGTATGCTGCAAGATTAAAAATGCCGCAGGATTCAAAATGAAGGAAAAAAATGAGGGGCCTATAGTCCAGAAATTATGGTATACTGTTTTTGTTTCTCATTAAGAAGCTGGTAAAGTTTGTCTTGATGAAGCCCCTAATCACACTTCCACATAGTTCACATGGCACTCAGATGACAGAACTATAAAGCTTGAATCCTGCCAAAATGAAGCTCCTTAACTCACTTCAAAATAGTTCCATGGCACCAATTGCCACAAACTGTGGCAAAGCATTATCACAATGCTGTCGAGGTATTTTTTTAGGAATGCTTTATTTACTTGTTTTTAAATGTATTTAGCTGTACAGGCAGACTATTTGAGTTTTACACCTTGGTTCTGAAGCTCAGTTTTTGCCATGTCATGTATTCCGGTCACAAGGTCAGCTGCTCATTCGTCATCTTGGGACTTTACACCTGACTCAGGAGCAGAGTGCGGAGGCGGCGGCACAGATGCGACCTGAGGCAGCTTGTCCACTTACGCCTCCGGATCGAAAGCTTGTCCCGGCCGCCCGTCGTCACAACATCTGCTCGCAGATGAAGATCTCAAACCAACGGATGAGAACGTCAACAACTGCGTCACGTGTAGTGATTTGACTGTCATTTCAAATCATCTGGGTTTGTTGCCTAGACGTGGGGGTGGGATTTTCTCATTCATTCGAATTTGGCAGGCATGTAAAAACATTTCTCTACCTCAGTTGAGCAAGCATTTCCTGCCCTGGAGATTTACGGCTTTGGAAGAAGCTCCGAAGGAAGCTCTTCACTTAATAGAAACCTGCTTGTGTTTTTTCAAGGTGGTGATGGCGCTTGTTACGATAGCGTCAGAAACAAAGAGGCTGTGTTTGTTGTCAGGGGAAGGCACGCCCGGCTTGCACAAGAGGATACGTGTTTAAAACGTGCACCTGAAACCTGTGCTGCGCTTGTGTAAAGAAAGGGAATTGTTTCACCAGTCCAGCAACCGCAAAAAAGAAGCTCTTATTTGGCTCTCTGGCGCCATCTAGAGCACGGATGTCCAAACTTGATTTTTTTCTGAGGGTCGTTTTCAGAAAAAACTGAACTCCATCCACTTTCAATTGTTCAACAGAGGATCAGAAACGGGTAAAAAAAATAATAAAAATAAAAGATAATTTTTCAAATGTATCTATTTTTAACTTTGAACTCATTGGCTGACATTGACGGCAATAGATGTTTAATCCATATTGAATTGGAAGACTGGCAAATTGGATTAGACGTCTATCACCAACAATGGCAGTGAAACATTATTACTCAATACTAGCTAGTCGTTTAGCGATTAATCAGTTAACTTGAGTATTTCGATTAGAAAAAAGCTTCGAATCAAATTTTGCTGCTTCGAGTATTTGTTTAATTAGTGTGATGTTGTAATGGTTTGTTTTGAAAGTTTGCATTTAGTTTTATCGATTTGGGCGGATACACTGCCCTCTAGTGGCAACGGTTTATATGACATAACTCATTTAACATGGCTGAATCCAGCTGCTCCGTTAAGATCAACATTGTTTGAGCTAACGTTTTTTAAATACATCCTTAATTTAGTTTATAGGTATATTTAGTAGGCCTGTCGCGATAACAAATTTTAGTGTGCGATAATTATTCTCATAAGTTATTGCGATATGCGATATTATTGCGCCACCCCAATTTTTTTTTAACCAATTTACAATAACACAGTGCGAATACAGTATATATTAATAGATCAAGTACACCCATTTAAAAACGATAAATATTTACTCTTAAATTCAAATATACTTAAGAAATCACAACTAAAAACAATAGACCCTGCCTCTTAAGTAAAAAACAACAATATTGATACCGCACAGAAACACAGAATAAATAAAATGTGTTTAAAAAAAAAAAAATTGCACTTAATAACTTAAGCATTTAGGAAAATGAAAACATTTCCCGTCATAGCTTCTGCAATGGTGTTCCATAGGGATGCAACGATACAGTTAAGTCATGGTTCGGTACGAATTTTGATCCGGGGGACACAATTTTCGATCCGATTCAATACATTTAATGCTCTGTAAAAAAAAAAAAAAAAAAAAAAAAACAATATTTTTTGTTCTTTTTTTTTTTTTTTTTTTTTTGCTAACGAGCAAAAATTAAATTGCCATCATATAATCATGCATTTTAGTGCATAATATTTACGTGCTTACTTCTTACTGATATGAAAAAAAATTGTATAAAAGTGCTGAGAACAATCTTTACTGTTTGTAAAGTGAGGCAGGGCACACCGTTGATTGCTACAGCTCTCTTAGCAGCTAGGTTTACTACATGCGCAAGACATCCTATTTATGGTCTCAATCTATCTGTGTCACGTACTGAATTAACAATATTTGCAACATTATCTATAGTCACTGGTATGGATTGATTTGGCCTTCTTAACCTCATGTGACAAATGACAGTTTAGAATTCATCGATGTAGTATATGGACTACATGTCCCATAATCACTCTGGGCTCACGTAGCCAATGGCATGGGACGTAGCACATCTAGTTTGCCATTTCATGATATCTAGTGTGTGCGCGCAACCGCGCGTTAAAAAAGTTAGCAAGCGCCGCTTAAGTCACGTCTGCTCATTACTACACAACACCAGCATATGACGGCTTTCATAAACAGGACGAGTTTGAAGCACAGCGCTCTTAATTTCATTCAGCCGTTCGTTGTCAAAGTGAGGTTATTCGTTACAGCCAAGTGTAACAATGTTTTGGCGGACTTCGTTGTAAATATCCAGCGTTGATCCGAAAAATAGCCGCCCCGTGTGAAATGTCACTCCTGACGGGAGCGCCCACACGTCAACAACACCGGCGCGCCATAGATGGTCCACAGTCACTCCGGAGCACTGACGCAGCCGGTATACGTTGAACAATAGGATATAATGGGAACGATTAGCTTCGGCGCTAGTTTTTGCCGGACCTGGAACGAAGATGCATTTTGCGCAGTTGGTAACAAACTTTTAACAGGACGTCTGCCGCACGCGCACATACACGTGCACGCGAGGCGATAAATCGCAGCGGAAAATTTACCGCCTTCATTTTTATATATCGCGCGATAAATGGAATTATTGCATATTGCAACAGGCTTAATATTTAGTCTCTTTTTGTGGGAATATGTGTTTGAACGATTTGTTAAGAGCATTGTCAAAAAAAAAGTTAGCATTTTATAGCATTTAAGATAGCAGACTTTTGCTATGCAAGGTAGCCAATTGTTCTTTTGTTGTACTTACATCCTAATTTATTTATTTTTTTATACCGTTTGAGACTGAATGCAGGTACCGTATTGGCCTGAATATAAGATGGTGTTTTTTGCATTGAAATAAGACTGAAAAAGTGGGGGGAGTCTTGTATTCTCGGTCTAGACATTATACCCATTCATGACGCTAGATGGCGCCAGATATCATTGAAGCGAATGCTGAACTTGAGGAGTAATGTTCTGTCATGACAGATCTCAGCTACTCTCAAGTTTAACCATTTTGCATTATTTTATTGAAATGTTTTTCCTTATTCTGATTTGTATCAAGACTACAGTTACAGTTAGACCTCACTTTGATGGTTAATGCAGTTATTGTACTTTTCTTGCTTTATCACAATAGATTGGTTTATTTACATTTCAAAAACCAGAAGCCATTCATTTACGAATTTGATTACACTTTAGTTTACATATTTAAATGTTCAGATATTAAGATTTGAATAAGGCAAAATAACATGCTTTTTCTCTCAAATATATTGTTATAATCATTTGTTTCGGATGTACTGTAATTATTTTCTGTATAAAAATTAATTTGGTGTTCAAAAAGTCTTTTTTCAAACTTGAGTCTTGAAAAAGAGGGGTCCTACATTCTTCATTCTTCTTCTACATTCTCGGTCTTATATTCAGGCCAATACGGTATTATGTTTTATTTTTAAATGAAAGTGCAATCCTGAATAGTTTGGAAAAAAAACACTCGAGAATTGTATTTTGTATTCGCATTTAATGCTCTTTTGAAAGTGCAATCTTAGCAAGTAAAGATGTCCCAATCGATCGACGGAATCGGCAAAAAAATATCTGACATGCCTTTTTTCAATTTTTTTTTATTTAAATCATTTTCTAATTGTATTTAACGTTACAGACAAAATGTCTTACACTCATCCAGAGTAGTTTTGGCTTAAAGTAGGGCTATCAAATTTATTGCGTCAACGGCAGTAATTAATTTTTTTTAATTAATCGCGTTAAGTAATTAACGCATGCGCTGCACGACTCACTCACGCATTGTCGCGTTCAATCTATAAAGACGCCGTTTTACCTATAGATAGCGCTAAAAGGCAGCGTATAATGAGTATAGAGAATTTTGACAGCCTTTGGAGCCATTTATATGTGGCTAAAGCCTCACAATACCTCTCTTAGCAATTAAAAATAACGTGGGAGGCAATGTGGGGAAAAAAGGTAGTGGTTGATCATTTTCTTAACACCCTATGTTCTTTCCCAACGCAGAGAAAATATATCAATTGGTGCCCCTAAGCACAGTCAAGGTTGCACTTCCCATCATGCATTTGGGTAGAAGTTAAATGGCTGCAGTATCATTTACTGAAAGCTCAACAAATACACTAGATGGCAATATTTAGTCACAATATAAAAAGTCACATTTATCCTTTAAGAATTACAAGTCTTTCTATCCGTGGGTCCCTCTCACAGAAAGAATGTTAATAATGTAAATGCCATCTTGACGATTTATTGTCACAATAAACAAATACAGTACTTGTGTACTGTATGTTGAATGTATATATTCGTCCGAGTTTTATTCATTTTTTTCTTAATGCATTGCCAAAATGTATATGATCGGGACTGATTGGAATTGAATCGGGAGCAAAAAAAAGCAATCGGATCGGGAAATATCGGGATCGGCAGATACTCAAACTAAAACGATCGGGATCGGATCGGGAGCAAAAAAACATGATCGGAACATGCCTTTTGTTTTACATCATGCATTAAATGTTCCTAATCCGATTACACGATTATTCAAACTAACTAGTTGATAGATTAATCGACTACTAAAAAAAAATCGATAGCTGCAGCCCTAATACCAGCCCTCACAGGTTAAATGAATTTGATGTCTATAACTGTCCACGACAATGAATGAGTTAAAGGCTACAAGCAACAAAATAATTCAGAGGTACTGTATGAGGATACCGCAATGTATACTTAAATCTACGCTACTGAAACTTTAAATTCTATGGTTTCCTTCATTGATTTCAACATGTCAGTTTTACCCTGAGCAAATGGAGAGACACTGTTTAAGTGACTAGCTCTGTTTAGTGTTAAAGCTGAGAAATGCAACACAATGTAGGCTGAATGTAAGCTTCTTGTGCAGACCATATTCAATGATATTTGCATCATTTGCTGAGGGCCAATAAAAACTGGGCAACGGGCCACAGTTAGCCCATGGGCCATAAATTTAAGAACATTAATTTCCAATCATCCTATATCATTTTTGTTTTTGTTGATGTTACTGACCTGGTATATCCTGAAGGGGATGTATCTGAATCCGGCCTCCTCAGTGGAATACTCCATCAGTTTCCTGTTCATGGCCCAGAACTGCTCAAACTTATCTGACGCAACAAGAATATGATCACATGAGTCAAACTAAAGCCTGTCGGTGAGATTTTTCAAGTTCCTCACCGTTCTGCAGACCCATCCAAAGCTGCTTGTGATCCTTCTTCTGCATGTCGTTGACGACTTGGCTCTTGTGTTTGAGTGCGTCAGCCTCCTTGATGCTGGACATGAAGTGGGCCTCCACAACTGAGCTAGACGGGCAGTGGAGAAGGTCTTGGCTTGGAAAGTTCTGAAAAAAGAATGAGTTTGGGAGGATCAGGAATGACAAATTCAATTGGTGATTTTAAAGGGCTTACCTTAAAGTGGACTGTGATGCTCCACGGCAAGACAGAGTTGGAGGCGTGGAGGTCAAATAGAACTCCAATTGGATAGTGCCTGAAATTAGGGAGAACACAAGGTTTTATTTTGGACCAGTAAATCTACATTTAATCTATCATTTGTATTTATTGAAACTACAGAGACTATGACGGACTCAAAGTTTGGCTAGACCGTACGGACACCTTGTGGACAATGCTGGTATTAATGAAACCTTCAATTATGACAGTACATGTACTAGCAGTCCCCAAGTTACGACGTACCAAACTTACTTGATTTCAACTTTACGACACCTTAGTCTCGTCCGCTACTTTGTCTCCAGCAGTTTTTAAAAAAAAAAAGAAATCTTGACTTTTGTTTTGTGACGCATGCTTTTATTTTGTCACAGGAAGCACAGAGCAGGTAGTACTTCAACACACGAAAAAGAGCGCATGTACACACGAAAAAACGTATTTGCGCACACGAAGAAGAGCGCACGCACGAAGAAGTCGCGGAGCCAAATGAAAGAGAGAGGGGAAAACCTGCAAGCCTGCGCGCACATTTGTTGCTTGTGAAGGATCCACAGAGATGACACCTGTATACAACACCTTTCGCATTGTTTATTGTGCGTTTTCAACATTGGTCAAATATTTAGGGCGAGTTTATGTAATTGTTTTTGATGATAAGCGGACGCTAACCGATACATGCTAATCGTTTTGTGGATTTTTACTGCTGTATCAGCAGCTAGTTATAAACGCAAATTTGAATTGCTGTTATTGAAGATAAAACGGATTTTATTTCATTTTTAGTTTCATTGTGCAAGTGTGGGTATCATGAGCAGCAAACCACACGGATGTCTGACATCATAATTAGCTTAGCTCGCTGTCTAGCTAGTAAAGATGTCCCGATCGATCGGGTCCGATCACGTCATTTTCAAAGTATCGGAATCGGCAAAAAAAATATCGGACATGCCTTTTTTAAAAATATATATATATATATATATATATATATATATATTTTTTTTTTTTTATTAAATCGCTTTCTAATTGTATTTAACGTTAAAGACTAAATGTCTTACACTCATCCAGAGTCTTTAGTTTTGGCTTAAAGTACAGTTATCAAAATTATCGCATTAACAGCGGTAATTAATTTTTTTTTAATTAATCTCGTTAAAATATTCGCTGCACGACCCACTCACGCATTGTCGCGTTCAATCTATAATGGTGCCGTTTTATAGTGATGGGACGAAATGAGCCGAGGTTCCGAAGCTTGTATCGAGTAATGGGAGGGGGGTTTCCACGAAGCTTGTAGCGAGGCGCGCTTCATTTAGGCAAAACCCGGAAATGATGACGTGGGAAGCCTTGCTGGCGGCCGGCGGCGGCCGGCTGAATCTTGTGAGTGCTTCGGAAGTGATCCAACGTTTGGCGCATATTGCAAAAACAGGACAGACTACGGTATAAATTGGTTGCAAAACGCAATGGCGATCGCCTGTTATCTCACATTTTGTGGATTTCGGGCTCCTGTATTTGTTACATCTGTGCGCAGCAGTGCAACCGGTGCAATCTTTTTTCGAGTCTTGTCCTTTGCTTGTGATGGAACCTGCGTGAAAAGAGCGATCCTCCCCTGTATGGGAACATTTTGATTTGATTGCTTTCAATAAGGTAAGGGAGAAAAACTACTTTAATATAAATGTGAGTGTGTGTGTGTACCTATCTGAAACAAACATCAACAGAATGAACAATCCATTAATGTACTGGGAGGCACAAAAGAATACCTACCCAAATTTATATAAACTGGCACTCACACATTTCTCTGCACCCCAGCTTCATTTGTGCCTTGTGAAAGAATATTTTCTAAAGCTGGTGAAATATTTTCCCAAAAAAATAGAAACTGTTTAAAGCCAGCCACTGTGGGAAAGCTATTATTTCTAAATAAAAATGAATAACAAATTACCCTTAGCACTTGTTGTATTTTGTTCACATACTAAATTACTAACACAAGCACATTCATATCTTTGTCTTAAGCCATTGAATTCTTAACAATGTTGACCTCTTGGGCTTCTAGACCACTTGATGGCACCATAGGGTAAATGAAGCACCATGAAGCTTTGCTACATGTGCAAACCAATTGGCTGCAAAGCTTCATTGCTTCATGAGGCTTCATTTGGCCATCACTACCGTTTTACCTATATACAAAGCTAAAAGGCAGTGTAAAATTAATAGAGTGAATTTTGGTAGTCTTTGGAGCCTTTTTTTAATAGGCTAAAGCCTTGCAATCCCTCTCTCAACAATTAGAAGTATCGTGGGCAGAACTGTGGGGAAGAAAGGTAGTAGTTGATCTTTTTCTTAACGCCCTATGTTATTTCCCAACGCAGAGAAAATATATCAATTGGTGCCACTACGCACAGTCATGGTTGCACTTCCCATCATGCATTTGGGCAGAACAGTTAAATGGCTATAGTATCATTTACTGAAAGCTCAACAATTACACTAGATGGCAATATTTTGTCACAATATACAAAGTAACATTTATCCTTTAAGAATTACAAGTCTTTCTATCCATGGATCCCTCTCACAGAAAGAATGTTAATAATATAAATGCCATCTTGAGGATTTATTGTCATGATAAACAAATACAGTACTCATGTACTGTATGTTGAATGTATATATTCGTCCGAGTTTTATTCATTTTTTTCTTAATGCATTCGCAAAATGTATATGATCGGGAAAAATTATCGGGAATGATTGGAATTGAATCGGGAGCAAAAAAATAAGCAATCAGATCGGGAAATATCGGGATCGGCAGATACTCAAACTAAAACGATCGGGATCGGCTCGGGAGCAAAAAAACATGATTGGAACAACCCTACTAGGTAGGACTTACCTCCAATGTCTTGGCGAGGACGGTACAATGACGAATAATACATGTTCTTGGATAGCTATTTTGAGATTTGGGAGTTATTTAAGTGATTTAAAGGATTAATTCCAACTCATGTGAAAATTCGGGTTACGTCACCAGCGTAGGAACGGAACTTTCGTAAGCAGGGGACTACCTGTAGAGTGAGTCCTTAAGTTACGACCGAGTAATAAAAGTAAAATACCGGTGCATGAAAATGGAAAAATAAAATGCTTTATCTACTATTATTGCTGAGAGTTGTCCAATGGTTTATTTACCACCAAAAGCACGGAACATGACTATTGAAAAATGAAACAGCCAACTCGGCCACCTCTGCATCTCTCATTCCAGTCTGACATGCGGTGTGTTTATGGACTGCCAAGAAAACATAGCACTCAGCACATCAACATTGCAACATGAAGCATACATGCCTCCCGATTCATTACATTACTGTCCTGATTTTTAGGTTACATGAAACAAAAGTTGTTTGACTTTGACTGTTGGCAACGTAAGGTCTGTGTAAACACTGAAAGGTATCCTTACCCATATTTACTGTTTGACTATTTGTATTACTCTAACACATCTAGTGCTGCAACGATTAATCGATTAACTCGAGTATTCGATTAGAAAAAAATATTCGAATTAAATTTTATTGCTTCGAGCATTCGTTTAATTAAAGTGGCGTTGTAATGGTTTATTTTTAAAGTGTTTGCATTTAGTTTTATTGATTAGGGTGGATACACTGCCCTCTGGTCTGCCTAATTTCACATGGCTGAATCCAACTGCTCCCTGTTAAGATCAACATAAGTTTTTGTTTGAGAGAATGTTTTTTATGCATTCATAATTTAGTTTATAGGCATATTTAGCCGTTTTTTTTTTTTTTTTGTGGGAATATGTGAACCATTTGTTAAGAGCATTGTAAAAAAACGTTAGCATTTCATAGCATTTAAGATAGCGGACTTCTGCTATGTAAGTTAGCCAGTTGTTCTTTTGTTGTACTTGGATCTGCATATATTTCTATATACCGTTAAGGCTCAGCTCAGGTATTTTAATTTTTCATGTTCCTCATCCGATTACTCGATTATTCGAACTCACTGGTTCATCGACTAATCGACTACTAAAATAATCGATAGCTGCAGCCCTAAATACATCTAGGGCTGTCCCAAACGACTAATTTTCTCCCGATTAGTCAGCCGACTATTTTTACGATTAGTCGACTAATCTAATAATTAAAAAAAAATTTTTTTTAATTGTTTTTGTTTACTAATTTAGCAATGAAATCTTTGTTGACGCTTATCAATTCACAAAAAACATATTGGAACACTTAAATTATTTATTGAAGTACACATAAACACATAAATAATAATAAATCACAAATAAACAATTAGTTCAAATGCTGATAGAATTTACTAGTGTAGCATCCCTGATTGAAAAGGTGGTCTCTTAAACTGATGGTTTACAACTTTTATTCCATCCTTGATGTAATCACACCGTAAGAGCTATGGTGCACACAAATAAAACAACACAATTAGAAATTAACAAAAACTTTTCACCTTTTTCCTTTGAAACCTTATTTATATATCAATGACTTGCCTTTACCTTAATTTATTACCTTATCATTGACAATCTCTCCCTTGAGTGCAATCACTGTATATTCTGTATATATTTATGACCTTTTAACCTTATAGAATTTTCTATACCATAAAATAAACCATAACATGAAATAAACCTTTCAGTTAGCATTAAGGACAATACTAATAGCACTTATAGGCCCATTGTCAATGAAACATTATGATTCAGTAAGGCGACAGCACCCTCTGGTGTACAAAAAATGAAAAAAAAAAAAAAAAATACAAACGGTGACGGCGCTTGAGGTGTTTATTCACGGCCGACGTGCAGCCAAGCTTGGCATTGAACAGACAGGACAGAAGAGTACCCTCCGTTGTTTCTTTGAAATAAGTCAATGTTTTGGACACTCTGGTGCGCTTTTTTTGGCTTTGTGCCGCTTTCCCCGCTTGCATACAGAGCATCCGACATTCTGAACTTTCCACGCATGTATTTTTTTTTTAACCCTTCATTAACCGTCGACGGGATGTTGTGCTCGGCGACGGATTTACGTCATCGATGACGTCGACTATGTCGACTAGTCGGGACAGCTCTAAATACATCCAATATGAAATTAACGATGATGTAAATGCTATTTGAGAAAAACAAGCGGAATATATTTGAGATTACGGACTTGGAATGATTGGAAATTGCAGCACCAAGACAACGGCCCGATAAGGGCATAACAGATACTGGACGCCTTCTGACCACGGAAGCCCAACACCATGCAGCTGACAGAGTGAGACTGATGCTGACAAGAAGGTGATTGGCAAGACATCTAAAAGCCCAAAGACCTAAAGACAATCCCGCAATCAGCTGTTCTGGACAGTCCAGAATAAACGGCAGGACATCCGGTTTTGCCACATGGAACGCCTGATAACAAGAATATTCTACGGCTGAGAATTTGAACACTCCGCGCAGAGACTGGATAAAATCTGAAACTGGTTGCCTTGGCAACTGTGACACATGGACTCATCGGCCCAACCTGCAACAGAAAATTACTCTAAACAGCACCCAAACACACTCTTTTCCCGGACCACAGTCCCACCTCACTAGAGCCTTCAAAAAACTGAATTCTTTAGCTAGCGCGGCTTTTTTCAGGAATCTTTTGTGATATGGTGACTCTGGATGCAGTCCTCCTTGCCTGGGTCCCTTTGCTGTTTTTCCTTGCTGAATGATTGCTGTTGACTTGGAATAAATTGTCAACTTGTGGTTTGAAGCCTTTTTCTAGCTTTTAAAATGAAGTCAGTACAAGGGGTTAGAATTACGGTGAACACGCGAAGTTCGGCCTTTTGCCTGGGTTGTCGGAGCCCCGTCGGCCCGGGTCTTTGGAATTGCGCTAGTGCTGTCCCGGCGGTTCGGCTGGCGTGATTCCGGCAATCTGGCCAGGAGGTCAGACTCCAACAACACAAAACCGCATTTGGCGAGCGAGGCATATTCACACGACGGTTTAACTTTGGTCTGAACGCATCTCATCTTTACCGATGTGCATAGGACTGTGTCTCTCTCCTTTCGAAGCCTTTTTCTAGCTTTTAAAATGGAATCAGTACAAGGGTTTAAAACTAATGTGAACGCGTGACGTTTGGCCTTTTGGCCGGGTTGTCGAGTCTCGCTGGCCCGGGTGGTTGGAATTGTGGTAGTGCTGTCCCTGCGGTCCAGCTGGTGTGATTCCGGCAATCTGGCCTGGAGGTCAGACTCCAACAACACAAAACCGCATTTGGCGAGCGAGGCGTATTCACACGACGGTTTAACTTTGGTCTGAACGCATCTCATCTTTACCGATGTGCATAGGACTGTGTCTCTCTCCTTTCGAAGCCTTTTTCTAGCTTTTAAAATGGAATCAGTACAAGGGTTTAAAACTAATGTGAACGCATTAAGTTTGGCCGGGTTGTCGGGTCTTGCTGGCCCGGGTGGTTGGAATTGTGGTAGTGCTGTCCCGGCGGTCCAGCTGGTGTGATTCCGGCAATCTGGCCAAGAAGTCAAATTCCAACAACTCAAAACTGCATTTGGCAAGGGAGGCCTATTCAGACGACGGTTTAACTTTGGTCTGAACGCATCTCATCTTTGCAGATGTGCATTGGACTGTGTCGCTCTCCTTTGGAAGCCTTTTTCCAGCTTTTAAAATGGAGTCAGTACATGGGTTTAAAACTAATGTGAACGCGTGAAGTTTGGCCTTTTGGTCGGTTTCTCGGAGTCTTGCCTGCCTGAGTCGTTGGAATTGCTGTAGCTCTGTCCAAGCATTTCGGCTGGCGTGATTCCGGGAATCTGGCCAAGAGGTCAAATTCCAACAACACAAAACTGCATTCTCGAGCAATGCGTATTCACGCAACGGTTTGATTTTGGTCTGAACGCATCTCATCTCTACAGATGTGCATTGGACCATATATTTCTCTCCTTTCACTGTTCTTTTTATAATGTTAAGCTTCATTTCAATAGTAATAGTTATTCTTTTGGCTGATGCTAGAAGACCCAGCTTTTCTTCTTAAGGTCTATAATGTGAAGAAAAGAAAAAAAGGACGAAAAAGGCAAAGATACTGTCGGCGCGCAAACACAGACAAGCAGATAGACAGCACAGAAACTATGGCGCTAGGGAATTAGTAGTGGACGAGGCACGAGTAAAGTCATAACATCATAGGTCGAGGACATCGTGACCCAAGGACTTCTGTACATTGAAGCGTCTGCAAGCTCGGGTGTGGCATAAGGTAAGGAACTGAAAGAATTGACTTTTTTTGTGGTATAACAGAAAAATTGTGACTACATTGTGAAAAAATAAAGTTATAAGGTTGGTTTTTAACATTACTTGTGAACAGCCTGTCATTTCTTCTTACATTTAAGAATTTCTGAGAATGACATGCCAGGCTACAACTTGGTTCCCTTACCATTTGAGTGGCGTCCCTTCATATTCGAACCACATCTCCCCCGCGTCCTCAGCCCTCATCACTTTTAGGAAGTGCTTCTTTACCTTGTCGGTGACTAGCGTCAGGTAGCTCACCCTGGGCAACAGCAGCTGTGGAAATTTAGAGGTTCAATGTTCCCTACTTCCACATTGGATCGATCAAAATGACATGATATTCGTTGACGAATGTAAGATGTACATAATAAGGCTCAGCTTCCCTCTCCGTCTCCTCGTCCTGATTGAGGGTGAAGCAAGCAGGGATCCGGCCGAACCAGACGTCTCTTAGCACGTCTTTGTCATCTGCCATGTTGCGGTTTTTCCTGTTGCTTCTTCCAGTGGCTCATAAGAGCTGGACGTCTCGCAGGTAGAAGTCGGAAGTCTAGAAGCACACAGCTTCCTGTTGTGAATAACACAGAGAAGCAAATTAGGAATTATTGAGGCTGTTGCACCAGACCTTAATGACAATTTTCCTAGAGCAGCTGTTCTTTTTGGGTTTACCAGCATCCCCCCCCCCCCCCCCCCCCCCCAGAGCAAGTGAATTAAGAGTCATTACCAAGTGTATTTTTGGACAATACAATAAAACGTGAATATTTAAAAGGAGTTAAAGCATACAAACAAAACCATAGAAATGAAACTGCGTCTCTGGTGGAATTGTACCCCATTATTACGCTTAAGATCCACCAAACACCACAAACTTGCGTGAACATGACAGCTAGCTAGCTAGCACGCCTATCGAAAGGCAACACGGAAGTATTTTGATGGAACAACTAAACGTATCAAGCTTGGCTTTTAGTATTTTTTACACGACAAACTGACATTTCACAAATTTATAGAAAAGTTAGAAAACCTACTTTTATATGTGTTTTTGCGGTCTAGTGGAAGTGAAGAAGTGTTTAGCTAGTGTTTTTATTCCCAGCTGACTGACAGCCGAAGAAGAGTTAGGTAACAACAGCGACACCTGTAAACTCCGTAATGTTTTTATTTCTTCTTTTCATTTTTTTGAAGAAGAAAAATGTATTTTAAAAATCATACACAATAATAAGTGATGTTAAGAAATAATGGGGTGGAATATTCAAAATTCTGGATAAAAATATTAGAAACGCTGTGAAATACGTCATCAATACGCGTCTGTGGCTCGACGAATGTAAAATACGTAAGCGAGTGGGCACTGTTTTGTCCAACGAATTTAGGAAAGAAAGCTTCGGAGATGGACAAGAAAGATTCGATAGATAACGTGGAAATGCGCCTTCAGGCTTTGGAGAATCACATATATGGAGAAAGAAGAAATAAAAATGCGAAACCTTTAAAGGTTAGTTTTTATTTATAGGTGTGGTCGAGCTAAGACGCTAACCATAGCCTAGCTATTTTCCTATTACAGCACTGGATTTATACTGTGTTATCGTGTACATTAATTCGTAAAAGTCATATTTGCACATAACTGGTGTATGTATGTATCTGTTTTGTGTTATTATGTATATTTTATATAAATTAGTACTGAGCTGGCCACTTTCAAGTAATTTGTATTATTAAACTGGAGGTTTATACCCTGAAGTGTGTTTAAACGACTGTTAAAGTATATGTTGGGATGTAAAGATCTACTTTAATTCATTTTAGCATTATAAAAGCTAAGATGACACACTTGTGGCTTGAGGCAATCATATGCTTTCGCCATAACAGTGAAGGTTTTTGTGTGGTGTGTGCATGCTTTGAGAGTGCTGGCAGTGAATGATCATGTTTTATCCATGGCAGCCAATGAGTTACGTAGTGTCCTTTTTTTTTTTGCAGTGTGCAGAGGCTCTAGCCAGAATCCAGGCCGACCTGACGAACACGGCCAACAAGAGAGAGCGAGTCAAGATTCTTCACAAGAAAAGTGGGTCAAATTATAAAATAAGAGATATATTCGTAATACTGTACTGTATTTACAGTGGAAGGAAAAAGTATCTGAACCTTTTTGGAATTTCTCACATTTCTGCATAAAATCCTCAAATGTGATCGGACCTTTGTCAAAATCACACAGATGAAAAAACGGTGTCTGCTTTAACCAAAACCACCCAAACATTTATAGGTTTTCGTATTTTAATGAGGGTAGTATGAAAACAATGACAGAAGGGGGAAAAATAAGTAAGTGAACGATCACATTTAATATTTTGTGCCCCCCCCCCCCCTCCTTTGGCAGCAATAACTTCAACCAGATGCTTCCTGTAGCTGCAGATCCGTCTGCCACATCAATCAAGACTAATCTTGGCCCATTCTTCTCTACAAAACTGCTGAAGTTCAGTCAGATTCCTGGGATGTCTAGCATGAATCGCTGTCTTTAAGTCATGCCAAAGAATCTCAATGGGGTTCAAGTCTGGACTTTGACTTGGCCACTCCAGAACGTGTATTTTGTTCTTCTGAAACCATTATGAAGTTGATTTAATTTTGTGTTTTGGATCATTGTTTTGTTGCAGTATCCATCCTCTTTTTAGCTTCAATTGACGGTATTAGGTTTTCCTGCAAAACATTTGAATTCATTCTTCCATTAATGATTGCAAGTTGTCCAGGCCTTGAGGTAGCAAATCATCCTGAAATCATGATGCTCCCTCCACCATGCTTCACGCAGGGTTGGGAGGAGGTGTTGATGTTGGTGAGCTGTTCCATTTTTCCTTCACACATGACGTTGTGTGTTACTCTCAAACAATTCAACTTTGGTTTCATCAGTCCACAAAACTTCTGTGGAGTGTCCAAGTGCCTTTTTGTGAACATTAAACGAGCAACAATGTGTTTTTTAGACAGCAGTGGCTTCCTTGGTTGAGTCTTTCCATGAACACCATTCTTGGCCATAGTTTTACATGGAGTTGATGTGTGCACAGAGATTTTGGACTGTGCCAATGATTTCTGTAAGTCTTTATCAGACACTCAAGGGTTCTTTTTTACCTCTCTGAGTATTCTGCACTGAAATCTTGGTGTCATCTTTGGTGGACGGCGACTCCTTGGGAGAGAAGCAACAGTGGCAATTTCTCTCCATTTGTAGACAACTTCTCTGACTGTCGATTGATGAACATCCAGACTTTTAGAGATGGTTTTGTATCCTTTACCAGCTTGATACGAATCAACAATCCTTGTCTTGAGACAGCTCTTTTGACCAAGCCATAATGCACATCAGACAATGTTTCTCATTAAGACATTTCCAAGTGTGTGTTTTATAGTGGGCAGGGCAACTTTAAACTACTCATCAGTGATTGGGCACACACCTGACTTAAAATGTTCGGTAAAAATTGGTTTCAATTGCTCTTTAAGTCTCCTAAGCCAGAGGGTTCACTTACTTATTTTTCCCCCTTCTTAAATTGTTTGTATTAGGCCTGAAAGATATTGGGAAAAAACTATTGCTGCGATTTTTGGTGGGGGGGTGAGATATATTGCGATATTATATTAAAATATATACTGTATATGTATACATATATATATATATATATTTTTTTTTTAAGTGTTTTTTTTCATCTGTGTGATTTTGACAAAGATCAGATTACATTTGATAGTGATTTTGTGCAGAAATGTGAGAATTTCCGAAAGGTTAAGATACTTTTTCATACCAATGTATGTATCTTATTACGATAAGATAATTGCTTTTACGTGCAGTTGAGGACCTGATGAAGTACTTGGACCCGCAATTCACCGATCACATCGCTGTGCCCGACACCATGAAGCTGGAGTTTATCCTCGCTGGTGAGGAATAAATAATTCAAGCACATGGAAAATATTTTAACTGAGTAACATGTGTTTGTGAACACAGAGGAGGACTTCCTGCTCTCCCAAGCTGCTTTGCTGGAGCAGATTAGCAACCTGCAGCCAATGCTGGAGAGCACCTACATCCGAGGTTTAGTTGTCTTGCCATTTTATTTGTTGATTCCCTGATATTTGTGAATACACTGTAATTAGGATTTTTTTCCCTGTTTGCCTCCAGATGTTCCTGAGCACGCTACAAAGCTCCAGCGTCTGTCCCAAATTCATATCAAACAGCAGGTAAAAGATGCAGACCAACTCTGAAGTGGATAAGTCATTTTTAAAAATTATTTGTATGTTTCACCTTACAAAACCTCAATATGGAATCTTTTCAGGACCAGACGGATGCTCAGTCGTTGGAAGTCAAGCAGCTTTTTGACGAATACGACAAAATGGTATTTTGTTTTTATCCAAGTCTGAAGCTAAAATTGAGTTAGGGTTTGCTTTTATGAAGAAAGTAACATTTAGAAACAATGAGCGTGTTTGAAATATACAATAAAATATTGTTTGTGTATTGAATGAGGTGACGAAAGACAACTGCTAAGCAGAGCTGTGGCAACTTTGAGTTTAAAAATGTCACCCCTTTCGTTGTATTATTTCTTAAAATCAATAATTCAGTTATTTAAATTGTTAAGATCTATCATATAATTAGTTTCTTATGGTTAGACATATCATTTACCTGCATAATTGTAAGTTAGGACAATTAAATTCACCAATAGCCAAGAATAATCACTACTTTTTACAACATGGAGCTCCTCAGTGCACTTCAACATCGTTGCCTGACACCGAAATGATACTGGGCTTTGTCTTGCTGTCATTGTCCCAGGCTTCAACTGGGACCGTGTGCTTTGGTCAGATGAGGCCAAGATTGAGCTTTTTGGCAACAAACACTCTAAGTGGGTCTGGCGTGCCACGAAAGATGTGCATGCTGAAAAGCACCTCATACCCACTGTGAAGTATGGGGGTGGGTCAGTGATGGTGTGGGGCTGTTTCGCATCCAAAGGCCCTGGGAACCTTGGGGTGCATGGCATCATGAATGCTTTGAAATACCAGGGCATTTTAAATCAAAATCTGTTGCCCTCTGCCCGAAAGCTGAAGATGGGTCATCACTGGGTCTTTCAGCAAGACAATGACCCTAAACATATGGTAATGGCCAAATCTACACAGAAATGGTTCACCAGACACAAAATCAAGCTCCTCCCATGGCCATCTCAGTCCCCAGACCTTGTTTTGTTGGCAAAAGTGGGTTGTACAAAGTATTAACACCAGGGGTGCTAATAATTGTGACACACATTATTTGATGTGAAATATTTCTTTCTTTATGTGGGATTTTTTTCCCCACTGAATGAATGCACTTGTATTGAAGGTTGGATTTTTCTTTTTTTTTCCATTAAGGTCCCATATTATTTGAATAAAAAAAATATATTAGAAGCTAAAAAACACATCTTTTTCAGGGGTGCCAATAATTATGGAGGACACTGTATATGACAAAAAACTGTCGCGTTTTCAGCTCGATTTGGTCACGTTATTGTCACGAAAACATTTTTCGTCTATGAAATATTTTCGGTATCGCTAGCCTTGATGAAAACAGTAATGTTATTATAGTAGCAATATTAAATGCTACATTTATTTGAACCTTCTTCTTTGTGTTGTCAGATGTCCCTGCTGTCCAAGCAGTTCGCCCAATGGGACAAAAACCTGAGGAAACTGGAGGAGGACAAGGGCATCCGGCCTGTGGAGTAACACACACTCATTATGAGGAGGAAGGCATGTGACCTGAACTTGAGTAGCTTTTTAACATACAAACTACGCAAAATGTCCAAAGTCATTTTTCAGTGATTGCAGTTGCTAGACAGAAAAAAAAAACACAAGTTGTGTGACTCTTAATCAGTCATCTGGAGGATTTTACTCACCCGTCCTCACGGGACAACTTGGTCATCCTGCTCTTATTTATTTTTACACGTGCTACTCCAAAAAGTGTGTTATTAGATTTACTCGCATTCCGACTTGAGTCATAAGACTATTAGCGCCTGACCTGCACTAAACATTGAACTTTCCGTTTGTCTCCTGAGAAGACAACATGTCACTACATGACTGCGGTTGATTAAAATGTTAATAAAAATAAAAATTTCTATTGGACTGTTCCTGCAGGATGGATGACTTGAAAGTTAAACAGAATCAAGATTCTTCCCCTTTCATTTATTTAAAAAAAAAAAAAAAAAAAAAAAAAGGATCAAAATCATGTAACTAAACATTTTTTAAATGTATTTTAAAGTTTGAACTCAATGGCTGGCATTGATGGTAATAGACAGCCAATCGATTTTGATTGGTAGGGTATCATTTGATCGCTGACAACTAGGGCTGCAGCTATCGATTATTTTAGTAGTTGATTAATCGATGAACTAATTAGTTCGAATAATCGGATAAGGGACATAAAAATTTAAAATACCTGAGCTGAGCCTCAAACGGTATAACAAAAAATTAGGATCAAAGTACAACAAAAGAACAACTTGCATAGCAAAAGTCCGCTAGCTTAAATGCTATAAAATGCCAACTTTTTTTTTTCTTTTCAACAACAACAAATCTTCTTAACACATATTCCCACAAAAAAACATGCTAAATATACCTCTAAATTATGAATGCATTAACAATATAGGTGCAGCGATTAATCGACAAATAATCAGTTAGCAAATTAATCGACAACTATTTTGATAACTAATTAATCGTTTAGGACCTTCACCTTAAACTTGTCTAAATTCTAGAAATTATAACACATAGAGCTTAGCTTAACTCAGTTGTAAATATTATCAGATGTCTTCATTACTTAAATTCAAAGTTGGACATGAACAAAAATCAGTTTTTATGTAGGAAAACAACAATTCACATTTTTACCAATTTTACTGCTTAAACTAGCATCTTAATCAGGCTGCAACAACTAATCGATTAAATTGATTAATTAATTAGTTACCAACGAATTTAATAATCGATAGTTGTAGACTAAAGTTGTCAGAAAACTAATAAAATATTTTTTGAAAGAAATATCCATTTTGTCTTCATTGTTATTTATAACATGCCTAAACCAACTTCAAGGTACCGAATAATAGATCAATCGTTCAATTAGTTGCCCGATTAAGTGATTATCAAAATAATCGTTAGTTGCTCAAACAAAAACGAACAACTTCATGTTGGTCTCAACAACTTCATGTTGGTCTCAACAGGGAGCAGCTTTATCCAGCCATGTTAAAAGAGTTATGTCATATTCACTATTGCCATTAGAGGGCAGTTTATCCACCCAAATCAATAAAACCAAATGCAAACACTTTAAAAACAAACCATTATTCCACTCAAACGAATCCTCGAAGCACCAAAATTTGATTCTAAGCTTTTTTTCCCTCATCGAATTACTCAAGTTAATCGAGTAATCGTTGCAGCACTAAACAAAATAATCCAGTAGTACAAGAATATTGCAAAAATAAATATTTTTATTGACAATACTGAAACAGTGACAGCAAAAAAGTCAAGAAAAACACAATCAAAATAGCTCAATTTATCACATTGGATTTGATCTTCTATAAATTCATGTTAAACTAGATGCTAAAATTGTTTTAAAAAAAAAAGTTTACGACTTTGATTTCAACATGTTGGATCATGATTTATGAGCCAACGGAGTATGGAGGTAGATTTGTGTCTTTATTATTCAATCAAAGAAAAAGTTGCTTCAGTCAAAAAAAAAAGTCGCTTCAATCAAAATACATTTTCAATCAAAAAAAAAAGTCAATTCAATAAAATGTGTTTGAATGCAAAAATAAAAAACTGAAAAATTTTCTTTGATTGAATTTTCTTCTTTGGTTGAAAGTTTTTTTTTTTTTTTTTTTTATTGAAACAACCTTTTTGGCCAAAATATGGCCCAAACACAAAAAGGATTTCCTCAATCAAAGAAAACAGTTTCAATTAAAAATTAAGTGTTCAAATGCAAATTTCTAAGTCTCAAATATTTTATCCCATTCAAAAACTTTTTTTTTATGATTGAACATTTGTTATTTTTGATTGATTTTTCTTTTGAATATATTTTTGTTTGTTTGTTTATAAGTAACTTATTTTTTGAATGGATAATAAAGACACAAATGTCCCAGCCAAAATGTGGCCCAAATGCAAAACTACATTACTTCAATCAAAAAGGTTATTTCAATAGAAAAAAAAATTCCCCCTCCCCCAAAAAATTTTAAAGAAAGTTTTCAAATGCATTTTTTTTTACTTTGAAATGTATTTTTGCATTCACATTTTTTTTTTTGATTGAAGTGACTTTTTTTCCATTGATAATGTATATTTTGATTGAAGCGACCTTTTTTATTTATTTTATTTAATTTTGATTGAAGCAACTTTTTCTTTAATTGAAAAATAAAGACAAATCTACCTCCATAACGGAGAGGCACTGTTTAAGTGACTAGCTCCATCTAATGTTAAAGATGAGAAATGCAACCGAATGTCGGCTGAATTTAAGCTTCTTGTGCAGACAATATTCAGTGATATTTTCATAATTTGCTGCAGGCCAATTAAAAACCTGGCAGCGGGCCATAGTTTGTACACCCCTGCACTAGCAATATGTTAAAAATCACAGAATTTAATGTAATGCAAACAAAATTAATAACGAACCATAAAAGTCAGACGTAGCTAAGTTTTTAGCTACACAAACTGTCAGGATAATTTTTTAATTCTGAACGTAAACACTCATTTTACGTCTTGAAATGTACAATTCAATGGTGAAAAAATGTCATAATAAGGAAAATACGGTTTGTTTTTCGATTAATTCGCTTATGCAAACACGTTTTACCCCGAAGTGAGGCATCCTCTCTGTAATAGACGATTTCAGTTTGCATGCGCGCTCCGGAAGTAGCTCCGCATTGCCGCCACTGACGTCACCGACAACCCAGCTCGCAGCACCCGAAGGCGGATACCTGTCAGACTCCGAGGCCGAAGGAGGAGCACTCACACGAGGGCTCTTCTTGGCGACGGCGGACCTCCAAGCTTGCCGCCATGGACCGAACGGCCGTTAAAGTGGGCGCCGCGGCCAGCGCGAGCGTGTGCGCCCTGTTCGGCGGCGTGGTTCTTGCCCAGTACATCGTCGCCAAGAAAAAGCGAGCGGGAAAGAAAACGAGAATTATCGAAATGGTGAGTTTTGAAGCTTCAACACGGTGAGCAACAAACTAGCAGGAGGCAGAAGCGGGAAGTGTCTTTGACCTTTCTTCAAAATAAAAACACGTGCTACTTTGGCAGTCAACCTAGCATGGCGTAAACGTTCACCATATACAAATTTAAGATTTATGTTAACATTACAAATAATTTTTGTGAATATCAGATAATTCCAGTAAATGGGCGTAAAAATAGTGAACGTCTTCAAATGTATTTTGTAGGTTTTGCGAGACTTTGTTGCTTCCTTAACAACACAGACTTTGCGGTCCTCCACGCATGCGCAGAAGTCCCCAATAACAGCAACAGCAGCTGTTTTAGAGGTCACCTGCAGCTAGCTTTTTGGTCCCCATGGCAAGATGAAAAGCTCCTTTTTGACACAGTGACCCTCCGGTTGTGTCCCTTTCTCACCGGAAGTTGCTGCCTCGATTGTCAGACGCCCCCCATGCATGTTATGCAAGCCGCCGCCATAAACCAGCCTGGAAGGAATTCTTGGAGGATATTTGCATTGAAAACATCAACACAATAGTCCATGTGCACAATCCATAAGTCATTTTTAACTTTAATGTCAATGAAAAATGAATGATGTCCATGCAAGATACTGCATTTTTACATTATGGCTGTGAAACTGCTCAGTCATTGTTGCCATGGTAATCCATGTACGTTTTTTTGTGTGTCCTGAAGATAACATAATGTTAATTATTTATGGTGGTCGCTACTTTGCAGTTAGGCCAAGTTACCGTAATTTTCAGACTATAAACTGCTCCTTTTTTCCCAACTCCTTTGACCATGAAGTTTATTGTCCAATGCAGTTTATTTTGTGAACAAATAACGTTTTCTTGTAAGATATAGTACGCCTTATAGTATAAAATTACAGTAATTTGAGGGAGACATTTTTTTGGGTGACTATTTTCAGAAAATTCACAATATTTCTTAAGCAAAAATGATCAAAACATTTCGCAAATAAGAAAATACAATTTTTGAGGTAAAATTTAACCAGGAAAAAACTATGAAATAGAGTGGTATCTCTACTTAAAAAATTAATTAGTTCTGGAAGTCATTACGTAAACTGAAAATTCTGTAAGTAGGGACGCGTTATTCATGGAAATACCCTAATCCGTTCAAAGCCCCCCAAGATTCAGACATGAAACCTTCATAAAGCATAAAAATGCATTAAAACTTGTAGGACGGCAGCTATCGATTATTTTAGTAGTCGATTAATCGATGATCTAGTTAGTTTGAATTATTGAATAATCGGATAAGGAATATAAAAAATTAAAATACCTCAGCTGAGCCTCAAATGGTATAAAAAAATAAAATAAATGAGGACCTAAATACAACCAAAGAAAAATTGGCTAACTTACATAGCAAAAGTCCGCTAGCTTGAATGCTTTTTTTTTTTAATGATACTCTTAACAAATGGTTCAAACACATATTCCCACAAAAACAGCTAAATATACTTATAAACTAAATTATTAATAAATTTAAAAAAACATCAACAAAAAAACATTAGCTCAAGAGTAAGCTTATGTTGGTCTTAACAGGGAGTAGCTGGATTCAGCCATGTGAAATGAGTTGTCATATTCACTGTTGCTACTAGAGATCAGTGTATCCAGCCAAATCAATATAACTAAATGCAAACACTTTCAAAACTACACCGCAACTTTAAACAAATACTAAAAGTAGGAAAATTTAATTTGAATCTTTTTTCTAATCGAATTACTCGAGTTAATCGATTAGTCTACGCACTACGTTTAAGCACTAAAAACGTAACAAATATATGCTACAATTAAATTGTTGCACAATAAACTTAAATTGATGGTTGTGCATAATGTAAAAAATAGAGTATTAAATAAAAGTTAATGTACTCATGTGAAGCTATCGGAACATGAGGAGCAAATGAGAAGGACGCTGGGATACACACATAGATATGCAGTAGAGGTCCCTCTTAGCCAATTGGTTGCCAGGAAGATGCTAGGCAATAGCCAATGACAGAGCAGCTATAATTTTGTTACCTCATGACCTCAAATTTTATATATATATTTTTTATCAAAGGTCATAATTAAAATTCAAAACCAATGTCTAATGAGAAAAGCCGTTTTTCTATTTTTTTGGAAGAAACATTTTATTTAGAAATTTAAAGTTGAATATGTTTTGAAGTATGTTCTCTTTACTGTATGCTCATATATGATTCATATGGGAAGTATGCGGCGGTGCCGCCCCGACACTGAAAGTCCATATTTGCGGCGCATTCCAGTCGGCGGCGAGTCATCGGCGGTCCTTCACGCTGCATCAGTTCCCGTGTGTTCGGCAACAAAAGGCGACGCGTGAAAAACAAATGACAGAAATTGAAAGCACACATTGTCTCGCTTTTCATGTGGCTTGCCGCACAAAATCAAAACAACACGTTTCTTTTGTGGAAGAAACAAAACTCTTATCGTTGATAAAGGTGTCTCTTTTTAGCAATTATGTAACTTATTCAGCACAATTAACGACAGTAGACGTCCATTCCATTTTGGCTGGGAGGGCTGGACGAGAATGATCCTTTTTTTTTTTTTTTTTTTAGGTGGTACAGAACCACAAAAGCCACATGACCTGTGTGTATTTCCACCAGTTTGCCACTAGGGAGCAGAATTGAGTCATTTTTGAAATGTCAAATTTTATTTGTTTTCAAAAAATAATCCAGAGAAAAAAAAGACTGTCGGGTTATAAAACCTGTAGTTTTATCATTTCAAGCAGTCAGAATTATTAATTTTGATCCATTCAGTTCGTCACGATGTATTATAAATGGAATATTGCGAGCCTTGAGTACACCCTCGTTCCGCCTCCTATCAGTAACAACCGACGGCAGTGACCATGGAAACCAGAGCGGCGTCCCATATGGAGGTCACAGTGCAACGTTCAAGGCCTTTACAGTGTATCACACCCCACTCTATTTCTCCTCATTTTCATGTGAGTAGAATGGCTACTTTGGCAATCATTCACAAGTATAGGCTGTAGGGCTGCAGCTATCGAATATTTTAGTAATCGACTGAAAATTCTGTCGCGTAATCGGATAAAACTTTTTTTTTTAGGTGAAGAGCAATTATAAATACAGTATACATGAGAAAAAAAAGACATTTAATCCAACATTGAACCATTTTCAGTAAATCAATGTCTTTATTTCGATGTACATTGTTGAAAACGGTCAACAATTGCATCTCAGATGTGACTAGAAAAAAAAAAATCACTGCTTTCACTTAAACTTCAAGATCTTATTAAAAAAAAACAACATATTTCTTACCTGAAAATGTAATTACACTTGATAACACACATCACTTGAAAGCTATGTGTTTTTCCCTCATGTTTCAATTGAATTTCCATTTGTGTCAAGCTATTTTTAAGTTCTAGTTAAGTTTTAAGTTAGTCTAAACTGTAAGTACTGATAGGATTTTGAGTTTTTGCAGTGTTCAAAATAGGGATGTCCCGATCCAGGTTTTTGCACTTCCGATCCGATACCGATATTGTTTTGCACTTCCAATCCGATACCGATACTGGCCGATTCCGATAACGGCCTATCTGAGCATGTATTAAAGTTTAAAGTTATTTAGCCTCCTTACTTAGTTGTCAGACTCATGTTGAAAAAGGTTTTAGTACTCTTGATAACAACTAGCCAGCTGAATAAGGTGAGTTTGAATAACACACATTGGTTGGTAACAAGAAACTGACCTGTTTATTCAGTGACAAACACAAAACATTATAAATAACAAACAGAAATGGCATAGTCAGTCAGTAAAACGTGCAAATAATATAGTAAACTGTCTTAAAAAAAGCAAAACACACCAACAACCCAGGGGAAAATCCCACAAATCCCCCAAGCTATTAGACGCTTTTAATGTTTCGTGCATTAGGTACAAAAATTATATAAAAAGCCTCTCTGGTTTAAATAAACGACTATTTCAGTATCAAGTTAACATTTTAAAACCGTAAATCAAATACTCAAGTCCCCATTCTGTATCAGCAGCTTTAAACTACATTCAATTCATTTAATTTTGCGAGTCAACTGTTAAAGTTGTTAAAATTGCTCCTGTTATTCCATAATTTCCTTTCTGTCTACTTTCGACATGTGAAAGTTTTAAAACTGTTTTGAAGATAGATTCAAGTCAAGATTTTGCCGATTTAGGAGTATTTTAGATAAAAAGTTAATTAGGTTAGCTTGGAAGGTTCACAACAGCCTACTATGGAAGTCTTCTGCTTTAAGATGGCGACTGTTTACTAACGCATCTGGTTTTCAATACCTCAATGTTGCTAACGCAGTCGAGTCTGTCGTGTTGCATCTGGTTCTATATACATATTATATCTATTATCTCCAGTAAAACGACGTTGACGTAGTTTCTAGCGGCTGTCAGCAGCAGCAGTCAGGTATTCTTGTGTTTTTTATCCAGCGGCATGAGTTGAGCTAAAGCCGTGAGTTGAGCATTGGCATTACCCGGGTCTAAGACAAGTTATGTTTACTTTCGGGACGCAATGCGGTCAGTTTCTCATTGCGTCCCGAAGACCGCGCTGTGTATTAGTTCCGCTTTACTTGACATATTTCATTAATCAGAATTTGGATGTTTGTGAATCGTTCTCGAATCTTCCACGGCCGAATCGCTCAAGGATGTAATGACGGCTGGGCATGTTGTACCGTGCTTCTAAGTGTTGGATGGTGCGACTTTACTCACGAGAGATAATGGCTCGTCATCCAGAATGAATTCTTCGGCAACGACTCTTGTTATTCCCTGGGCTTTGGGACTTTCGAGTGCCAGTTTGTCACGCATAGCAAAAGTTTCTGCCAGTGTTAGTTGCGTAGGACTGGGGTTGGGCGATGGGAAAAAATATATATCACGGTATTCCCAAGACAATATCACGGTTTCGATATTATCACGATGTTTTTAAAACACTTAAAGAAAACATTGAGTAAGATATTTTGAAAGATATTTATTAAAAACTCAATACTATGAATATGGGTGAATAACACACTGCAAGAAAACTAGTAAACTTTTAAATGTGCTTTTGCGAACCAACGCAGCCAATCTGAGTTTGATTCAGTGCAAATACAAAAAAATATAGCAGCTGTATAGTAGTAAACATTAAATTACTCAAAAAAGAGAGTATTTTCAACAAACCGGACATGCACTGTGCAAAATTACAATATATTAAACAAATATCAATAGTAACACTCATGACATAATCAAATACTTAAGGTCAATAACAAAAGAAACGAGTAAACTTTTAAAGTTTTTATTGTAAGTTAATAAAACGCGGTATAACGATGTCCTAAAAAATATGTACCTTCAGCACTTAAAGAGCATACGACACCAGAAAAAAAGTCTTAAATGGCATTATTATGTGAATTAGAATCATATTTTGAGACGATTCGACCATATACAACAATTTAGCAAAGCGCAGATGACGAGAAATTAGTCTTTTAATCTGCCGGTTAGCCACGCCTACAATTATAGGGCTTTAGCGTCCCCAACAGGTGGATGACGTCAGCGGTAGACTAGGCTCATCGGTTTTACTATTCAGCCCATTGAGGGGGAATTGTTCAGAACGAGGAAAACGAGACGAAGAGAGCTGCAAAATGTCATTGTTTCAGTCTCTCTACTCCCAATATTTTTACAGGATATTCTTTTTATCCAAGTATTTTCCCCAATAGCTATATAAATGGCTTGAGAAGGACCAGTCAGCCCGTCGAGGGGGAACTATTCACAATGAGGAAAACGCGACGAAGAGAGCGGCAAAATGTCATTGTTTCTGTCTCTTTACTTCAATATTTTTACAGGATATTCTTTTTATCCAAGTATTTTTCCCCAATAGCTATATAAATGGCTTGAGAAGGACCAGTCAGCCCGTCGAGGGGGAACTATTCACAACGAGGAAAACGCGACGAAGAGAGCGGCAAAATGTCATTGTTTCTGTCTCTTTACTTCAATATTTTTACAGGATATTCTTTTTACCCAAGTACTTTCCCCAATTGCTAAATAAATGGCATGGTCATGACAAATAACTTGTGCTAAATGGAATATAAAATCATAAAAATCCATTTATTCAAGACGACATGGCAAAATTACTCCATAATGGTCAAAACAGTCGACTTTACCTTTACTGTCACACCTGCCGAACGATATTTTATGACACCTAAATCGGACATATGTCATTTCCCTTCCCCGGCTTCGGAGAATGTAAACAGACCAGAAGGAGTGACAGCTAGCCGACATGCTAACCCGAACCGAGGGATGTTTCAAAGTCTTCGAAGTGGAAAATCACACATAACTAGCCTGGATTATTTGACATGACGACCCGGTTGTCGAGTTTCTTTGCGGATCGGCAAACCGCCCGGCGGAGAGCAATTTACAGTTCGTTCCCTGGAGGAGGGTGGCTGGAATTGTTGTGTAGCTAACGTGCTAACAGCTAACTGCTAATGAGCGTGAGGATAGCTTTTTACATGCCTATCAATGATCAAACGTAAGTAGTCCTTTATTTAAAGGAATTTTATAGTGTTTACTTTGTAATCACTGTATTCGTATTTGACATAATACAAAACAAGATGTTTACTCACTTCCTTGTAAGTCCAATGGTCCCACAGTAAATATCCACGGTGAATGGGAACCTTTTGAAACTCCAAATAGGCGCATACGCCTCTCCCGCATACAGAATGATTTTTCTGCAGCCGTTTGGCTGGCGTGATGCAAAAAATAAAAGTATTAATCCGCAAAATCAGCTGAATCCTTCGTCCTCATACACAACAGTACACTGTAGCGTGAAGAGGACGTCTTCTACCGTACACGTCACAGCGCCCTCCTCCTCAATGCGAGACCGAAGCCGGAAGTCACTCATTTTCCTGGCGCGGGATTCAAAAAACTAAATAAATATAGCGATCGCTTCCACACACATCCAAGCGGTCCATATCATTCAGGAGCATAAAATACCGCGTGTATTATGAAATAAACATGCTTTTTCGTGTCACAAGCACTTTAAGATCGTGAGACGGTTTTATATCGTCATATCGCCCATGTATACGTAGGACCTTTCTTTTTGTCTTCGGTTTTCTTAACATACAGTGCCTTGCAAAAGTATTCGGCCCCCTTGAATCTTGCAACCTTTCGCCACATTTCAGGCTTCAAACATAAAGATATGAAATTTAATTTTTTTGTCAAGAATCAACAACAAGTGGGACACAATCGTGAAGTGGAACAACATTTATTGGATAATTTAAACTTTTTTAACAAATAAAAAACTGAAAAGTGGGGCGTGCAATATTATTCGGCCCCTTTACTTTCAGTGCAGCAAACTCACTCCAGAAGTTCAGTGAGGATCTCTGAATGATCCAATGTTGTCCTAAATGACCGATGATGATAAATAGAATCCACCGGTGTGTAATCAAGTCTCCGTATGAATGCCCCTGCTCTGTGATAGTCTCAGGGTTCTGTTTAAAGTGCATAGAGCATTATGAAAACCAAGAAACACACCAGGCAGGTCCTAGATACTGTTGTGGAGAAGTTTAAAGCCGGATTTGGATACAAAAAGATTTCCCAAGCTTTAAACATCTCAAGGAGCACTGTGCAAGCCATCATATTGAAATGGAAGGAGCATCAGACCACTGCAAATCTACCAAGACCCGGCCGTCCTTCCAAACTTACTTCTCAAACAAGGAGAAAACTGATCAGAGATGCAGCCAAGAGGCCCATAATCACTCTGGATGAACTGCAGAGATCTACAGCTGAGGTGGGAGAGTCTGTCCATAGGACAACAATCAGTCGTACACTGCACAAATCTGGCCTTTATGGAAGAGTGGCAAGAAGAAAGCAATTTCTCCAAGAAATCCATAAAAAGTCTCGTTTAAAGTTTGCCACAAGCCACCTGGGAGACACACCAAACATGTGGAAGAAGGTGCTCTGGTCAGATGAAACCAAAATTGAACTTTTTGGCCACAATGCAAAACGATATGTTTGGCGTAAAAGCAACACAGCTCATCACCCTGAACACACCATCCCCACTGTCAAACATGGTGGTGGCAGCATTATGGTTTGGGCCTGCTTTTCTTCAGCAGGGACAGGGAAGATGGTTAAAATTGACGGGAAGATGGATGCAGCCAAATACAGGAACATTCTGGAAGAAAACCTGTTGGTATCTGCACAAGACCTGAGACTGGGACGGAGATTTATCTTTCAACAGGACAATGATCCAAAACATAAAGCCAAATCTACAATGGAATGGTTAAAAAATAAACGTATCCAGGTGTTAGAATGGCCAAGTCAAAGTCCAGACCTGAATCCAATGGAGAATCTGTGGAAAGGGCTGAAGACTGCTGTTCACAAACACTCTCCATCCAACCTCACTGAGCTCGAGCTGTTTTGCAAGGAAGAATGGGCAAGAATGTCAGTCTCTCGATGTGCAAAACTGATAGAAACATACCCCAAGCGACTTGCAGCTGTAATTGGAGCAAAAGGTGGCGCTACAAAGTATTAACGCAAGGGGGCCGAATAATATTGCACGCCCCACTTTTCAGTTTTTTATTTGTTAAAAAAGTTTAAATTATCCAATAAATTTTGTTCTACTTCACGATTGTGTCCCACTTGTTGTTGATTCTTGACAAAAAATTAAAATTTTATATCTTTATGTTTGAAGCCTGAAATGTGGCGAAAGGTTGCAAGGTTCAAGGGGGCCGAATACTTTTGCAAGGCACTGTACTTCTTATATTTTTTGTGGTGGTATTTCGCTAAATGCTTGATTAGGTTGGTTGTATTAAAACTTCTTACAGCTTTACCACCACGCTTGACTTTATTGTGGCATATGTTGCACTCTGCCTCTTCGTCTTTGTCGTCCTTTAAGGTGAAATGATCCCACACAGCTGACATTTTTACCGATAAAGTCTCTCGGTAAATTGGGAGACGGTAATGTAAATGTAGTGTGTTGAAGGTGTGCCGTAAAATGCGGACCTGATTTCAGGGAAACCGAAGGCAAGGCAAGGCAAGGCAAATTTATTTATATAGCACAATTCAACACAAGGCAATTCAAAGTGCTTTACATCACATGAAGATCATAAAAATCACATTTAAATCAACACAACGTAGAAACGAAGACAAAAGATCGCATTTAATCACAGAATAAAAATAAATAAATAAAATAAAAATAAAACAAAAATTACTACTACTAATAATAATTGAAATCAGCAATGGAGATAAGCATAAACTGGAATGGATTATTCAAATCTGTGCGCTGGACAACCCAGACCGGACTTCAAAAAAAAAAGGGATCGGAAGTCGGGATCGGAATTTTTCCGTGTTGGCCGATCCGATATCGATGCGCATTTTTTTGCCCATATCGGCGTCTGATCTGATCCAAATATCGGATCGGGACATCTCTAGTTGAAAATAAATGTATAATACCTGCTGTATTGGAGCACATTAGGGACCAGTACTACTTGGTGTTTTATTCAGCAATGACTACTGAGCTAAAACTGACAGTTAGCTTTATTATGTCTTAATTTTACACCCTCATCTTTCTACAGCGCTGTGTGCCCTCCGAAGGGCTAACGTTACGTGAGCGAGTGACAGTAACGTTATATTTATTAGCGCTGAGAAGTCTACTGCTTAAAGATGGCGGCCGTTTACTAACGCTGCCCGATGCGGCCGAGTCTGTCATTTCGCATCTAGTTCTAAATGCATGCGATATTTATGAGAGGCATCGGACACTACCTGCTACCACACTAGCATCATGTGGGCGTAGTTTTTAGCAACGTCGGCGTAGTTTGTAGCGGCTGTCGGCTGCAGTAAGGTTTTTTATTTTATTTTTTTATTTTAACTGCTTCTTCCTCTACGCACGGACATCAGCGCGTTGTCCCGCGTTAAAAGTAGTCCGGGCCAAACGTGATGCTTAGAGCTGGCAGAATTAAACGATTCCTCGAGGTGAATAAAATTACTCAGATCAGTTTTTAGACTCGAGTTGCTCGAGTATTCGTTTCAGCTCTAATAGGCTGAGTGATCTTCTTTCGTTGCCATTGACAGCAGTAGATGTCTGATCCAATTTGACTGGGAGGGTTGGCACTAGAGTTGGCACTAAATTTCCGATTCTTAGATTATTCGCGATTCGGCCGTGGAAGATTCGAGAACGATTCACAAACATCCAAATTCCGATTATTGAAATATGTCAAGTAAAGCGGAAGTAAAACACACTCAGCGCGCCGCGCGGTCTTCAGGACTCAATGAGGTACGGACTGAGAGTAGCTAAACATCATGCTTGTCATTACCCGGCCCCTCGGGTAATGCCAATGCTCAACTCACGGCTCTAGCTCAACTCATGCCGCGAGATAAAAAAAGCAACAACATACCTGACTGCTGCCGAAAGCTGCTACAAAGTACGTCCACAATACATAATGTTAAGGTACATATCATATTTATATAGGACTAGATGTAGTATAGACTCGGTGGTGATACCAGCACATGTAGAGAAAGCTAGATGCGGGCGTTAGTAAACGGCCGCCATCTTAAAGCAGTAGACTTCCCTTCAAGGCTGTTGTAGCGAACCTTCCAAGCAAACCGAATTAACTTTTATGTCTAAAATACTCCTAAATCGGTAAAATAATGACTTGAATCTATCTTTAAAATAGTTTTAAAACTTTCACATGTCGAAAGTAGACAAAAGGGAAATTATGGAATAACAGGAGCAATTTTAACAAATTTAACGGTTGATTGACAACATTAAATTAATTGAGTTTAATGTAGTTTATTGTAATTTAAAGCTGCTGATACAGAATGGGGATTTGAGTATATTATTTATTGTTTTTAACTGTTAACTTGATACTGAAATAGTCGTTTATTTAAGCCTGCGAGGCTTTTTTTTTTTTTTTTTTTTTAACAGTTTTTGTAACTAATCTACAAAACATTAGCAGCTAATAGCCGGGGGGGGGGGTCACCAATAATCGGTTTATAATCAAATCGTAGCCTCTGAATCGTAATCGAATCGTTAGGTGCCCAAAGATTCCCACCTCTAGTTGGCACTAATGACTTTTTTAAAGTAACATGCCCAACACTGGACATAACTGCAGTTAACGAGTTAGCAAGAGCCCTATTAAGTAATAAACCGTCCTTGCCTTACGTTCGTGAACCATTTGGCATGTTAGCATGGGTTGCTATCTCCCACGTACCGCTTATGTATTTCTGTCTGTGCATTATATATCTCTTTGATACATTCGCGATGTGTGGATGATGCAATAAGCTTCTAAATCCTCCATGAACGTAAGCGCTGTCTCTGAATGTAAACACGGGTTGCACATATGATGATTGAACATTTTTTGTCGCAGGCAGTGACGTTTTGACTATTAAAAAAACCTGCATACCTCCGGTAATTAAAGTACACACAATGACGCATCAAACGCAGATTTTGCAAATCTTCACATTGGTCGGAGTTTTTATAAGCCTTTGTTTTTAATGGCCAAAATAAAAACTTGATCAGAATGTGCTGGATCTGGTTAGAATATTCCGAATGCGGTATACACATGAAGCATTTTTATGCTGATAAGACTTTTAACCCGAATAAGAGTCCATGACAATGTAGCCAATGTTACTGAAACCTGATCGTTTACAGCTAGCCCCAAGGGTACAGTTAGCTAACCTCACTGGCATAGGGTTAGCGCAATCTGAAGGAATCTTTACATGAATTGAATGAGTGAAGCCAAAAAGTAGGTCAATGCTCTCCAGTTGCACCACAACAATTTACAGCATCTATGTTGCATCAGCCAAATTCCATGCGCTAACAGCTGCTAATAATAAACTCTGTGTACTCAAATAAATACATTTTAAATAACACCAGTGCTTTCATTCTGACTTACCCTAGGGTGGAAGTCAGAGGAGCCATCAAGTTCATCGTTCATCATTTTAACTATTGCGCGCACTAGCACGTGAGCGGCCAATCACATGCTCACGTTGAGATTGAGTCTGACCTGCAAACACAGTCGAGTAATGTTGAGGTCATGTAAAAGTTGAACAATGGAAGGTGGAAAAAAGTCTCAAATGTTATGTTGCAAAGCATTCACGAGACAAGTGTGGTACCAGAATATAGTACAAAGTATTTGACTACAATATTTTTAGGAAATTTGAATTAAAAAAAAAAAAAAAAAAATAGAAAAATGGTAAAATAAACACTAAACCCAGCCGCCCAAGTCCATATGGATCAGACATCTATCATCGTCAATGGTAGTCAATGAGTAAAGTAGGAAGGTTGTTACTAACTAGCAATATGGAAACAAAAATCTATCACAACATTCGGCAGTTTATATCACGATAATGAAATGCGATAATTTTTTTCAATATTTTGATGAAAAATTGTGATGACACCTTCATTTTGAATGCCACAGATCAGACCTGCCACAAATATGAAATGTATCAAGTAGTATTCCAACACTAAAAATATCCATGCATACTCATTGCGGTATAGTATTTTTGAACAAATGTGATATCTAAGCATCTACTACTAATACTTATCAGTATTGGGCTGCAATATGGACAAAAAATATCAAGTAGCCTTGCATTCCCAATATGCATTGCAGGAACGGATACTGTATTTTCCGCAATATGAGGCGCAACTAAAAGCCCAACCACTACTACTACTACTGCATCTTATAATGCAGTGTGGCCTATATATGGAAACAGTTTTTTAAAGTTTGCCATTCATTGAAGGTCCATCTTATACTCCGATACGCCTTAAAGTGCGGCGTACGCTATAGGGCTGCAGCTATTGAATATTTTAGTAATCGAGTAATCGACTGAAAATCCTATCGATTAATCGAGTAATCGGATAAAACATATATTTTTTTAGGTAAAGAGCAATTATAAATATACATGAGAAAACAAGACATTTCATCTAATATTGAACCATTTTCAGTCAATCAGTATCTTTATTTTCGATGTATATTGTTGAAAACAGCCAACAATTGCCTCTCAGATGTGACTAGAATAAAAAAAAGACCAATTCACTGCTTTCACTCCCAAAACGTTTTTAATTCTAGCTGTTTTAAGTTAGTCTAAACTGTAAGTCCTGATAGGATTTTGAGTTTTTGCAGTGTTCAAAATAGGTTATAATATGGCGGTGATATTTGCATGCGTTTCTGAATGCACCGCGTGACGTGCGGGGGTGAGGGAGGTGCGGGAGAACGAGAGACGTGCCTTCCTGTTGTTGTTGTCGTTCCACAAGTTCGCAAAAAAGAAATAATTGCAACCTTACGAAGCGGGTGACTCTTTGTCAACGTTACAGTATGATACCTGCTGTATTGGAGCACATTACCGACCAGCGCTACTTGGTGTTTTATCCAGCAATGACTACTGAGCTAAAATTGACAGTTAGCTTTATCATATTTTCATTTTACACCCTCATCACTCTACAGCGCTATGTTTTCACAGATTAAATAAAGCCTGTATGTAAAACACCTTAGCCACGAATCAACAGTGGTCTTAATAGAAACCTAGCCCTCCGCGTGGCTAACATTACGTGAGCGAGTGATAGTAACTTAATCTTATTTATTAGCGCTGAGAATTGTACTGCTTTAAGATGGCGGCTGTTTACTAACACCGCTGACTCTGTCATTTCGGATCTAGTTCAACATACATGTGCTATCTATGAGACACATCAGATGCTACCCGCTACCACCGTAACGTCATGCGGGCTAGTTTTTAGAAACGTCCGCGTAGTTTGGAGCGGCTCTTGGCTGCAGAAAGGTTTTTCAAAATATTTTTTTTATTGCTTCTTCCTCTACGTACGTGACATCAGCGCGTTGTCCCGCATTAAAAGTAGTCCGGGCAAAACATGGCTGGCAAAATTAAACGATTCCTCGAGGTGAATAAAATTACTCGGATCAGTTTTTAAACTCGAGTTACTAGAGTTCGAGTATTCGTTTCAGCTCTAGTACGCTAGCATGCATGCTACATTGCACGAGAGCATGTGCACTAGCACGTACGCTAGGGTTTTGAAGGTAGCGAGAGCAAAACAGAGTTCCATTGTACTTTCTGCGGAAACTCCGCTTCATTTTCTTAACTTGGCGAAGCTCGTTATGCCAAACGCACACACTTTAACTTTATATCTACTGGGCACACTCCCCCTATCACATGCAACCTTCTCCCTTTAAGTTTCGCGTACGCTTTGTCAAAAATATGCTCACTGTCAGACAGATTTTGTTATTCGATCCACACAATAAGCACACAGTCTGCTTTGGGGGAAATGCTTTGCTTTTAGGTGCGCTTTATGGTCATAAAAATACGGTATTGTCATATCGTACTGCACTGGTTCACAATTCTAATTTGATAAGAATCTGAATATTAAATTAATTAAGAGAACTAAAGTTGAAGTTGGCCTCTAGCATTTTGAACCTGTTTAACCTGACCTGTGTGGAGGTTTAATAACTGTGCGTGTGAGAGCAACGTGTGCATACATGTACGCGTACACTGTGTTTTCTTGGTGAATTTACGGAGCAGCACAAAGTGTTCATGCTTGTTCAAGGGAACCACGGATAGAATGACATGTAGTTCTTAAAAGATGAATCTTAGTACGAGTTTTAATTAGGGCTGCAGCTATCGAATATTTTAGTAATCGAGTAATCGACTGAAAATTCTATCGATTAATCGAGTAATCGAATAAAACAAATATATTTTTAGGTGAAGAGCAATTATAAATATACATGAGAAAACAAGACATTTCATCTAATCTTGAACCATTTTCAGTCAATCAATGTCTTTATTTTCGATGTATATTGTTGAAAACAGCCAACAATTGCATCTCAGATGTAACTAGAATAAAAAAAAAAGACCAATTCACTGCTTTCACTCAAAAAACTTAGATCTTATTAAAAAAAAAAAATGTATATATATATATATATATATATATATATGTATGTATATATCTTACCTAAAAATGCCGTTACGCTTGATAACACACATCACTTAAAAGTTAGGATTTTTTCCCATGTGTTTCAATTGAATTTCTCTTTGTGTCAAGCCATTTTTAAGTTCTAGTTAAGCTTTAAGTTAGTCTAAACTGTAAGTCCTGATAGGATTTTGAGTTTTTGCAATGTTCAAAATAAATGTATGATACAGGCTGTATTGGAGCACATTAGGGACCAGTGCTACTTGGTGTTTTACCCAGCAATGACTACTGAGCTAAAATTGATAGTTAGCATGATTAAGTTTTTATTTTACACCCTCATCACTCCACAATGCTATGTTATGTTAAAGCCTGTATGTAAGACACGTTAGCCACGCATCGACAGTGGTCATAATTAATTGAAACCTAGCCCTCCGCAGGGCTAACGTTACGTGAGCTAGTAGCGACAGTAACGTTAATCTTATTTATTAGCGCTTAGCGCTCTTTATTAGCGCTTAGCGCTCTACTGCTTTAAGATGGCAGCTGTTTACTAACGCTACTCAGACGCGGCCGAGTCTTTCACTGTGCATCTAGTTCAACATACATGTGATCTCTATGAGACGCATCAGACGCTACCTGTACCAACGTAGCATCGTGCGGGCTAGTATTTAGCAACGTCGGCGTCGTTTGTAGCGGCTGTCGGCTGCAGTAAGTTTTTTTTTTTTTTCCCCTTCTTCCTCTCCGCACGTGACAGCGCGTTGTCCCGCATTAAAAGTAGTCCTAGCAAAACGTGATGCTTAGAGCTGTCAAAATAAACGATTACTCGAGGTGAATAAAATTACTCGGATCAGTTTTTAAACTCGAGTTACTCCAGTTGCTCGAGTACTCGTTTCAGCTCTAGTTTTAATAGTTTGATATTCAAAGCCCTCTTAATGTTTTCATTTCAATGAAATTTGTAAAATTATTCTAACTAGTAGGTTGCCATTGTTGTTGACGTCGCAGGTCGGTGACGTCACATGGCCACGCTGCCGGAATTCCACGTTTAAAAAAAACGTGTCACTCTTTAATAATCTAAGGTAGTGTTTTCAATACGCCACAAGATGTCAGTGGCGAGTTTTAAATTAGGAATCAAGCCAATGAGTGCGTTTTGTCCCTTGATTGACCCAGTAGTTTTCCTTTAATCCACTGTGGGGTGTAAGACAGTGAGAAAGGAGAGTAGACACAGGCGTTGAGGTTCGTAGCTTGCGTCGTTTATTGGCTTAAGCTTCAGCAACTCCTTAACAACAAAAATAAGTATCATATAGTGAAAATACAACAAAAATAATATATCTCTCAAAAAAATATTCACAAAAAGAAAAGTGCTTCAATCTGTATTAATGAGGCCCTATTCTCACACAGTTAAACAACAATGCAAAGAGAACTGGCATTCACAAACTCACAGTCAAAGTAGTTATGCAAAATACACATAAAGCTTACTCAGACTTTGGTCAAACTCTATTTAAAGATTTTAGCAACTCGTTTAGCTCTTGTTAATTATATCACAATGCTATCTGTATTGTCAGTGATACCGATGATGATGACGACAATAAACAACAAGAAATACACTGGATGGCAATAGTTGGTCACAATTTTAAACTATGATGCTGGGAGCCTTTATCAGGAGTCTCGTTTGTTGTGAAGACAACACTCAAATGAACGTAAATCACAATGGACCCCGCACAACAAACAGGAAACTACGGCGACAGTTGAGGGACAAGACGCACTCTTGGCTTGATCTCTTATTAATTTAAAACTCGCCATTGACACCTTGTGGTGTATTTACATCACTGCCTTACATAGTTAAAAAGTGACACTGTGAAGTACGGCAACGTGGCCAGGTGACGTCAACAACAATGGCGAGCTACTCGTTTATTTTTTAATTAAAATTTTACAAATTTTATTAAAACGAAAACAATAAGAGGGGTTTTAATATCAAATTATTATAACTTGTACTAACATTTCTCTTTTAAGAACTACATGTCTTTCTATCCGTGGTACCCTTTAAATATGTTGTCTGTTATTCTCACCCATATTAGCCAATTGAAAAAAAAATATGGGATCGCTCTTGAACGTGCCACAAATTATCTTACTTTTAAATGGATGTAAAAGTTCCGAGCTAGACATAAATGGAGTTAATGACATAATTTGCTGGATGACACTTAATGACATCTGTCATAAGCATTCATTAATGCACATGACAGTGTCATGTTACAATTATGACGGTCTTATGGCAGTCTTATGTCGCCACTGTCAAACAAAGTGTTGCCTACTAACCTAAATAAATCAACAAATAACCCGCACCGGACTATAAGATGCCCGATTCAAAATGAGGGAAAAAAGTAGCTGCTTATTGTCCGAAAATTACAGAACTGGATTATTCAAACTAACTAATAAGTAGATTAATCGATTACCTAAACAATCTATAGACCCTACCCACCGACGTCACAAAATCACGTGCTCGCTGTATGGTTCCGCCCCCTTGTCCGTCATTTTGTGTCTGTATTATCAATGGTCTCAATTGATCGAGCAATTTATAATGCATTTCATGGAAGACCCGGTAATTTCGGATGCCGTAAACTCACTTGATGCGTTGCATAAAAGGCGTTATGTGGAAAAGCTTCAGTTTATCCATTCGCCAGATCCATATTTGATGCCTAAATCGATGTTTTTCGACCCGCTGTCTCCGCCGTATTTGCCTGACATCTGCTAGCTAGCCTGATATGTACAACTATCTTGTCCACACAAAATCAGCCTATTCTCACGAAAGTTTGAAAAACTTTAAGAGCTTGGAGGCTTATAAATACTTCGTTGCTGGTTGGGTGAAACAGGTCCTCGTCCACGAAAATTCGGCAGGAATCTATCTTGTGCTTGGAAAGGTGAGTTACGAAATTTTCAATTCAAAATCTTTTGTTATTGCTAACATCCACTGTCAAGTCTAATGTATTTCATGTCGTTTGTCAATGGAGTTAGGGCTTTTAATGTTTATATGGTTTAGCGATAGCCAGTGGCGCCTACAGAAATTTTTCATAGGGGTGGCCAGATGGGGCCACTTAAAATCTTGGGGTGGCCAAAACTAAAAGCCATAATTTCAGGTTTTCATTATATTGTCGCAGTAAAAAGGTCAGGGGAAAACTTAAGAAAGACTTAAGGACACGGCTACTGATATACTTTGGTGTATAGTGTAATATTTGATGTTACTAATGATTTAATGTGCCTAGTCCATTAGTGTCCAGTCAACATTCTGAGTTCCACAACAATTCTGTTTTATTGTGTTATGTATATATTAGGCATAAGGTGTACATTTAACTAGGGCTGTCAAATGATTAAAAATTTTAATCGAGTTAATCACAGCCTAAAAATTAATTAATCGTAATTAATCGCAATTCAAACCATCTCTAAAATATGCCATATTTTTTTTGTAAATTATTGTTGGGATGGAAAGATAAGACAAGACGGATATATACATTCAACATCCTGTACATAAGTACTGTATTTGTTTATTGCAACAATAAATCCACAAAATGGCATTAACTTTATTTACATTCTTTCTGCGAAAGGGATCCACGGATAGAAAGACTTGTAATTCTTAAAGGATAAATGTGAGTTTGTATATTGTGACTAAATATTGCCATCTAATGTATTTGTTGAACTTTCAGTAAATGATACTGTAGCGACTTAACTGTTCTGCCCAAATGCATAATGGGAAGTGGTGCAACCATGACTGTGTGTGGTGGCTGCAAAAGCTATATCTTCTCGGAGTTGGGTACACTTCAGGGTGTTAAGAAAAAGATCAACTCCTATCATTTTTCCCCACGTCGCTTCCCACAGTATTTATAGGTGCTGTGGGAGAGATGAAAAAGCTTTTGCCAATTAAAAGCACGGCCCAAATGAATGCTTGTATCTACTCCACTCTGCCTCTTATCTCTGTATATAAGTAAAACGGCGCCATTGTAGGCTGTTTGCTGCAATGCGTGAATGAGTCGTACAGCGAATGCGTTAATTGCGATAAATATTTTCACGTCATTAATTTTAAAAAATTAATCACCGCCCGTAACATGATAAATTTGACAGCCCTACATTTAACAAAACAAAATAAATGCTTTCATTTGGGATGAAATGCATAACTGATGCTACAACAATCTAACGATATACTGGCAAGCGGGGTGGCCAATGGGGTGGCCAACCAATTTATAGGGGTGGCCGTGGCCACCCCTGGCCACCCCCTGGGGGCGCCACTGGCGATAGCACTCTCACTACATACATACGTGTATGTTGTCGGCGATTAGCCTAGCAATGATCTTAATTGTGGTTGTCAGCCCAAAACCCTCTAAATATATATTAAATGCATCTTACCAGATATAAAATGACTACTACATAATCTGTGGTAATCGTTTGGAGCCCAGTTTTCTCGTCGAATTGCAGCAGCCCATCTCGCTCTCTTCTCTCCGGGTCTCTCGGAATCCGATAGAACTTCAAGTCTCTCCGTCTTCTCCGTCTATTTTCTCTGTTATTGCAACCGACCGCCACACACGCCTTCACCATTTTGATTATTAATGTCAACGAGCAGAAAAACACGTCGTAAATAGGAGGAATGTATGTAGCCGTAACAGGTAAACATGATGTGTTGACGGACAATTGGGCGGCACCAGTCAGGAGGAAGGAGTTGTGACGTCACGTGGGTAGGGTCTATAGTTGCAGCTCTCAACAAAATAGTTGGTTTGGACACATTTGTAAGCTTTTTTTATATCATAAGTGGATACAGATAGAAGTGCTTCGCCATGAAAGTAAGTATGTGCTGATTCATTTCCACCATCTTTATAAACTGACACCACCAGATGCTTGTTTACATGTGCTGCATCACTTTCTTGTCCTTGTCAAGTCAACACGTCAGCACAAAATGCGGGTGTGTGCGCGTGTTCGTCCATAATGAGAGTGTAAACAATAACCCTTAACCCCTGGTGACCTTTTTGTGCCCATTAAAATTATTTATCGCCGGCGCATGTAGCTTGTTTGTGTGTTCAGCAGATGCTGACATTAAGTGGAAAGTCAAAGGTAACATAGCAACAAGGGCAGATTACAAACTTTTTTTTTTTACCCCCCGCCGCCGTATGTCTTATTTTCGTTCTATTTATACTTGACGGTGTTTGTATGTGTTGACATGGATCATCTGTTAGGTGTCTGTGTGTGGGGGAGGGGTTTTAGGCTCCGCCCCTTTTTTCTGCCGTTATATAAGAGCTGTTTAGCCACACATTCCTTTCCTCACTTCTGTTTTTCGAAGACTACACAGCCCTGGTAAGTAAATTTGCAGCTCTTCTTGCTGCGTTTTGAGTTTTAATCTTGTTATATGGTGATAGACATCCAATCAGTCTTTGAATTGAAATGAGTGTCCCTAGTAGACGTGCAATTCATTTGAACTGGGACAGTTGGCAGCGAATGAATGGGAGCATTTTTTTTTTGTTTTGTTACTCTCTGGTGCTTCCTGGAAAGTGAGAGTGTTGAAGACAATGAGGATTGAAAAGCTATGTTGTCATGCATTTTATGTTTAAAGTGCCATTTTAATTCATCGGCTGACATCTTTTGCTGATCTTGAAATTTTTTGTCTCAAAAAAAAAAAAAAAAACCTTACTTACATTCCTGAGCTGCACTGTAACATATCAGCTTCTGTTCGTCTTGCAGATGCCTCAGTTTGAGAAGAAAACGGTGCATATGAGGGACCCCGAGAGGGTGGAGCAGATTATCTGCGGCCTTATCAAGGGTGGAGCCTCCAAACTTCAGGTGGGTCCAACTCTGACACCTGCTGGTGATGATTTTTACACCTTTTTGGGGTTATACTGTACAAGGGGTTGGTAGTTAAGGAACCCCAAAAGAGCAGAGGTAGATAGTAACGCGTTACATGTACTCAGCTACATTTACTTGAGTAAATTTTTGAGAAAAATGAGTTCTAAGAGTAGTTTCAGTAAGCCTTACTTTTTACTTTTCCTTGATTTGTGAAGAAAAAAAATGCTACTCTTACGCCGCTACTTTGGGCTACACAAGAGTCATTACTAGAGATGTCCCGATCAATCGACATCCGATCTCGTCAGTTTCAAAGTATCGGAATCGGCCAAAAAATATCGGCCATGCCTTTTTTATTATATATACAGTATATTTTTTAATTAAATCGTTTTCTAATTGTATTTAACGTTACAGACATAATATGTTACACTCATCCAGAGTTTTTTGTTTAGGCTTAAGGTAGTAATATAGGTAATATATATTTTTTTTAAATGTATCACGTTAATAAATTAAACTCAATTAATGCATGCGCTGCACGACCCACTCACGCATTGGCGCTCAATCTGTAATGGCGCCGTTTTACCTATATAGAGAGATAAAAGACAGCGTAAAATGAGTAGAGTGAATTTTGGCAGCCTTTGGGGCCTTTTTTTAATTGGCTAGAGCCTCTCCCTACGATTAGAAATATCATGGGAAGCAATGTGGGGAAGCAAGGTAGCAATTGATCTTTTACTTAACACCTTATGTTATTTCCCAACGCAGTAGTGTTGTATCGGTCGCGAACGATTCGTTCTTTTTGAACGAATTGTTTGGGTGAACGAGACCGAACTAATCACCATCTGCACTGATTCGTTCTATGAAGTTGGTGCTTGTTCACTGCGTGGGAGGGCGTTGAGCAAGCGGCAGCGTCTTCTGACATCGCACACGACCAATCAGACGCCAGCCTCATCGCGGGCAGGGGAGGGACCGGAAACAGAATCAGGGCGTATGTCACTCACTTCCACGTGTGGCCAATGAGCAGCCAGCGTGCAGGCAGGGGGCAAGACTCAGTTTTGTCACTTCCCATTCAGTGACTCGGTCCTCCGGTTCCTGACCTAGCTTGCTGCTAACTTGACTTTCCAGTAATGAATATGCGGTGAACGAATCAAAAAATGAAAGGAAAGGACTTTGTCACATATTTGTTAACGTGGAGCCTATCAAATGCAGCTCAAAAAGACAAAAACACCACACAAATCTAGCGAGCATGGTTTAGTGTACTACTTTTCTCAACAGACTCGCGACTACCTATTACCACATACTATCAAATTTACAGTAATTTAAAACACGGGTAGCTACGAGGCAAGCAAAAGCTGAGCTGCGGTCGCGTGACGGCAATGAAGGGGGCAAAGAACTGTCACTATAAGGAGGCTTCATGGCAGCGATATTTACCTCATATGTGCACAGAAAAAAAATTTTAGTATGATCACCATAATACTGATTTGCAATGAAACGGTATATACATGTCCATTTTTTCCAAGTGTTTTATTTATTTTTTTTTTCGTGTCAGGTGTTGGTTGGTTTGACAAACCATGTCAATCCGTCCATCATGTGCTACTCAAGCGCCCCAAAACAACGCACATGGACACGGGAGATGTCGCAATATGTCTACATTTTTCTTAACAGACTAATGAGAGTAGAAAGGCGATATCGTAAAGAGCAAACAATTATTTCTTGTCAGCATTTGACGATCTGAGATGCGGGGACGACAGGGGAGCTGACCTGATTATTTTATTTATTAATACCAGTGCAAAAATTCAATATGATCACCATAATACTGATTTGCAATGAAACTGTATATACATGTCAATTTTTTCCGAGTGTTTTTTTTTTTTTTTTCGTGTCAGAGCGTGTCGGTTGGTTTGACAAATTATGTCAATCCGTCCATCATGCGCTACTCAAGCGCCCCAAAACAACGCACGCAGACACGGGAGATGTCGCAATATGTCTACATTTTTCTTAACAGACTAATGAGGGTAGAAAGGCGACATCGTAAAGAGCAAGCAATCATTTCTCGTCAGCATTTGACGATCTGAGATGCCGATACGACAGGGGAGTTGACCGGATTATTTTATTTATTAATACCAGTGCAAAAATTCAATACGATCATCTTAATACTGATTTGCAATTAAACTGTCAAATATCAAAATGTAGTATTGTCTTTATTTCAGAGCAGCACATTCGACAACTAGCTATTTACACTTATAGTTTTAACAATAGTAACTAAAAATAATAGTGATGAGCATAAAAACAAAAATACAACAGAGCGAGAGGTAAATATGATGTGTTGGTCGTTCCATATTTTGAAATTAAACTTTCGATTTATTTTTATTTTCGTGACAGCAAGCATTGTAAATCTGATCAAGAACATGCTAAAGAAAGTCCGTGCGCCCCCGACCCCAACCCCCCGCTCCCCCCACAAAAGGAAAATGTTTAACCGTGTCCTCAATCGAAATGCAAGCACGAGCCATGACTTTGAGCCCATAGAACTAGGACAGACGACGCGGAAGTTCTCCCTCGCTTTTGCAGCAGCGGGAGGGAGGGAGACGAGGCTGTCTGTGAAAGCAGAATGATATTGCCTGTCACTCATTACTGAAACTACGACGAGCGGTCAATGAGGAGCCTGTGTGCAAGAGAGAGGGAGGGACCAAGAATGTCACTTCCCGTTCAGTTATACTGCGAAGCGGTCTTTGGTGATTCGTTCGGCAGCGTCACTTCCCGTTCACTAACCGAACGATTCATTTGGGCGGGGAGGGAGATGAGGGGGGCGAACGATTCGTTGAACGATTCGTTTGAACGAATCTTTTTACTGAACGATCCGGAATGGATTCGTTTACTCAAGTGAACGACAGATCCCGTCACTACAACGCAGAGAAGATATATGGTAGCACTACGCACAGTCATGGTTCCACTTCCCATCATGCATTTGGGCATGCCTACAGTTTCATTTACTGAAAGCTCAACAAATACACTAGATGGCAATATTTAGTCACAATATACAAAGTCACAAGTCTTTCTATCCGTGGATCCCTCTCACAGAAAGAATGTTAATAATGTAAATGCCATCTTGAGGATTTATTGTCATAATAAACAAATACAGTACTGTATATTGAATGTACTGTATGTTGAGTGTATATATTCAGTTTTATTCATTTTTTTCTTAATGCATTGCCAAAATGTATATGATCGGGAAAAATTTATCGGGAATGATTGGAATTGAATCGGGAGCAAAAAAAAGCAATCGGATCGGGAAATATCGGGATCGGCAGATACTCAAACTAAAACGATCGGGAGCAAAAAAACATGATCGGTACAACCCTAGTCATTACAGTTTTCCTCTTTATTTTTCATATATATTTTTTTTGCCAGCAATGCCAAGAGTAACTCTACCAATGAGCCGTCGCAACAATAATCACATGACTCCATTTTACCAATCACAAGCTTGCCGTTCTATGATGACGCCAGCCCGTTCAATCACGTGGCTTCTTTAAAGCACCGTAAAAAAAGAAGTATCTGACATAGAGCGCTGCCCTCGACTTGAAAGCACGGATTTTAACCTCTCTCCCAGTTTTTATTTGCCGCTGATTGACCACGGAAAACCGAGGAAAAAAAACTCAAACAAATTTGTAAGCAGTTACTCACAATGTTACTTTTCACTAAATAGTTTTTTACTTTTACTTTATTACATTTTTGGGATGAGTACTTTTACGCGAGTAATATTATTTTGAAGTAACGCTACTCTTACTTGAGTACAATTTTTTGATACCCTACCCACCTATGCAAAAGAATCATAATTAAGTAAAAACATTTTGAATTAAATACAGTCATGTGAGAAAATTAGGACGCCCTATTAAATATTCAGAATCTTTATTAAGAAAGGTTCACATATCAATGTCTGATCTTGTTTTTCTTTATCTCTGGAATAGAAAGTGATTTAATTGCAGGTAAACAACAACAAAAATAACATTGTTTTACTTATTAGACAAATATATCAACAAAAATGCATATTCTAACTGAGGAAAAAGTTAGGACACCCTACCACTTAATAGCTAGTGTTACCCCCTTTGGCTGAAATACCTACCAGTCTTTGACATCGGTCTGAAGAAAGTTTGCCCCACTCCTCAACGCAGAATACTTTCAACAGTGAATGACTGTTGAAGAGAGGGAAAACACCATGGAGAGATCAAAGGAGCTGTCTGAGGCCTTCAGAAAGGAGATTGTAGACACTTATGAGTCTTGTAAGGGATTTCGAAAGATCTCAAAAGAATATAAAATCTGCCATCCCACTTTCCGGAAAACAGTCTACAAGTGGAGGACATTCAAAACAACTGCCAACATGCCCAGGTCTGGCCGTCCACGCAAGTTTACCCTGATAGAAGACCGCAAGATGCTAAAAGATGTCTCCAAAATCCCTAAAATGTCATCACGGGACCTACAGCAGGCTCTTGCTGCTGTTAATGTAATAGTGCATGCCTCTACAATCAGAAAGAGACTTTACAAGTTTAACCTTCATGGGAGGTGTGCAAGGAGGAAACCTTTGCTCTCCAAGAAGAAAACGAAGGCCAGACTGAAGTTTGCCAGAATGAATGTAGAAAAAGACCAGAACTTCTGGAATAATGTTGTTCGGACAGATTAATCTAAAATTGAATAACTTGGACACCAGAACAGAGGCAATGTTTGGGTTAAACCCAATACCGCCTTCCAGGAAAAGAACCTCATACCAACTATGAAGCATGGAGGTGGAAGTGCCATGGTTTGGGGATGCTTTGCTATAGCAGGACCTGGCCAGCACACCATCATAAAATCCACCATGAATTCTATCGTGTATCAAAGGGTGCTTAAGGAAGATGTGAGATCATCTGTGAAAAAATTAAAGCTGAAGCAGAATTGGACCCTGCAACATGACAAACCCAAAACATACAAGTAACTCCACCAAAGATTGGCTGAAAAGGAAGAAATGGAGAGTCCTGGGTTGGTTCAATGAGTCAAAGGTCAGATCTTAATCCCAATGAGATGCTGTGGGGTGACTTGAAACAGGCTGTACATGCAAGAAACCCCTGAAACATCTCACCGTGGAAAGTATTCTGTGTTAAGGAGTGGGGCAAACTTTCTTCAGAACAATGTCAAAGACCTGGTAGATGGCTACAAAAAGCGTCTCACTGAAGTTATTTCAGCCAAAGGGGGTAACACTAGCTATTAGGCGGTAGGGTGTCCTAACTTTTTCCTGTTGATATATTTTGTCTAATAGATAAAACAATGTTAATTTTTGTTGTTTAGCTGCAATTAAGTCAGTTCCTTTTCGAGATAAAGACATAAATATGTGAACATTTCTTAATAAAGAAATTAATATTTAATAGGGTGTCCAAATTTTTTCACATGACTGTACCATTTCGATAAATAAAAGACAAATTATTTATATGGCCCTTAAATCATAATATAAGGTATCATTTGATTATTATATTGTTATTAGAAATGTGACTGAAAATCCTGCGCCGAAAATAGCTAAAATCGCATTTTCGGTTAAAAGGCCGAAAGTTTACCAACGAAAAGTGTGAAGAACCTTAGTCCTCTTGTGATGACGTCATCAAAACGAGCGAGCTAACACAACTGACTCACACCAAACATGTCTGTTGGGTAACGTTGAATTAGGCGCTATTTGTGAAAAGGGGGCGTTAAACCGAGGCTTATTGGACCTTTTAGTTTTCAAATTGCATGATAATACACTGGCGCTTTTATTTCCAATACAAAAACTCCAACACAAACTGTCTGTGAAATAGAACGCTGTCTTTGTAGTAGCCTAGTAGTAATACGTAAACTGTCCAGCATGTGTGTATACTGCCATTGTGCACGGCTTGTATGGAGAAAACATGCCAGCATGACAAATTTGGACTGAAACAGCTCTTTTGGGATGGGGAAGAACTAAATAAGATCCTCAGCACCCCGTGCTGTGAGTGGCTTCCAGCACCCCTGAGCCCTACTAATAAACACTTTGAGTGTCTAGTTTGTTTGTTTTTTCAAGTTTGCCTTCATGTTTAAATATTGATATTCATGTGTTTGTTTGCTCTTCAGATCATCACCGACTTCGACATGACGCTAAGCAAATTTGCCATCAACGGCAAACGATGTCCGTCGTGCCACTGTGAGTTCTGCTTCATAAAATCAGCTGTTAAATCTCACATTTTTAGCGTATGTTTAAGCGGCGCGTGTTTGTTGGTGCTTCCAGACATCATGGAAAACTGCCACCTGGTGTCGGAGGAGTGTCGTCAGAAGCTGCTGCAGCTCAAGAACAAGTACTATCCCATTGAGATAGACCCAAATCTCACCATGGAGGAGAAGTACCCTTTTATGGTGGAGTGGTGAGTTGCTTTGTAACGGCGATGGACGTCTAATTTCATTTTTAAATGTCCACTAAACTTAGTTAAAATGAGTTTAACTGGAGTAGACGTCCAATCCATTGGAAGTGGGAGGGATTCGCTGCCAACCCGCCCACTCCCAATGGATTGCATGTCTATTGCTGTCAATTTAGGCCAGCAAATGTAGGTCTAAATCTTCCTTTTTGAGCTTCTCAACACAAAATATTCTTTAATATTCTTTTTTGATGTTAGTTGTTAATTTATTTTTCCCCATTTTTTGCTGGGTGGGGGGAGCACTAAGAAGTGCAAATCAAATATTGTATTCAGTTTTATTGAATTTGTAAATTTTATTCAAATCGTTTCCTAATGTTTTAAGACTAAATAGCAAAAAAGAAGAAAAAAGTTTTTAAAAATGTTCTTTTTTACTTTTTTTAAAAAATACATGATTTTTTTTCATCTATTTAAATTCAAAATTTTTTTAATAGGGAAAAAAAAAATATTCTGTGATTATTTTATTCGTATTTATTTAAAAATAAATTAAAAATGGAAAACAAATATTCATTTCATTTAAATTTAATTTGTTAATTTTATTCAATTTCAAAGGTTTTTTTTAAATTAAAAAAGCAAACTTTAAATATACTTTTTTTTTTTTTACTTTGTATTTTTTTATTGATTTCTTTTTAATATTTTTAATCTTAAAAACAAAAAAAACTAAAATATTGTATTTTAAATTGTTATTTTATTTATTTATATGAATAAATTAATAAAAACGGCAGTGAAAAAAATTTAAATATTCGTTAAATTTTTATCTTATGTTGACTACAAATGATTTTTAAATTTTTATTTATTTTTTTGGTCCATTTTTTGGGGGGCAGTAATCAAATCAAGTATTCAGTTTTATTAAATTTGTACATTTTGGATGTATTTTTTCCTTATGTTTTTGTATTAAATAGAAAAAAGGGGATTTTTTTTTTTTTTTTTTTGAAAAATTTTTGATTTTTTTTTCATCTTTTAAAATTCAGTATTTTTTTAAATTGGGGAATAAAAAATGAAAAAATATTCTGTGATGCTTTGTGTTTGTATCTTAAAAAGGAAAAAGGAAAATAAATATTTGAATTGTTAATTTTTTTTTTTTCAAGGTTTTTAATTTTTTAAAAAAATTTAAATACCTTTTTTTAATTTTAATTTTTTTTAATTGATTTCTTTTTAATAGTTTTAACTTTAAAACCAAACAAAAAAATAGAATATTTTATTTATTTTAAATGTTTTATTATTATTTATTTGTAAAAATAAATCAGTAAAAATGGACGGGGAAAAAAACAGTAAATATTCTGTACATTTTTATCTTTTCTACAAATCATTTTGAAAACATTAATTGCCCAACTTTTCTCAGTGCCAACTATATTTGACATCTATTGCCGTCAATCACAGCAACTGAGTTAATGTTAGCAACTCATTTAATGTCCCATCTGTGTGTTCAGGTATTTTAAGTCCCATTCACTTCTAGTGGAACAAAGGATAGAAAAGGACAAAGTGCCACAAGTGGTGCGAGAGTCCGACGCCGCACTTCGGTAACCAAATCATACTATGCTTAGGTGGAATGATCTCATTTTTTCACTAACCTAAATTTTATTTTTAAATTGCAGAGAAGGCTTCGAACAGTTTTTCGACCGTCTGCACGAGCACGACGTACCCGTGTTCATCTTCTCGGCAGGCCTGGGTGACGTCCTGGAGGAGATCATCCGGCAGGCGGGCGTCTACCACCCCAACATTAAGGTGGTGTCCAACTTCATGGACTTTGACGACAAAGTGAGTGCTCGAGACTATACGCGCCTTCTAATAAAAACAAAAAAAAATTTTTGTGTTAAATTGCGTGCGGTTGTTTATTCAGGGAGTCCTCCGGGGCTTCAAAGGCGAGCTGATCCACGTGTACAACAAGCACGACGGCGCTCTGCGGAACACCGACTACTTCAAGCAGTTGAAGGAGAACTGCAACATCATACTGATGGGAGACTCGCTTGGCGACCTCAGCATGGCCGACGGCGTGCCCAACGTGGAGAACATCCTCAAGGTCGGCTTCCTTAATGACAAGGTAAAAAAAAAAAAAAAAAAAAAGTAATGAATATGTATGTGTTTGTGTATATACTTATGTTTATGTGTGTATGTGTATATACAGTGAGGAAAATAAGTATTTGATCACCCTGCGATTTTGCATGTTGTCCCACTTTGAAATGATGGGCGGGTTTGAAATTTTCATGGTAGGTGCTTGTTCACTGTGAGAGACAATCGGGGGGGGAATCCAGAAATTTTATCCATTTATTTGTATTACTGCAAATAAGTATTTGAACAGCTGATAAAATCAGTGTTAATATTTGCTTCAGTAGCCTTTGATGACAATTACAGAGGTCAAATGTTTCCTGGTTTGCACAGACTCCAACAGGGATTTTGCACCACTGATCCACACAGATCTTCTCTAGACCAATTAGGTTTCTAGGCTGTAACTGAGAAACACTGAAGTTTGAGCTTCTGCCAAAGATTTTCTTTTGGGTTTAGGTCTGGAGACTGGCTAGGCCCCTCCAGGATTATGATAGGCTTTTTACGTATCCACTCCTTGGTAATTCTGGCTGTCTGCTTCGGGCCATTGTCATGTTGGAAGACCCAGTCACGACCCATTTTCAATGCTCTAACTGTGGGAAGGAAGTTATTCCCAAAATCTCACAATACATGGCTCTGGTCATCCTCTTCTTAATACAGTGCAGTATTCCAGTCCCATATGCAGAAAAACACCCCCAAAGCTGATGCTACCACCCCCATGCTTCACAGTAGGGATGGTGTTCTTGGGATGGTACTCATCATTCTTCTTCTTTCAAACACCACATAACTCTCTCCCGCCATGACTCTGGATTATCCAAATGGTCATTGGCCAATTTAAAACGGGGCTGGACATGTGCTGGTTTAACCCTTTAACACCTAAGCCTATTTTGGCCGAATTTGCATGCCTTTGATGTTGCCTTTATATTTCAAAGAAAAAACTTTTCACAATGGCCAAGTTGGGTCCCTTTTTTCAGGATAACTTGAACTTCATGTCCGAACTGTTGTTTTCTTCACTGACCAACTTTAATCCACATTTTGGACCCAAAAAGACAAAAAAATCCCAAAATCTTTTTTCTAAATTTGTAATGTTGAAGTCCCACTGACAACCAACATGCTCGACCAACCGTTTTGAAGCTTGATAATTTTTATTTAACTTGCTAGGATAAACATTCAATAGAAAAAAATAAGATTGAATAGTTTTATGTTTGACAATTCAACACAAACAGCAGCTATGGTCCTAGGCGTTTTTGGCCTTCACACATACTATGGTCAAAACATGTTATATACAGTGTAAAAATGTGAGAAAAAAATTATATATATTATCCAACACAAAAAGGGTTTGGAGGATATCTGTTTGTGAAGTTAGGTATTGTACCCATCACCTTAGTAAAGGTATATATGTACATGCAATCCAGCTTCTCGAACACACATCTATATAAAAATTGAAAAGATTCATAGTAAAGAGAAAATAATAAACATTGAAAAATAAGTATTTTCAAAAATATTGACAAGTTGTTCAGTTCAATTCCATTTTTTTAGGCATGCGACCCAATAAAGTTTTATTTATTTATTTATTTATTTATTGCGGACTCAATAAAGTTTGTTTTTGAACATGTCACTAAACTGCGTCACATACAACTTCACACAGCCTACTCATCCGCCGTTTGCGCGCAACTGTCACTTCTACTCGCCGAGACGTCGACAGATCCGAGGAAAAGAATGACAAATATAGCTCATCCTATTCCTTGAGTTAATGAAATAATGCATTAGCTTGCGCTAAATTTAGTTTTCGATTCATTCTGCACGTTTCAAAGTCGCTCGCTGAATCCAACCGGCCGTTGATTGCTACGCGTGTCTCCCTTCCCTTAGTTGGTGCCTTGCTCGTCAATTTATTAAAAATGTTCACATTAGGTTCTTCCTTCTTGACATCACAACGGCTCTTGGAATATGTAGTCTTTTGTGCTGCTTACGGTTTTGAAAAAGGACAAGAAATGATGGAAATATGGAGATAGACACATGGTCCATGCAGCGTTTTAATGCATATTTATGAGTGCAATAAAACAATAAAACTCAAATGACATTATCTCCCGTTTTACTTTGTCGATTGACTTCAAATAAAAACTGGTGTGGACATCAACTTCCGTACTTTCAAACGAGACCAACCACAGGCACGTGGGTGACGTAATTACAGCGTTACGAGGCTTCAAAGATGATATGCGTAAACGTGTCGCATCCGACACGTTCGGTGTTAAAGGGTTAAGCAGGGGAACCTTCTGTGCCATGCATAGATTTAAATCATGAGGTTTTAGTGTATTACCAACAGTAACCTTGGAAATGGTGGTCCCAGCTCCTTTCAGGTCATTGGCCAGTTCCTCCAGTGTAGCTCTTGGCTGATTCCTCATCACTGAGACCCTACAAGGTAGATCTTGCGTGTAGCCCCAGTCCGAGGGAGATTGACACTCATGTTTAGCTTCTTACATTTTCTAATAATTGCTCCAACAGTGGATCTTATATGATCAAGCTGCTTGGCAATTGAGCTGGTGTCTTTGGACAGCTCTTTGGGTATATATACCCTACCCACCGACGTCACAAAACCACGTGTTTGCTGTGTGGTTCCGCCCACTTGTCCGTCATATGTGGAAAAGCTTCGTTCTATACAGTCGCCAGATCCATATTTGATGCCCAAATCGATGTTTTTCGACCCACTGTCTTCGCCCTGTCTGCCTGACATCTGCTACGCTGATATTTACAATTATCTTGTCCACACAAAATCAGCCTATTCTCACGAAAATTTGAAAAACTTCAAGAGCTTGGAGGCTTATAAATACTTCGTTGCTGGTTGGGTGAAACAGGTCCTCGTCCACGAAAATTCGGCAGGAATCTATCTTGTGCTTGGAAAGGTGAGTTAGGAAATTTTCAATTCAAAATCTTTTGTTATTGCTAACATCCACTGTCAAGTCTAATGTATTTCATGTCATTTGTCAATGGAGTTAAGGCTTTTAATGTTTATATGGTTTAGCGATAGCACTCTCACTACATACATACGTGTATGTTGTCGGCGATTAGCCTAGCAATGATCTTAATTGTGGTTATTTGTCAGCCCCGTAGACGAGGCCAGTTTCTTTCACTTGGTACCAGCTAAATATTATTCAAAAAATAACGATGGTGGAAGAAAGGGAAGTCACAAACATCTTGAATTTGAAACTATGTCGTACTACGTCGTATGTTGTCGGCGATTAGCCTCGCAATGATCTTAATTGTGGTTATTTGTCAGCCCCGTAGACGAGGCCAGTTTCTTTCACTTGGTACCAGCTAAATATTATTCAAAAAATAACGATGGTGGAAGAAAGGGAAGTCACAAACATCTTGAATTTGAAACTATGTCGTACTACGTCGTATGTTGTCGGCGATTAGCCTCGCAATGATCTTAATTGTGGTTATTTGTCAGCCCCGTAGACGAGGCCAGTTTCTTTCACTTGGTACCAGCTAAATATTATTCAAAAAATAACGATGGTGGAAGAAAGGGAAGTCACAAACCTCTTGAATTTGAAACTATGTCGTACTACGTTGTATGTTGTCGGCGATTAGCCTCGCAATGATCTTAATTGTGGTTATTTGTCAGCCCAAAACCCTCTAAGTATATCTTAAATGCATCTTACCGGATATAAAATGACTACTACATAGTCTGTGGTGATTTTTTTGGTGCCCAGTTTTCACGTCGAATTGCAGCCGTCCATTTCGCTCTCCTCTTTGGATCCCTCGGAATACGGTAAAACTTCAAGTCTCTCCTTCCATCTTCTCTGTTAGTGCAACCAACAGCCACACACGCATTCACCATTTTGATTATTATTGTTAAGGAGCAGAAAAACACGCCGTAAATAGGAGAAATGTACGTAGCCGTAACAGGTTAACACTATGTTTTGACGGACAAGTGGGCGGTACCATTCAGGAGAGCGGAGTTGTGACGTCACGTGGGTAGGGTCTATACGGTGGACAGGTGTTTATTAAGCCTGTCGCAATATGCAATAATTCCATTTATCGCACGGTAAATAAAAATGAAGGCGGTAATTTTACCGCTGCGATTCATCGCGTGCGGCTGACATGCTGTTAAAAGTTCGGCTTCCTTGTTACCAACTACGCAAAATGCATTTTTGTTCTGGGTCTGGCAAAAAATGGCGCTGGAGCCCATTTGTTACCATTATATCCTATTGTTCAACGTATACCGGTCCCATCAGTGCTCAGGATTGACTGCGGACCATCTCCGCCATGCCGGAGCCCGCCGGATGGTTTCGGCTATTTTTTAGTTTAGTGCAGGTGGAGAGAAAAAAAAAAGAAAAGGTGATGCTTACCATTGAAATGAAGGTGTAAATAATAGCAAAATATAAGCATGGTGTGTACATCCATGAACTGGGTCGACAATAGGGCCGTAGAATGTCGATCTCGGCCGGTGGTCCTCCTCCGTTGGCCAGTCTTTATAAGTTAAGGTGACAGTTTTTATTGTGGTAACATCGCCAAAGAAATCGCCAGCTTCATCAGGTTTCTAATCATTTATTCCATCAACTCGCCAAGTGTCCACTGCTGTTGACGCCAGGATCAAAACCGAAAGTAAAATAACGCTCTCCTGCTCACCGTCAGCCCCGCGGTGCGTTCAGTTAGAGCAAAAAAAGTCCGCCACTTTAGAACCCGATTCGTTACATTACTACAGGTTCTGTACTGTATTATTATTATTATTATTGCTATTATTATATTATTGTTATTCTGATTTTTATTCTTATTTTATTTGTTTTGCTCTTTGTAATTGCTATATGCAATAGTAACAGCAGTAATTATTAAGGATGTAGTGTGGGTTTTTGGGCTGTGGAACGAATTAATGGAATTATAATGTATTCTTATGGGAAAATCCTGCTCGACATGCGACCATTTCGACTTACAAACAAGCTCCTGGAACGAATTAACTTCGTATGTAGAGGTACCACTGTATTACACATGGAACGCCATAGCAGAAGCTATGAGGGGAAAAGTTTTCATTTTGCTAGATGCTTAAATTATTAAGTGGAATTTCTTAAAAAAACACATTTTATTTATTCTGTGTTTCTGTGTAGTATTAATATTGTTGTTTTACTTAAAAGAGGCATGGTCTATTGTTTTTAGTTGTGATTTCTTAAAAAGTATTTTTGAATTTAAGAGTAAACATTGCGTTTAAATGGGTGTACGTGATCTATTAATATAGACTGTATTCTCACAGTGTTATTGTAATTTGTTTAATTGGGAGGTGCAATAATATCGCATATCGGAATAATTTATTTCATAAATTATCTCACACAAAAATTTGTTATCGCGACAGGCCTAGTGTTTATATGCAAGTTACTGCCTCAAACAGGTCAAGAAGTCAGACTCAAAAAGTCCACCTCCACTCCACTTATTCTCAAGTGGAGTAGTGGAGGTGCACTTTTTAAAGGCGACTAACAGGTCTTTAAGGCTTACAATTCTAGCTAAAAGACAAGTGTTCAAATACTTACTTGAAGCAGTATAATACGAATAAATTGTGAAAAAAATCATACACTGATTTCTGGATTTTTTTTTTTTTTTTTTTTGCGGACAAGCACCTACCATGAACATTTCAAACCCGCCCATCATTTCTAAGTGGGAGGACTTGCAAAATGGCAGGTGTTCAACTACTTATTTTTCTCACTGTATATGTATATGTGTGTATATACATGTGTGTGTGTCTGTATGTAAATATCGATTATTTTAGTAGTCGATTAATCTATGAACTAGTTAGTTTGTGTATTCTGATTAGGAACATAAAAAATTAAAATACCTGAGTTTAGCCTCAAACTGCTCAAACAAAATAAATACAGGAAGATCTCAGTACAACAAAAGAGCAATTGGCTAATTTGCATAGCAAAAGTCCGCTAGCTTAAATGCTATAAAACGCTAACTTTTTTTTTTTTTACAATGCTCTTAACAAATCGTTCAAAAACATATTCCCACAAAATACAGCTAAACATACCTATGAAGTAAATTACCAATGCATTTAAAAAAAAACATGAGCTCAAACTAAAACTTACCTTATCGGGTCTTAACAGGGAGCAGCTGGATTCAGCCATGTTAAATGAGTTATGTCATATTCACTGTTGCCTAGAGAGGGTAGTGTATCCACCCAAATCAATACAAATAAAAGCAAACACTTTCAAAACAAACCTTTACATCGCGCAGCACTAGTAAATACAATAATAAACACAATGTATTTATGAAAATTTAAATTTTTCTATTTTGAAAAAAAAATCTAAGTGTATGCACTTTTAATGGTGTTGTTGTAATTGTACAATGACAATAAAGATTATTCTAATCTATTCTGTTAAGTGGGTTACATATTAATAAAAACTATATTTTTAATGTGAAAAAGGATGTACTTGTAATATACATTTTTTAAAAAAATATTTTTGCATTTTTAAAAAAAAATCTTATAATGTATTCATTATTTTTAATACAAAATATATAATCAACAAAAAATATTTACTTCAATGTATTTTTATTATTTGAAAAAATGTAAATGCATTTAAAAAAAATAATTTTTATTCATTCATTATTCTCGTTTTTTTTTAAGTATATTTCACCAAATTGTAAAATCTAGAAAAAGTGCAATTTTTAAAATAATTTTCTTGATTAATTTTTGGTTTTGTAAAATAAAAGTGCTTTTTTAAAAAAATGTTTATCTATTTTGAAGATGGATTTGTAAAAATATTTTATGTATTTTTATTACATTGATTATATTTTAAATAAAGCTAAAAAAAAAAAAAAAGTGTAAGTGAATGCTTATCAAAAAATTTAAGAAATTTCATTTAATTTTTAAATGTTTTAAACGTTTTTTTGTTTTTTTTTAACATTACACTTGTTATAATATTTCCACGCTGGTTTTGTTTGCCCCTCGGCAGGTGGAGGAACGTCTGGACAAATATTTGGACTCTTACGACATCGTCCTGGTCAAGGACGAGACCTTGGAAGTGCCCAACGCCATCCTCCAGAAAGTTCTATAACTCCCTCCTCGGACCACCTTCTTCCAACAAAGCCTTTGTACATTTCCCTAACGGACACTTTTAAAGCGTACTCTTCAAATTGTTTTATATTTTTGTTTGTTTGCGTGACCTACTCTCACTCCATTTTGAGAAAACAAGTCAAGAACTACACTCGATACCAAGATCGTACACGAACAGTACGCACCGAGATTTCGGACATTTGAAATAATCTAAAGAAAACTAAAATGAATTGGAGGAAATGCACTTTAAAATAGGTGTGAAAATCCATAGAATGAATGGAAAAGCCATGTTTACTTCACTTACCGTCGGAATTTTGAAACCCACACCGCTTAGAAGAAGCACTTTATTCTACATCTTTTTGTTGGCTTAAAAAAATTGAATATTTTTTTTAAAAGCACCAAAGTTTAACCTGTTTTGTTTTGTTTCCAATGCATTGGCTGCCATTGACGTGAATAGACGTCTAATTACGTAGCTCTTACAAACGAAATTTTCCAATGAGTTTAGCGCTAGTAGACGTCCAATCCGTTAATTCGCTGCCACCCTCCCACTTCCAACGGATTGGACGTCCGGCGCCGTCAAATTGCAAAAATTTCTACATCTTTATATTGTTTTACATGTGCTGCTATCACCTGCATGTTGCCTTTTCTGAAGAAATAGAAGGAAGCAAATCTATTTACAAAGTTATGAAACAGGGGAAAATGTCATACTGTATTTGTGGACCTTGTGTGGAAATAATTAGAGTTATGTGTTGTATTTTTATAAGCAGATTATGTTTTTGGTGTGGAAAAAAATACAATGTTATGATGACGTTACATGAGTGTTCATTTGTTGTTGTTTTTTTTGTAGTTCACTGAATGGCCGTTAGTCGGCAGTAAAACGCAAAAACTGTAAAGTACTTCCAGATGAGTGGGAAAATGCATATGTGGCAGATGGAAGGAGTTGGAGAAAAAATAGAATGAATATGGAATCGAAGGAGGAATGTGGCTCGTTGGTCTAGGGGTATGATTCTCGCTTAGGGTGCGAGAGGTCCCGGGTTCAAATCCCGGACGAGCCCTACTTTTGGTTGTCTGATTAATAGTTATTTAAACGTATATAAGCAGTAGAAATCTAATATTTTAAGATGTAAGCACACACATCACAACATTTTTCACCTGATTTTGAGGAGCAGCTGAAACTGAGTACTGATCCGATACCATGGCAATTTATTACTAAACATTGCCTACATTTTTTTTCTTGTTTTTTTTGGGAGCTGTTCAGCTTTTGAGAGCAGGGGTGCTCAAATCCAGTCCTCAAGAGCACCAATCAAGCTTGTTTTCTATGTTTCCCTTCTTTAACACACCTGATTCGAACTTGGTAACGATTCGGACAGGGGTTAATTTGTGTCAGATCCTGCCGGAACAAGATCCGGCACCTCCTGATTTTGGCCTCCCTGTGTTCCGGGACTTATTTGGGACGATCCGACACCTCTCGTGTGAAATTTAGAAAAACAAAAACTTTGGAAATTTGTGGCATCTAGGGAGCAAGAAACCAGGATCAAACGGTATTTCAACATGCCAAAAAGACAGTTGCATTTACTGTCTTTAAAAAATAAACGAAGAAAGATGGTTCAAAACTAGTCAGAAAAGGAGCTAGCGCTGCAGCAGCTAGCCAGGTTTACTGACAGCCAGCCGAGCCAGGGCAGTAGGGTGCTACCGTGGCAGCAACTGGCCAGGTTCAGCACCACCTGGTGTGGAGGCCAGCTACAGCGTCAGCAGTTAGCCAGGTGGATCACCAACAGGTGGAGCAAAAGGCTAGTACCCTTATGGGAAATTCGGGCTTTGGCTGCACAAACTTTTTGCAAAGGGGGCCAGATTTGGTGTGGTAACGATGTGGGGGGCCGACCTTGGCTGACATCCTTTACGTAGAACAATATATCAAAGCAAATTTTAGCAAGCCGTTCTGTGTGTCACATTTGCTTTATTATTAAATTAATAATTTCAACAATTTTGCAACTAGCCTTTGTGGCGTTCTCTTTCGACTCTCGGGCTCTTGCGAAATACTGCTGCTGTGAAATTAAACTAGCTTCAAGTTGCTTCAATTTCTTGCTACGTATCTACCCTGTAATCTTGTAGTACATGTCAGCGTGTCTTGTTTGGTAATATCGCCTCATATTGAACTCTTTAAAAACAGCGACTGTCTCTTTGCAAATGAGGCACACACAATTGTTGCATATTTTAGTGGAGAAATAGTCCAGTTTCCACCTATTCTTGAAGTGCCAGCTGTTGCAGTCAACTTGTTTTTTTGTTGATTGTCGCCATTTTTGAAAATTGGGAGTAAAGGGTCACATGTGGTAATGTTGCTTAGAGTGCTGCTGCCTTTTAGTGGGTAAATGAGGAGCAGCATTTAGTGTGTAAGCTACTTCATATGCTTGTAGCAGTACTGCTGACCAATTTATTAAGTCTAGGGGCCGGATGAAATTGGACCACGGGCCGCATTTGGCCCCCGGGCCGGACTTTGGACATGTGTGATTTAGACTGTACATTACTGTAAATCCCACCTGTGGTTATGTGGGAAATTTCCTGTGCTGTGCTGTGCTGAGTATAGCCTAAATAATTTTAAATTGTTGTCATAACATTTATACCGAGGGCGTAGGTTTGCATACGGACGGTAGGGACAAAACACTACCAATTTTTCAGGATGTTGAAATTAAAGATGTTTTGTAATTGTAAATTATTAATCATCCCGATCGATCGGGTCCGATCACGTCATTTTCAAAGTATCGGAATCGGCAAAAAAATAGCGGACATGCCTTTTTTAATATATATATATTTTTAAATTAAATAGTTTTCTAATTGTATTTCACGTTACAGACAAAATCTCTTATACTCGTCCAGAGTCTTTAGTTTTTGCTTAAAGTAGGACTGTCATATTTATCGCGTTAACGTTAAAATATTTAATGCAATTAACGTATGCGCTGCACGACCCACTCACGCATTGACGTGTTCAATCTATAAAGGTGCCGTTTTACCTACCGTAATTTTCGGACTATAAGCCGCTACTTTTTTCCTTCATTTTGAATCCTGCGGCTTATAGTCCAGTGCGGCTTATTTGTTGATTTGTTTGGGTTAATAGGTAACACTTATTTGACAGCAGCATCATAAGACTGTCATAAGACAGTCATAATTATGACATGACACTATCATTGGCATTACTTAATGCTTATGACAGATGTCATTAAGTGTCATCCGGGAAATAATGTTGCTAACTCCATTTATGTCAAGCTTGGATCTTCGACCATCTACATCCATTCAAAAGTGAGATAATTTGCCTGATGACACTAAATGACATCTGTTATAAGCATTCATTAATGCTTATGACAATGTCATGTCATAAATATGATATGATGTCTAATGGCAGTCTTAGGGTACCACTGTCAAAAAAAAAGTTTTACCAAATACCACAAGTAGCAATTAATAAAACAACTGTGACAGTAACTGAAGAAATAATTGGCACACAACAACAATTTTGATTGTTATTTACATCTGTAGCGCTGCAATGCATGCTAGGAGGCATGTTGGACAACAACAGTGTTGACAGCAGGTGGCAGCAGAAGTTGACTGTCTCCTCCAAAGAAGCACTGATGGCCAAATGAAGCAATGAAGCTTTGCAGCTAATTGGTTCAAAGCTTCATGGTGGTTCATTTGGTCTTATGACAGACACAGTGAGGACAGCTGTGGCTTATAGTCCAGTGTGGCTTTTCTATGAACAAATGCCGTTTCGTGTCAAATTTGGTGGGTTGCGGCTTATAGTCAGGTGCGCCTTATAGTGCGAAAATATAGTGCGGTATATATAACGCTAAAAGGCAGTGTAAAATGAGTAGAGTGAATTTAGGCAGTCTTTGGAGCCTTTTTTTAATTGGCTAAAGCCTTAAAATCCCCCTCTCAACAATTAAAAATATCGTGGGAAGCAATGTGGGGAAGAAAGGTAGTAATAATTATTATTGTATTAATATACAAACCCTGATAAAAAGCCATCCGACGCCTCTTGGTGTTTTTATGCACGCCGCCGCCTTCCTGAGGAGGAAATCGGATGAACCAACGATGTGCGTCTTATCAACGCAAATTTTTATTTAATAAAATAATTAATATAATCTATATATATATAATTATTAGGGTTGTTCCGATCATGTTTTTTTGCTCCCGATCCGATCCCGATCGTTTTAGTTTGAGTGTCTGCCGATCCCGATATTTCCCGATCCGATTGCTTTTTTTTTTTCCCCCGATTCAATTCCAATCATTCCCGATAATTTTTCCAGATCATATACATTTTGGCAATGCATTAAGAAAAAAATGAATAAAACTCGGACCAATATATACATTCAACATACAGTACATAAGTACTGTATTTGTTTATTATGACAATAAATCCTCAAAATGGCATTTACATTATTAACATTCTTTCTGTGAGAGGGATCCACGGATAGAAAGACTTGTAATTCTTAAAGGATAAATGTGACTTTGTATATTGTGACTGAATATTGCCATCTAGTGTATTTGTTGAGCTTTCAGTAAATGATACTGTAGCCATGCCCAAATGCATGATGGGAAGTGCAACCATGACTGTGCGTAGTGGCACCAATTGATATATCTTCTCTGCGTTGGGAAATAACATAGGGTCTTAAGAGAAAGATCAACTATTACCTTTCTTCCCCACATTGCTTCCTACGATATTTCTAATTGTTGAGAGAGGGATTGTAAGGCTGTAGCCAATTAAAAAAAGGCTCCAAAGACTGCCAAAATTCACTCTATTCATTTTACGCTGCCTTTTAGCTCTATATATAGGTAAAACGGCACCATTATAGATTGAACGCGACAACGCGTGAGTGGGTCGTGCAGCACATGCGTTAATTGCGATAAATATTTTAACGTGATTAATTTAAAATAAATTAATTACCGCCGTTAACGCGATAAATTTGATAGCCCTACTTTAAGCCAAAACTAAAGACTCTGGATGAGTGTAAGACATTTTGTCTGTAACGTTAAATACAATTAGAAAACGATTTAATTAAAAAATATATATATATTAAAAAAAAAGGCATGTCCGATATTTTTTTGCCGATTCCGATACTTTGAAAATGACGGGATCCGATCGATCGGGACATCTTTAACAATTATATAATATTTCATTTAAGTATTATTAAATTTATTAGGATCATGGATGCTCCCAGTAGGGGAAAATATATACATATATCCTGTATATACATAATGTAATAAAAATATATATGGAAACACAGCACTGGCCTGCTTACTGTAATCCATGACTGCACTAATGTTAGTTATTTAATATTCTTAAGTTTTACATATAGTAGTATACTATAAAAATAATACTATATATTTAATTTTTGTTACTGTGACTATGTGTGCCTTTCATTCAAAATAATTGTGGTAATATTTCAGTGTGCCCTCTGCTTTATCTATTATCAGGTTAAAACAAACAAGTTGAACAGTTTTCCTCCTCCCCCAAAAATGCGGCATGCACACCAGAAAAAGCATCTGGACTCACACAAAGTATTCTGAAAATGATTGTCTGGGACATTGCAATTCATTTTAACATTTAGAACAATATAGACAATGACATACCACAAAAAGAGTAAGAATTGTTTTGACTCCTGTGAAAAAGGTGAACTCACAGTGTTTACGTTTTTTTTTGCACTAGTTAATGCCAGCAGCATTTGACCTCATTGTTTGTGATTTATTATTGATGTTTATGTTATTTATTTATACGTTAATAAAGAATTTCGGTGTTCCAAAATGTTTTTTGTGAATTAATAAGCCTCAACAAAAATGTCATTATTAAAGTAGTAAAAGAAAAAAAAAATTATTAGATTAGTCGACTTATCGTAAAAATAGTCAGCTGACTAATCGGGACGAAATTAGTCGTTTGGGACAGCCCTAATTTAGAGTGAAAGGATCACTCAGTAAACACCTTAACAGGCTAAAGCAACACCGCATATTCTCTCATGCAAATGATTGCAAGTAAAAAAAAATCTTACAATATTTACATAACAGGCAAGCCTGTAGCTTCCTGTTGCAGCCTGCCTTCAAGCTGCTGCGGGGTTCTTCTGGGTTGCTACTGTCAGGCAGAGACACAGATGCCTGATCAAAATAGTTTTTTTAATCTGCCGATTTTTGTTGTTAATTGGCCGATGTAGGGAAAAAACGTCGACTTCTAAAGAAAGCAGCAAAAATGATGGAGTGACGGGAGGACAAAAAGGAAGGACGCAGACAGAAGAGGAGAAGAACAAACAACAACAAGGAATAGATTATTACAACACTTTGCCATAGTGGTGCTATCGTTAGCTAATTATATATGCCCGTGGACACCATGTGGGGGGGCCTGATAACCAAGGAGGAAGTGGAGAGACATGATTAGGCAGGGTGGAGCGTACACAACTCAGCAATGTGAGGTGAGTCCTGCAGAAAAGTGGAAATGCTGTGCGATGGCCGCCCCATGACTGCCCTAGCCAATCGGGGGGAGCAAGCGTGGCTCACTCCCAGCCTTGCAGGCCTGACTGAAGGGCCACCGTCATCCTCAGGGCGGTCCACCGGACTATGCGTTCCCATTAACCACCCTTCAGGGAAGGGACGAGGGGATGTGCCACAAAACAAACAAACATAAAAAACGTAATTGAAAATGATGATTTCTGAATTTATCCATCTATTTTTAGTTATTCAACCTTTTCAAAAACAAAAATATTCATTTTGTGTTGGAACTTTGGGTTTTTGTGATAGTGACTATTTTTAGTCATGAAAAAAGGCAAGGCAAGGCAAATTTATTTATATAGCACAATTCAACACAAGGCAATTCAAAGTGCTTTACATCACATGAAGATCATAAAAATCACATTTAAATCAACACAACGTAAAAAACAAGACAAAAGATCACATTTAATCACAGAATAAAAATAAATAAAAATAAAACAAAAATAAAAAAACAAACTACTACAACTAATAATAATTGAAATCAGCAATGGAGATAAGAACAAGAGGAATAGAAAGCAGGTAGATTGAAATATATAGACAGTTATGGATATGCAGTGCTAAACAAAAGCGTTTTTAGCCCTGATTTAAAAGAGCTAACAGTTTGAGCATACTTCAGACGTTCGGGTAACTTGTTCCAGAGGTGAGGAGCATAACAACTAAATGCTGCCTCACCCTGCTTGGTTCTTGTTCTTGGAACATGCAGAAGACCGGTTCCAGACGGCCTTAGGGGTCTAGATGTCTCATAGGAATCTAACAAGTCAAGCATGTATTTTGGTCCAAGGCCATTAAGTGTTTTGTAGACGAGCAGTAGTATTTTATAGTCTATCCTTTGACTCACTGGAAGCCAGTGTAGCGATTTCAAAACCGGTGCAATGTGGTCCAGCTTCCTTGTATTTGTGAGGACTCTGGCTGCAGCATTCTGTACTAGTTGCAGCTTCCTGACTGATTTTTTATCAAGACCTGTAAATATACCGTTGCAATAGTCCAATCTGCTGTAAATGAATGCATGCATAAGTTTTTCCATGTCTTGTTGAGTCAGAAGCCCCTTAATTCTGGTTATATGTTTTAGGTGGTAATAAGCGGATTTAGTGACGGACTTTAGATGGCTATCAAATTTTAGGTCTTAGTCAATAATTACGCCAAGGTTTCTGACTTGATTTGTAGCTGTAAGTGACATTGTGCTAAGTTGGCTGCTTATCTTTGACCTTTCCTTTTTTTGGCCCAAAAATGATCACCTCTGTGTTCTCCACATTTAACTGGAGAAAATTCTGGCACATCCATTCATTGATTTGATTAATGCATTTACTCAGGGAGACTAAGGGACTATAATCATGTGGGGACACAGAAATGTACAGTTGTGTGTCATCTGCATAGGCGTGATAGGAGATGTCATACTGTTCCATTATCTGAGCTAACGGAAGCATATAGATGTTAAATAAGAGTGGTCCAAGAATTGATCCTTGAGGGACTCCACACGGGAATTTGGTTCGTTCTGACTGATAGTTTCCGATTGACACAAAAAAAATCCCTATCCTGTAAATAGGATGTGAACCACTGAAGAATAGTGTCAGTAAGCCCTACCCACTGTTCCAATCTGCTGAGTAGTATGTTGTGATCAACCGTGTCAAATGCGGCGCTGAGATCCAATAGTAGCAGAACAGATGATTTGCCTGCATCGGTATTCCGACGAATATCATTTAGGACTTTGATAAACACGGTCTCGGTGCTGTGTTGTGGCCGAAATCCAGACTGAAATGAGTGAAAAAGATTGTTTTGCATCATAAAAGTCTGGATCTGTTCGAACACAACCCTTTCGATAATTTTCCCTGGGAACGTCAGATTTGATATTGGCCTGTAATTACTAATTGTTGAGGCATCCAGATTAGTTTTTTTTAGGAGAGGTTTTATTACTGCAGTTTTTAAAGTCTGAGGAAACTCTCCTGTTTGGAGAGAAGTATTTATAATCTGAAGTATGTCTGGGGCTATGCAATGAAAAACAGTTTTGAAAAAGTTTGAAGGAAGGATGTCAAGGCAGCATGTTGTGGGCTTTAATTTTGACACAATTTCTGTTAAAGTGGCATAGTCCAAGAGGCTAAACTGTTTTGACGTGGGGGACATTTTGGGAGGCATTTAGTGTAACATTTGTTAATCTGGAGTTGCACACAGTCTGTCTAATCTTTAGTACTTTAGTACAAAATTTAATCCCAAAAAGACCAAGCATTTGTTTACATGGACATCGATTTTTGGGTCATGCAGACCACAATATTAATATTTTGTATATAAGTGACTAAATATTAGAACCAAAAGTAGTATAAAAAGAAAACAAAATAGACCTATGAGAATAAAATCATAATATTACATCGTAATATGAGATTAAAGTCAAAGTTTAGGAGATTAATGATTTAATGATCAAGATTAATGACGTAATATTCTGAGAATCAAATCGTGATATTACAAAATGTCATAGTGTTACCAAAAAAATAATAATATCATGATAATAAATTCATAAAAAACGAGAATAAAAAAGTTGTTATGCAGTACTACGAGATTAAAATTGTAATTTACGAGAATAAAGTCATAATTTGCCAGGAAAAAGTAATCATAGCGCAATCATTCACTGCCAGCTAGCCTCTCCCAGTCCCAATGGATTGGACGTCTAGTGCCGTCAATGGCAGCCAATGAGTGCCTGATAAATGGTTGAACATTATAGTGCTCTCATATCATTCCTTTGATCGTAAACCATAAAAAAGAAGAAAAATGTATTAATTAACTATCTAATCTGATCGAAAATGATCTCCCTATACTGTACCTGTTGCTTCGCTACCTCGTGCTGAAAACTTCATTTCCCATCAGCCACTTCTTTCCCACACATGCGTACAACCTCCATACTCCTCCCGATTTAAGCGTCAGTGCCATGACAACAAGGCGATGGCTTCCAGAGAGAGTCGAATGTGATTTTTTTTTTTAGGAGTTAGCGAGGAGTAGCAAACCTGCGGGCTTGTCAGACGCCTCTGTGAAAACAAGGTAAGACGGCAATGCCACCTGTTGAACGTGCCGCCGAGTGGGTAGCTAATAACTAGCTTTCCAAGCTCAAGGTAATGCGTTAGCCGTGAGCTAATTGATCCCTGAACGCGCCTTGAAGTGAACGCGTCAGTCACAAAACTTATTTCTAGTGCTGAAATGTGTTTAAATGCTCACGTTCGGTCGGGGTACCTCAAAATTTAAGCGGAAATGTGGATATCGTTTGAGTGAAAATTGATTGGAAATTGGGAACATTCGTGATAGTAATTCACGCGTTATGTTTAAAGACCTTGGAAAGAATGTGTTAATACGCGTTTTCTGTCATTTTAAGTCTTGTAATTGAATAATAACACAGTTTTCGAGTATGGTAAAATAACGGCTGTTATTTTCGTTCAATTAAACAAGAGGTTGTGCCATAAAATGTTATTTTAACGTGTATTTTTGAGCAAAATAAGTCGTGTTGAGTTTGCCTCTTTGCTGGATTAGCTGCCTGTCCCACCTGCTCACTCAGCAATCAGACAGGAGACAAAGCCGCTTGATGCTCACGTGACTGTTAAAGCTGCTTCCCATTGGTTGATAGTGTCTGGGTGGCAGGAAGTGATTAAAGAATCTCATTGGCTGTGAATGCTTATCTGTCGATGCCATTGACAATGTTAGACGTCCAAGCCATTTTGACTGGGGGAGGCTAGCAGCGAATGAACGTTTGTTCACTGTCAGTCCTCCGAGTTTAAACGAATTGGACGTTCATCGTTGTCAATGGCAGCCAGTGAGTTATATGTTTATCATGTCCTTGATACTCTCTCCAGGAGGTGAAACTTTCTCTTTCTGTTTATCATGTTTTTGTTCAAGACAACTCAAGAACGAAAAATTTAAGCAATAGCTGTTAAAATTTGGTTGTTGAGGTCAAAGGTCACAGAGGTCAAGGGAAGAAATTTGCGATAACTCGGGCAAATAAAGCGATTATGATCAAATTGGCAGGATATGTGTGTGATAAGAAATGGAAGAGGTGATTACAGGTCAAAGGTCACAGAGGTCAGAAAAGGAATTTCGCGAGTAGATGTATGCCAATTACCAGTTTAAAGGTGTACTGTGGTATGAAAACAAACTTTTTAAACCGCAATTTTTGCAATGTGTCAGAATAAACGACAGGGGAAGGATTGACGCTCGTCGCATATGGATAAAATGGAAACCACGCTTGACGAGTCTCATCAAATGATGTACAGTAGATGTGCTGGGATTAGAGCAGGGCGGTAAACCGAAAATTTACCATCACCGAAATTCTTCACGATGACCGACGTAATTTTGACCATGTCGGCAAATTCGGTAATTTAATAAAATAAGAAAATATAGTCTTTTCATCCCGCTTTGACTCTGTGTTGTTCGGCTATGTTCATTCCCCTTTAAGAAAGCAGACAGTGCTTACGTATGGAGTCTCGTGGTTTTCAGGAAGCCAAACAAACAGAAGCCCGGTAGGCTAACGCCAGCGGCTAACGCAACAAGTAAACGGGATTGAGTTGGGCTTAAGTTAGCTTCGCCAAACTTTCACCCGACATTAAGTAAACTCTTGGCGGGTTCCAAACGGGCTTTCACCCGCTGTCCTCCCTGGTTCTCACGATTTCAGGAGAGGATGCTTTCAGTGCTTTCTTCTGGTAGCCAAGCCACAGGCTAACGCTAGCGGCTAAAAGCGGCTACAAATGAACGTGAAAGAGTCGTATAGCGGCTCTAACCTTGTCGAAACGGTTGAAATTAATGAGTGGACTGGGCACGGACGTCATGTAGCAATCATTATGTCACGTTATTTGGCATCTCTGTGATTTCTCTGAAAGCTTTCATGATGGTAAAGCACTCAGCATGAAGTATTATCCAACAGTGAAGCCTATATATAATATGACCGTTTAATGGCCACAGTTATTTTTCTGTATGTGTTTGCTTTATTCTGCCATCATAAAATCTTAAATGTTTGATTGGCATCAGAGCAATACAGCTTTAATCTGGTTGTGTCTGTGTCGGGGGTGCATGTATTAAAAAATGTTCTGGAAAAAAAAAACTGAAACCTTGAAGTAAACACTTGTGTTGAATAATTATGTCACAGCAGCCATTACCAAAAAGTTGTCTGAAGTGTACTGTTAAAGCTGCAAGTCATTTGTGTTAGAATAACATGTTTGCGCAGTCGTCATATTGATTTTTATAATGTTGTACATTTTTCAAGTCATACAAGCTGTGATAAATGTTCACACTAGAATTCTTATTGTTTACAAGATTTTTTTAAAATACTTAATGTTTAGACTGCATGTGCAATTGTTAAATTGAAAGCTGGTAAATAAATTTAACAAGAAACGGTTAATTTGTATTCCATGCATTGATTCAAATTTTCAAATTATATAACAGTCCGCTTGGGCGAATTTATCGTCATTTATAGTTATCGAGGTAAATCTGCTCAATTTATCGTGATATGTACTTAAGGCCATGTCGCCCAGCCCTAGCTGGGATCCACATTGTTACGGACAGAAAGGTGGCTGATGGCTAAAAATCCGAGCAATTCATGAACGCGACACGAGCAATACCTCGCTCATCTGCACACGACCGAGAACTTTTTACCTACACCTGGCTTCCTTCCTACAGCATCTCCGCCTGACCACGTAAAAAAAAAAGAAATGCAATATTGGATTTCTAGCTGCACACCTGACGATCTCTCACGGCACACCGGTTGAAAAACACTGCTGTAAATTATGCTATGTAGTCTTAAACTCCAAAGACGGTAGGGACATAACACTTGCAACTTTTCAGGATCCTCAAATTGTCCCCACCCTCATATGCATGATATAATGAGTTTAGTTATAAATGTCATTTATATTGTCTTCTCATAGTTAACCTACCATTATTAAGTGAGCTATTTTCATTATGTTCAAACTTAAATTTACCCCTTTTCCCTTGCTGAATGTGCCGCTCCATTTTTTTCTCCCACAAACGCACGTTTCATTGGCTGATGACTTGACCCACTGCCGACACGCACGCTCACACTCACGCAGCCCCAACAGAAATACATGTCAAAAAACATCCCGCCTCCTCCACCCCTTTTGAAGAGCAGGGATATTAGTTTTTTTTTTTTTTTTGGCCAGCAGCAGCCACTGTAAGTAATTTAAAAAGACGCCAATGTTGTGGAGGTGGGGAACACACCACTAATTTTGCTACTGTAAGTCCAACCTGCATCATAGTTAGAATAACATTAAACATAGAGGTGTCCTTTGTTTGTGTGTTCTACTGCTAACGTGAATTAAACTGTGAAAAATGTAGTGGAGCAGTATAGAGGGATGCTGCATAACCTCATACAGTGGGGCAAATAAGTATTTAGTCAACCAATAATTGTGCAAGTTCTCCTACTTGAAAAGATTCGAGAGGCCTGTAATTGTCAGCGTGGGTAAACCTCAACCATGAGAGACAGAATGTGGAGAAAAAAAACAGAAAATCACATTTTTGGATTTTTAAAGAATTTATTTCCAAATTAGTGGAAAATAAGTATTTGGTCCCCTACAAACAAGCAAGATTTCTGACTGTCAAAGAGGTCTAACGTCTACTAACGAGGCTCCACTCGTTACCTGTATTAATGGCCCTGTTTTATCTCATTATTGGTATAAAAGACACCTGTCCACAACATCAGTCAGTCACACTCCAAACTCCACTATGGCCAAGACCAAAGAGCTGTTGAAGGACACCAGAGACAAAATTGTAGACCTGCACCAGGCTAGGAAGACTGAATCTGCAATAGGTAAAACGCTTGGTGTAAAGAAATCAACTGTGGGAGCAATTATTTGAAAATGGAAGACATACAAGACCACTGATAATCTCCCTCGATCTGGGAGCTCCATGCAAGATTTCACCCTGTGGCGTCAAAATGAGAACAAGAACGGTAAGCAAAAATCTCAGAACCACACGGGGGGGCCTAGTGAATGAGCTGCATAGAGCTTGGACCACAGTAACAAAGGCTACTATAAGTAACACAATGCGCCGCCAGGGACTCAAATCCTGCACTGCCAGACGTGTCCCCCTGCTGAAGAAAGTACACGTCCAGGCCCGTCTGCAGTTCCCTAGAGAGCATTTGGATGATCCAGAAGAGGACTGGGAGAATGTGTTATGGTCAGATTAAACCAAAATACAACTTTTTGGTAGAAACACAGATTCTCGTGTTTGGAGGAGAAAGAATACTGAATTGCATCCGAAGAACACCATACTCACTGTGAAGCATGGGGGTGGAAACCTCATGCTTTGGGGCTGTTTTTCTGCAAAGGGACCAGGACGACTGATCTGTGTAAAGGAAAGAATGAATGGGGCCATGTATCGAGAGATTTTGAGTGAAAATCTCCTTCCATCAGCAGGGGCATTGAAGATGAGACATGGCTGGGTCTTTCAGCATGACAATGATCCCAAACACACAGCCAGGGTAACAAAGCAGTGGCTTTGTAAGAAGCATGTCAAGGTCCTGGAGTGGCCTAGACAATCTCCAGATCTCAACCCCATAGAAAATCTGTGGAGGGAGTTGAAAGTCCATGTTGCCCAACGACAGCCCCAAAACATCACTGCTCTAGAGATCTGCATGGAGGAATGGGCCAAAATACCAGCAACAGTGTGTGAAAAGTTTGTGAAGCGTTACAGAAAACGTTTGGCCTCCGTTATTGCCAACAAAAGGTACATAACAAGGTATTGAGATGAACTTTCAGTATTGACCAAATACTTATTTTCCACCATGATTTGCAAATAAATTCTTTAAAAATCAAACAATGTGATTTTCTGTTTTTTTTTTTTTCACATTCTGTCTCTCATGGTTGAGGTTTACCCATGTTGACAATTACAGGCCTCTCTAATATTTTCAAGGGGGAGAACTTGCACAATTAGTGGTTGACTAAATACTTATTTGCCCCACTGTATGTTGCTCACGCGGCACAACATAGGCCTATACACAACATAATCATAATTAACTATGTACATAAAAAAAAAAAAATTTGAAAAAATTGGGGCAGGGTGCAGCAAGATGCCCACACTAGTGACAAACGTAATGAGCACCCCTACTTTAGCATATCAATTATCAAACTTATTCGGTTCATGTTCATGAGAAATGTAACTCTGATCTTCGTTGACCCAATCTGTTTGGTCTTATTAATGTCCCATCCCGAGCTAAAGTTGTACATGCAGGTTATGCTGTTATATCGTCCTTACCAATGTAGAGACAAAATCTACCCCCTTGGGTGACACCCGTGCTATTAGCTGTTTTTCAACCCTACCTGGAACCAAAAAATGATCTTATTGTGTCTTCTTTGTCCAATTAGATGTCTCTATTCAAGGCGCGGGATTGGTGGTCGGCAACTCTCGGCGAAGGCGAGGAGTTCGACCAAGGCTGCATCTGCGTTGGAGATGTGGACAACAGCGGCACAGGACATGGTAACGTATTCCTAATTATGTAGTAATAATAATATTAGTAGTAACTAGTGGTTTATGAGAGGGGAAAAAAAAAACTATTGAGATAATGGGCTATATTACATCACAATAGCGATATGCCAAGATATGATGTATTTTTTTAATCATTTGATGAAAAAAAGAAAGCTTTCCCCCTTACTTTTCTAATTCATATTTAACATGTGGATAAAAACAAGTCGACGATATTTTTGAAATATTATCTAAAGCTAATGACCCCCCCCCCCCCCCCCCCCAAAAAAAAAAGATATTGTTAAAGCCAAACATTTTGGGAAAGCTTTTATTCGTAAAATAAAAAAAGAGTAACAAATGATCCTTATAGCATGTTGCAGTTGCAATTTGTTCATATAGTAACTAGGGCTGTCAAATTTATCGAGTTAACGGGCAGTAATTAATTAAAAAAAAAATGACGTTAAAATATTTAACTCATTTAACGCATGCGCAAACAACCCACTCACGCAGTGCCGCAAACAGACTACAATGGCGCCGTTTTATGTATACTGAGAGCTAAGAGGCAGAGACAAGCGAGTGAAGTGGACACAGGTACTCATTGGGGCGGCACTATTTATCGGCAAAAGCTTTGGCATCTCTTCCACTACAATTATAACTATTGTGACGAGCAACGTTGGGAAGAATGAGAGAAGATTATCTTTTGCTTAACACCCTGTATTGAACACAAGCAGAGAAGATATACCATTTGCAGCCACCACTGACAGTCATGGTTGCCCAACTTCCCATCATGCATTTGGGCAGAACAGTTAAGTCGCTACAGTATCATTTACTGAAAGCACAACAAAAACAATATTCCCATCTCTCAAAAAGAAAAGCGCTCAATGCAAAGAGAACAGGCATTCCCAATCAAAATAGCTATGCAAAATAATACTCAGACTTTGGTCAAACTACGCAAAATAATACTCAGACTTTGGTCAAACTCTATTCAAACATTTCATTTAGCTCAACAAATACACTAGATGGCAATATTTAGTCACAATGTTCAAACTTACATTTATCTTTTAAGAATTACAAGTCTTTCTATTCGTGGATCCCTTTCACAGAAAGAATGTTAATAATGTTAATGCCATCTTGTGGATTTATTGTTATAATAAACAAATACAGTACTTATGTACAGTATGTTGAATGTACAGTTGTGGTCAAAAGTTTACATACACTTGTGAAGAACATAATGTCATGGCTCTTGAGTTTCCAGTTATTTCTACAACTCTGACTTTTCTCTGATAGAGTGATTGGAACAAATACTTCTTTGTCACAAAAAACATTCATGAAGTTTGGTTCTTTTATGACTTTATTATGGGTGAACAGAAAAAAGTGATCAAATCTGCTGGGTCAAAAATATACATAAAGCAGCACTAATATTTGGTAACATGTCCCTTGGCCATTTTCACTTCAATTAGGCGCTTTTGGTAGCCATCCACAAGCTTCTGGCAAGCTTCTGGTTGAATCTTTGACCACTCCTCTTGCTAGAATTGGTGCAGTTCAGTTAAATTTGATGGCTTTCTGACATGGACTTGTTTCTTCAGCATTGTCCACAAGTTTAAGTCAGGACTTTGGGAAGGCCATTCGAAAACCTTAATTCTAGCCTGATTTAGCCATTCCATTACCACTTTTGATGTGTGTTTGGGGTCATTGTCCTGTTGGAACATCCAACTGCGTGCCCAAGACCCAATCTTCGGGCTGATGACGTTAGGTTATCTTGAAGAATTTGAAAGTAATCCTCCTTTTTCATTATCCCATTTACTCTCTGTAAAGCACCAGTTCCATTGGCAGCAAAACAGCCCCACGGCATAATATTACCACCACCGTGCTTGACGGTAGGCATGGTGTACTTGGGGTTAAAGGCCTCACCTTTTGTCCTCCAAACATATTGCTGGGCATTGTGGCCAAACAGCTCGATTTTTGTTTCGTCTGACCACAGAACTTTCCTTCAGAAGGTCTTATCTTTGTCCATGTGATCAGCAGCAAACTTCAGTCGAGCCTTAAGGTGCCGCTTTTGGAGCAAGGGCTTCCTTCTTGCACGGCAGCCTCTCAGTCCATGGAGATGCAAAACACGCTTGACTGTGGACACTGACACCTGTGTTCCAGCAGCTTCTAATTCTTGGCAGATCTGCTTTTTGGTGATTCTCGGTTGAATCTTCACCCTCCTGACCAATTTTCTTTCAGCAGCAGGTGATAGCTTGCGTTTTCTTCCTGATCGTGGCAGTGACAAAACAGTGCCATGCACTTTATACTTACAAACAATTGTTTGCACTGTTGCTCTTGGGACCTGCAGCTGCTTTGAAATGGCTCCAAGTGACTTTCCTGACTTGCTCAAGTCAATGATTCGCTTTTTCAGATCCATGCTGAATGTATGTGTTGCTCTATGTATATTTTTGACCCAGCAGATTTGATCACTTTTTCTGTTAACCCATAATAAAGTCATAAAAGAACCAAACTTCATGAATGTTTTTTGTGACAAAGAAGTATCTGTTCCAATCACTCTATCGGAGAAAAATCAGAGTTGTAGTAATAACTGGAAACTCAAGAGAGCCATGACATTATGTTCTTCACAAGTGTATGTAAACTTATCTTTCCATTCCAACAATAATTTAGAGAAAAATATGGCATATTTTAGAGATGGTTTTTAATTGCGATTGATTACGATTAATTAATTTTTAAGCTGTGATTAACTCGATTAAAAATGTTAATCATTTGACAGCCCTAATAGTAACACAAGCACATATAATTTTCATCGACAAATAGCCGTAGAATTATCAACTCCGTTGACCCGTTTGGCTGTAAGACCACTTGATGGCGCCATACAGCTCATTCACCACCATGAAGCTTTGAGCCATATGCAAATCAATAGGCTTCATTGCTTCAAGACGCTTTATTTAGCCAATACTACTTTTGCCAAGCTTTCCATGCTTCTTAAAAAATCCAAGTGATATACAAACCTTCCATTTTAGGTGAGGAACGATGTAGTTTCATCCATGTTGTAGTCCAATATATTGTAGCTTTGCAGCCTCATGCCTCCCAGCATGCATGGCGGCGCTACAAGTTTGATATAGGTTCAAAGTTCATGTTGTGTATTAATTATTTCTTCAGTTGCTGTCCCAGTTGTTTACTTACTAGATATGCTAGTTAGTTTGTTGTTATGTGATAATTTTGATATTCCTTTAAGAGACCTGATATAAAAAGGAAGTGAATAAGTGCCGATCGATCGGGTCCGATCACGTCATTTTCAAAGTATCGGAATCGGCAAAAAAATATCGGACATGCCTTTTTTTACCATCTATATTTTTTAAATTAAATCATTTTCTAATTGTATTTAACGTTGCAGACATAATGTGTTGCACTCTTCCAGAGTCTTTAGTTTAAGCTTAAGGTAGGGGCGAGAATTAATATTTTTTACATTTATCACGTTACAATATTTAACGCAATTAACGCATGCGGTGCACGACCCACTCACGCATTGTCGCGTTCAATCTATAATGGCGCCATTTTACCCGTATAGTATATAGAGCTAAAAGGCAGCGTAAGATGAGTAGAGTGAATTTTGGCTGCCTTTGAAGCCTTTTTTTTAATATGGCTAAAGCCTTACAATTCCTCTCCCAACGATTAGAATAATCGTGGGAAGCAATGTGGAAAGAAAGGTAGTAGTTGAACTTTTTCTTGACACCCTATGTAATTCCCCAACGCAGAGAAGATATATCAATTGGTACCACGACGCACAGTCATGGTTGCACTTCCCATCATGCATTTGGGCAGAAGATAAATGGCTACAATATCATTTACTGAAAGCTCAACAAATACACTAGATGGCAATATTTAGTCACAATATACAAAGTCACATTTATCCTTTAAGAATTACAAGTCTTTCTATCTGTGGATCCCTCTCACAGAAAGAATGTTAATAATGTAAATGCCATCTTGAGGATTTGTCATAATAAACAAATACAGTACTTATGTACTGTATGTTGAATGTATATATTGGTCCGAGTTTTATTCATTTTTTCTTAATGCATTGCCAAAATATATATGATCGGGAAAAATTATCGGGAATGATTGGAATTGAATCGGGAGCAAAAAAAAGCAATCGGATCGGGAAATACCGGGATCCGCAGATACTCAAACTAAAACGATCGGGATCGGATCGGGAGCAAAAAACATGATCGGAACAACCCTATGAATGAGTTTTTTTTTTTTTTTTTTTACTGTCTTTGTCTTAATGTGTAGACAAGGTGGTGGTAGGCAGCTACATGGGCATGCTGCGGATATTCTCCCCGCACTCCTCCAAAGCCGCCGAAGGAGCACAAAGCTCGGCCGAAGCGCAGCTTCTGGAGGTGCACCTCCAGAACGCCATCATCCAGGTGGAGCTGGGGAAGTTTGTCTCGTGAGTACAGCTGGTTGAAAGATGTATGGGTGTTTTTACATTAAAGAAAGTTGTTTGTAAGCGCTTTCATTGATGATACTTCAGCAGTATTTAGCAACTTAAGCTCCCTTAAATTAGCTTTGGCCTGGTTTCCATCTCATGAGCTCATAAATAAGGATTACGCTGGGAAGATTGAGCAGTAGTAGCGGGATTGTGACTTAATCTACTATGGTATCAGCTGTAATAGGTGGCACTATTTTGATCAAACTGCAACTTGTATTAGTGGGTGAAATCATTTATTTCAATGCTTAAACTGCATAATGTGGTTTGAACATTTTTCATCTGCAGTTTAGTTGTTTTTAACTTTGAATGTTTTTAACTTGTTTGTTCATAATATTTCAGAACTGTTCAAACTCATTTTTTTTTAGTTTTCAATCTTGGTCTACAGTATCTCATTTATCAAATTGAGTATTTTCTTCATAAAATTAAATGTCAATAATTAATAGGAAATAATTTCTCATTGCATTTACCATTTCGTTGTATTGAATTTGGAAAATGAAGTTAATTATTACGTTTTTTCTTAATATTTCAAATTAAATAAATGGTTAATCAGATGAAATTAGACACTTTTAGTTCATTTAAGCTTTAGAAATTTAAGTTGTATTTGAATTTAATATATGAAATGATTTTATAAAATATTAAAATTAAGTTATGTAATTAAAATAAAATATTATATGTATTTTTAGTTTTTCTTCCGTGAAATGACAGACATTTTTTGATAAAATATTTAAATTATGTAACAAAAAATATGTTACATGTATTTAAAAAAAAAAAAAAAATATATATATATATATATATATAATAATATATATATATATAAGGGGTGTCAAACAATTAGAATTTTTAATCGAGTTAATTACAGCTCAAAAATTAATTAATCGTAATTAATCGCAATTAATCGCAATTCAAAATATCTATAAAATATGCCATATTTTTCTGCAAATTATTGTTGGAATGGAAAGATAAGACCGAGATGGATATATACATTCAACATACGGTACATAAGTACTGTATTTCTTTAATATAACAATAAATCAAAAAGATGGCATTACCATTATTAACATTCTGTTAAAGCGATCCATCGATAGAAAGACTAGTAGTTCTTAAAAGATAAATAAAAATAATAAATAAAATATATAAATATATAAATATATTTATAAAAATTTATAGAAAATAAAAGATAATATCTAGTACAAGTTATAGACATTTTATATTAAAACCCCTCTTCATGTTTTCGTTTTAATAAAATTTGTAAAATTTTCAATCAAAAAATAAACTAGTAGCCCGCCATTGTTGATGTCAATAATTACTTACACAATGCTCATGGATGCTGAAGCCTATAAAATCAGTCGCACCCAAGCGCCAGCAGAGGGAGGCAAAACTCTGAAAAACACAACAAGTGCACCTTTCACTTTGCAGTGCTTTTTGCTGTCCTTTCTGTTTGAGCGGGGCATTTGTGCGTTAACTGCGTCAAATATTTTAACGGGATTAATTAAAAAAATGAATTACCGCTCGTTAACACGATAATTTTGACACCCCTAATATATATATATATATATATATATATATATACACAGTGGGGAGAACAAGTATTTGATACACTGCCAATGGGTTTTCTCATTGGCAGTGTATCAAATACTTGTTCTCCCCACTGTGTGTATATATATATATATATATATATATATTAGTGCAATCAAACGATTAAGAAATTTAATCTAGTTAATCATATGTCAACTGTGTGATTAATCATGATTAATCACATTTCCCTCGGGATGAATAAAGTTGCTCTTCAGGAAAAAATTTTTAAGAAAATACTATAATTGACTTAAAATTTGTTTTAAGATGAAATGTATGATGTGTGAATGAATTAATACTTGACCAAATAGTTTTTTTTTTCTTTTTTAACAACTTAGCTTGTATAAAATAAAAAATAATATAAATTGTCTGTATTATACAGCAAAGAGCTTTAACAGATTAAAGTGCCTCAGACTAACAATGTGGCTCAAGTACCGTTTGGCATATTACCCAAAATAACGAACAATTTAAAGACCAGACCAGCAAAATACAGTAACAGTAGTTAGTGTTTCAAAAAAATGTGTAAACAACTTGCTTGTTAAATTGAACATTTCACACAAATAAATGCAGCATTTGCAGTTTTACACTAAATGGCCTAAAAGCTGTGTGAAATATAAAAAAATAAACTGTAAATTTTCACACACTTAACTGAAAAACATTAGACTAAACTGTGTGTCAAGGTGTTTAGAAACACTGATTAAGTTAGCCAGTCATACTCTATATTTTTTTTAACCAACTGCTCAGGCCAACTAGCTTGTTGACATTTTCAGATAACAGAGCAGACTTTTTTTTTTTAACAATGTGCCCTGTCAAAGAAAACAGTCTCTCGCAAGGAACGGTTGTGGCAGGTGTGACCAGATACTTTTTTTGCAAGGTGGGCTAGCTTACTGTGGGCACCACTGTGCGCAGATCACCACTGTAGTGGACATAAGTCGATGCTGGCACTGCCTTGTACCTGTCTAGTGCTTTGTCATTGGTTGTTGTTGTTTTTTGTTGTCATTTGATTTTCAAGGCCCTCGTCTTCGACTATGATAATGGGTCTACACTCTACAGTCTCTGGCTACCCAAGTAGCGATAGCAGTAATCAACCTACCTGTTGTCTTTTTGTTGACAAGTCGAGTCCGCACGCTGCTAATGTAGCTTGATGACTGCGGCTTGTTCCCGCAGTCTTAGCGTCATTGCTAACACTAACGAAGATATGCTTTGCCCGAAGGTGGTACTTTAGGTTGGTTGAGCTTCGATCGAAGGGCAGTTCATGATAGCAGTATGTACACACAACTTTGGTTGTATCCAGATTTCCATTAGGCAGCTTTTTAAAACGGAATTCGCCATGAAGCAGTCCTGGGTCATCATCCTTACTCATCGTGGGTGGCTGCATTTTGTCCTGCATTGCCGCGCGGAGAATGTAAACATCAGCGTGTGGGACTACGGGAGGCAGTTGTGGCCAAACTTAGTGTGAGCGGTAAATTGCGTTATTTTTTAAAAATGCGTTAATATTTCCAGATTAACCATGGTCGTTAACGCGTTAATGTTGACAGGCCTAATATATATATATTAGGGGTATCAAACGATTAAAATTTTTAGTCGAGTTAATTACAGCTTAAAAATTAATTAATCGCAATTAATCGAAATTCAAACCATCTATCAAATATGCCATATTTTTCTGTAAATTATTGTTGGAATGGAAAGATAAGACACAAGATAGATATATACATTCAACATACGGTACATAAGGACTGTATTTGTTTATTATAACAATAAATCAACAAGATGGCATTAACATTATTAACATCCTGTTAAAGCGATCCATGGATAGAAAGACTTGTAGTTCTTAAAAGAAAAATGTTAGTACAATTTATAGAAATTTTATATTAAAACCCCTCTTAATGTTTTTGGTTTAATGAAATTTGTAAAATTTTCAATCAAAAAATAAACTAGTAGCCCGCCATTGTTGATGTCAATAATTACTTACACAATACTCATGGGTGCTGAAGCCTATAAAATTAGTCGCACCCAAGCGCCAGCAGAGGGCGCCAAAACTCCGCAAAACACACCAGGTACACATTTAACTGTGCTGTCATTTTAATCTCTTTGAGCGGGGCATTTGTGTGTTAATTGCGACAAATATTTTAACGTGATTAATTAAAAAAATTAATTACTGCTCGTTAACGTGATAATTTTGACAGCCCTAATATATATATATATATATGTATATGTATATGTGTTTCTGCTAATTTAGTTATTTATTTTGTTCTATTAATTCTTTTTCAGGCCTAATATATATATGTATATGTATATATTAGGGCTATCAAAATTATCGCGTTAACGCGCGGTAATAATTTTTTTAAATTAATCACGTTAAAATATTTGACGCAATTAACGCACATGTCCCGCTCAGACAGTACCGTATACTGCCTTTTGGTATGTTTTACAGCAAGGCTTTTTGTGCTGTCTAACAGCGAACTCTTGTGGTCGCTTTGCGACATGGTTTATTGTTTTCATGCCAGTTCAATATGGCTGCAAGACGTCTCGGGCTGACGCCTACGTTGTAATGTTGTGCTTGTATGATCCTTGGACAAGATTTGTCCGTAAGTATGGTTGTTGTAAAGAATGTACATATTATGTTAGTAAGCGAAATGTTATATTTTTTGTATGAGATGCTTTTTGTTTATGTTTAGTGAACCTGTATAGCGTGCTAAGCTAACGTTGTTGCTAATGCAATGCTTGTGTACTTTTTTTTTTGTAGTTTTACGACGGTCTAAAGAGGACAATGGTTTGAGGCCATTTTATTAATAAATCAGATGAAAAAGGAAGAAGTCTGATTATTAAGGCGTCGTTCACTAGCTGTCTAGCTTTGGAAAAAGTAGACGCTTCGGAGTGAGGACAGCATAGACACATTTAAATGACAGTAGAGTGAAATGCCCACCACAGTCCTTATGTACCGTATGTTGAATGTATATATCCATCTTGTGTCTTATCTTTCCATTCCAACAATTTATTTTACAGAATATATATATATATATATATATATATATATATATATAATTTACAGAAAAATATGGCATATTTTATAGATGGTTTGAATTGCGATTAATTGCGATTAATTACGATTAATTAATTTTTAAGCTGTAATTAACTAGATTAAAAATTTTAATCGTTTGACAGCCCAATATATATATTTATATATATATATGTTTCTGCTAATTTAGTTGTTTATTTTGTTCTATTAATTCTTTTAAAAACCTGATTGATTATTGTTTCAAATACTTGGATAATTAATGCTAATTGAATTGATTAGGACAATGCAAAAAAAAAAAAAAGTGATCCTCCACAAGTTTCCTTTTTTGTTTTATTCTTAATCGTTTTTAAACTTTTTTCCATGTTATTTTTAATTAGTGTTTGTTTGTTTTTTTGTTTTAAACAAGTGACTATATCCATTTTTAAATTTGTTTTTTAATAAATTAATTTCAATTAAGCGTAGTACCAGTTATCCCAACTGCGCATTCTCCACGACAGGCAGGTGGCGCAGTCTCCTTTCTGCCACATCGTCAGAATACAAAGTAATCTTTCTCGTGGGCAAAAAAGTCCGAAAAAGTTCCGCGGCGTGGCTTCCTTTCCTTCCTTCCTTGCCGCAGCGTCGTATTGCTGTTTGCTTTAAGCTGCGGTTTGCCAGCTCGGAATTCCTCCTGGGAATCCGCTGGCCAGCCGACTAGAAATACTGGTGGGCAAACCCGCCGGAGAATTTTTTTTCTTTGCTTTCCCAGGATAAAAGAACACTTGTGGGATCGCTTTCCATTTCCGCCCGGGTCGCGCCTTTCCAAAGACTGCGTTTTGTTCCACCGGGATTGAATCAACAAATGTCTTGTCACTTGAAGAGTTGCAAAATCAGCTACACGTTATCCGTCATACTCAAATTGCAAAAAGAAAATAAACTGCCAATGGCAAAAATCTGAGTCATTAATCTACTTAATGTTTTATATTGCTTATAGAGGTGGCGAAACGGCAGCAAAGCACTACTATTGTCTAAATGGAGCTTCTCAATTTACTTCCACTTAATTCTGTTAACACCAAGATGCTACAAGCTGGTGGCAAAGCTGCTTTTGTCCAGATTTAACTTTTCAACACACTTCAGTTTAGTTGTTTCGCAAAATAAATGCTACAAGGTGGTGGCAAAATATCTAAATAAACCTTCTAATCTCACTTCAACATGGATTCTTGGAACCAAGATGCTGCAAACGGAGTCAAGACACTACTTTGGTCCAAATGGAACTTCTCAATTCACTGTAACAAAGTTTCTTGAGACCATGATACTACAAAATAACTACAAATAACATAATGCAAAACATGACTTCTGTCTAAACTCGGTTCAATAATTGTTCTATGGAGCCATTATGCTACAAAATGGCAACACAACATTATTTTATGCTCTTAATGGAGCTTCTAAACTCGCGTCAACATAGTTCTATGGAACTATGATGCTACAAAATGTTAGCAAATCACTGCTTTAGTTCAAAAGAAGCTGCTCTACTCACTTCAACATAGTTTTTTTTGAACCAATATGCTACAAAATGGCAACACAACATTACTTCATGCTCTTAATGGAGCTTCTAAACTCGCGTCAACATAGTTCTATGGAACCATGATGCTACAAAATGTTAGCAAATCACTGCTTTAGTCCAAAAGAAGCTGCTCTACTCATTTCAACATAGTTTTTTGGAACCAATATGCTACAAAATGGCAACACAACATTACTTTTGTCCAAATGGAGAAACTCAACTCACTTCTGAACAATTACTTGACACCACCATGCTGCAAAATGCAGTACCTTTGTCAGAATAGAGCTTTTTAAACTCACTTTCACATAGTTCTATGGAACCATTATGCTATAAAATGGTGGAAAATAACAACTTTAGTTCAAATGAAGCTTCTTAACTCACTTTTACATAGTTCTATGGAACCATGGTGCTACAAAACGGTGGCAAAACACTACTTTTGTCGAAATGGAGCTTATCAACTCCAAGTCCTTGGCACAAAGATGCCACAAGATGGTGATGGTGACAAAATTAGTCTGAATAGAGCTTCTAAACTCATTTCAACATAGTTTGCCGGCACCAAAACCAGGTGCCAAAACACTACTTTTGTCCTAAACGAGCTTATTACCTCATTTGGACGTAGTTCTTTGGCACCAAGATGCTACAAGATTACAGCAAAGCACTACTTTGTTTCAAATGGAACTTCTAAACTCACTTCAACATACTTTGTCGGCGCCAAGATTCTACAAAATACAGTTAAATATGACTTTTCTCTAAATGGAGCTTCTCGGCGCCAATAAAGTTCTATGGAATCATGATGGTACAAAATGGTTGCAAACAACTGCTTTTGTCCAAATGAAGCTTATCAACTCACTTCAACTAGTTCTATGGATGCATGATTCTACAAAATGGCAGCCAAACACAAAGTTTGACTAAATGAAGCTTCTCAACTTACTTCAACATAGTTCTATGGAACTATGATGCTACAAAATGGGGTCAAAGCACCATTTTATTCCAAATGGAACTTCTTAACTCACTTCAAAATAGTTTGTCGGCACCCAAGATTCTACAAAATGCAGTCAAATATTACTCTTCTATAAATGGAGCTTCTCAACTCACTTCAACATGGTTCTAAGGAACCATGATGAATAAAAATGGTGGAAAACAAGTACTTTTGTCCAAATAAAGCTTATGAATGCACTTCAACATAGTTCTATGGATGCATGATTCTACAAAATGGCAGCCAAACACAAAGTTTGACTAAATGAAGCTTCTCAACTTACTTCAACATAGTTCTATGGAACCATGATGCTACAAAATGGTGTCAAAGCACCATTTTATTCCAAATGGAACTTCATAATTCACTTCAAAATAGTTTGTCGGCACCAAGATTCTACAAAATGCAGTCAAACATTATTGTTCTATAAATGGAGCTTCTCAACTCACTTCAACAGGGTTCTATGGAACCATGATGATTAAAAATTGTGGAAAACAAGTACTTTTGTCCAAATAAAGCTTATCAACTCACTTCAGCATAGTTCTATGAAACCATGATACTACAAAATGGTGACAAAGCACTACTTTATTCCAAATGGAGCTTTTAAACTCACTTCAACATAGTTCATTGGCACCAAGAGGCGACAATGGGGTAGCAAAACACTACTTCTGTACTAATTAAGCTTATTAACTAATTTGAACGTAGTTCATTGGCACCAACGTTTCAACAAAATGGCAGTCAAACACTACTTTTGTCTAAATGGATCTTCTCAACTCACTACTGCTTAGTTTCTCAGCACCAATTTGCTACAAGATGGCATAAAATCTCACTTTTGTCAAAACAAAACCACATAATTCCATTCAAAATTTGCCCTGATGATGATGTTCCACCAGGTGTTCGGATCTTCTCCACCTGGCCGTCCTTCACCCCAGGAAGCTGTCCGTCTACTCCGTCCTGGGTAACTTCCTCCGCCTCCTCTCGGCCACTTTCCGTCAAAGCGACATTGTGTCGACACGTGTGTTTCCAGGCACAACGGGGAACGTGGGCCACGGCGACCAGTACCAGATCAAACTGGTCTACGAGCACAACCTGCAAAGGACCGCCTGCAACATGACATACGGAACCTTTGGAGGCGTAACAGGTAAATGTAAGCACACTCAAACTAATGACGGCGTCTCATGCTGTGGGGACAACCCTGCCCTCGTCACAGTCCAAGAAAAACACGGGAATCCCCTTTAAAGTGCACAAAATGAATATTCCGAATAAAGGCCGCTTTGTTGAGGCACATGCGCGCATGCCAGACTGCGGCCTGGCACGATCATTCACTCCTTGTTTACATGAAGGCCTTTTCACCGCAGGAACTTGAGGAACTTTGGAGGAACCTCGCACGTGTTTGTACTGCAGCGACTCCAAATTTAGTGAATGAAGACCTTGCTAGTAGGGGTTCACAGAATGTTTCAGTTCCGACAAAAACGTGCCCTTAATGAGCCTTTTGTCTGGCTACTATTTTCCACCACTAGAGGGCAGTGCCCGTCAATGAATTGCTGTTATATGCTTTTTATTCCAATTTGCACTTAAAAAAACAACAATTTAGCTCTCCCAAGTACCGCACTTGTGACCAACATAAAATTTAGTGCAAGCCTAAGTGTTCATTAAAAATGAGACACGTGTTTTATTTCTATGACGGAGTTTTAATTATTCTTTGTCATAATCGTTCAATAAAATGTGTACATAAAAGTGAACTCATTGAAGCTGGTAGGACTGGCTCTGAATGCTCATTATTCAGTGCCATTGACTGCGCTAGACGTCAAATTCATTTTGGCCGGGAGGGGCGGATGAACGAATGATGAATTCATCAGTGGCAGCCAATAAGTATATTGATTGATTTATTTAGTTTTTGATTAGGTAAATGAAAAAATAGATTGAATCGAAAATTTAGTTTTCCCTATTTGTGTTATTGTGTAATATTCAAACATAAAAATTAAAGGATAAAATTAAATAATTATTTTTAAATTAATAATTAAAAAAATAAAATTCAATAGTGAATGTATTTTTCAAATAAATTAATAAAAAACTAAAATATTAAAATCTACAAATTTAAAAATTAAAATGAATATTTTTTCATAAGAATTCAATAATTAATGATTTTTTAAAAATATTAAATGGGGGAAATTAATGAAGTTTTTATATTTGTTTTTAATATAAACTAATAAAAACTAAAAATGTTTTTAAAAAATTAACAAAAAAATATTCATTAATTTTTTGTAATAAAAAAGATGGAAAAATTAAAAGTTATTTCTTCTATTTGTGTTTTCATTATAAAATATAAAAACAAAGATTTAAAAATGAATTTCTTGGGTACTAAAAATTCAATAATTCATGTTTTTTATGTGTAATAATGAAATTAAAATTAATAAAAATTTGTATGTTAATAGTTAAGTGTTTTTTAATTTGTTTTTAGTATATCAATAATGAGGGAAAAAAATGTTTATATAAAACTGAAACACAAAAATCCAGATTTTTTTTTTTTTTTTTTACATTTTTATATTAAAACAATAAAATGAATAATTATAAATAAACAAAATTTGAAAAATTTTTTCCTTAGGTTTTTTTAAATAAAATGAATGAAATTATTTTAAAATATATATATATAAAAGAATAAAAATGCTGTATAATCACGATTATAAATGACAATGTTTCTTTTTAAAAAAAATCTTAAATAAATGATCAAATTTAAAAAATAGTGTAAATCCAAAGAAAAAAAAAGTTCTGGATAATTTTTAGATCAACAAACAATCTCTCTAAACAATTCATTGACTCTCAAAATAACTGTCAACTATTCACCCAATCGTGGCACACCTTCATTAACTCTTTAAAATTCTTTAAATCTCTTTAATAGCGTCCATCACCTGTAGAGGTCCAATCCATTTGTACTGAAATTTGCTGGCAGCGAATGAACATCTCAAATGTTTCGACGTCTATCACCGTCAACTTGCCCTGAAACCCGATCATTGGCAAGAATGAATGAGATGCTGTTTCGTTAAGGGAATTTCCTTTCCTCCCCCTTCCTTTTAAGGTCATAGTTCACTTACAAGTAGTCACTAGAGAGTACCTCGCTGGCACACACAGAAACGTTGTGCCTACGCCGCGCTTTAACTTGACCTTAAAGCAAAAACCGCATCAGCAGCGCCGCGTCGTCCGGGCTATTTTTAAAACTGAGGTTATTATCTTTTATTGCTGTGTAATAAGTCGGCTTGCCGGGCACTGAATAACATCGACTTAAGCTAATAAACCAAAATAGAATGTTGCGGTTGATTTTAATACTTGATTGTGTTCGCTACACACAAGACACAAAGAGTTTCTGTATAATGCACAAGGCCCAACCTTTCATTGCCGTTGATGGTCAAACGACTCTAGGCCATTAAGCAACGGCGGCTGTTGATCGCCAAAAATTTCAGGTTTGTTTCGGGGATCATTGATTGCTCAAACATGGTGGATATGCAACTTTTTGCTGGTTTACAACATGTTATTGCGCTTTTTTTGTTGTTGAAAATGATACACATTTCAAAGTGACTGTGGCGTTTGTGGAAAAATTACACCTGTTTGGGGTATCTTCTAGAGCCTGGCGATTTACTGTTACCGAGACGGTTCACGGTGACCGATGTATTTTGACCATGTCAATAAATTAGTTTTTTTTTAATTACCGTAATTTCTGGACTATAAGGCGCACCTGACTATAAGCCGCCTCCCACCAAATTTAACACGAAAACAGCATTTGTTCATAGATAAGCCGCACTGGACAATAAGCCGCAGCTGTCTTCACTTTATTATGTGATATTTACACCAAAATATATTAACCGGTAACACTTTATTTGACAGTGGCATCATAAGACTGTCATAGGACCAAATGAGCCACCATAAAGCTTTGAACCATTTGGCTGCAAAGCTTCATTGCTTCATTTGGCCATCACTGCTCCCTTGGGGAAGACAGTCAAACTCTGCTGCCACCTGCTGTCAATACTGTTGTCGTCCATCGTGCCTCCTAGCATGCATTGTAGCGCTACAAATATAAATGACAATCAAAATACATGTTCTGTGCTAAATATTTCTTCAGTTACTCTTTTCCGTTTTTTTCATAAATTGCAACCTCTGGTATTTGGTAAAACTATTTGACAGTGGCACCATAAAACTGTCATAAGACCATCATAATTGTGACATGACACTGCCATGAGCATTAATGACATCATGACAGATGTCATTTTGTGTCATCTGGCAAATTATCTCACTTTTGAATAGATGCAAAAGATCCGAGCTGGGCATAAATGGAGTGTTGGTGACATAATTTGCCAGATGACACTTAATGACATCTGTCTTAACCATTCATTAATGACCATGATAGTGTCATAATCATGTCATAATTATGACAGTCTAATGACACCGCTGTCAAAGTGTTACCTATTAACCCAAATACATCAACAAATAAGCCGCACTGGACAATAAGCCGCAGGATTCAAAATGAGGGGAAAAAAGTAGCGGCTTATAGTCCGAAAATTACGGTAAACAAAAAAAGTCTTTTCAGCCCACTTTATTCTTTGGGACCCCTGCACTTGTTTCCCAAGTGTTCAATAATTCTTTTAAAAAAAATAATAATAATAATTTCTTTGGGCCTATGGTTAAATACTTACAGGTCTACGGAGCCCCTAAAGGGACATCGACAGAAAGAAAATAGATTTAAGCAATCTGGTGCGCACCAGAAACTATCTGGTAAACATTAGCATTATATAGCATTTAAGCGAGCGGACTTTTGCGATGCAAGTTAGCCAATTGTTGTAAACACTAGCATTATACAGTATATATCATTTAAATTAGCGGACTTTTGGTATGCAAGTTAGACAAGTGTTGTAAACATTAGCATTATATAGCATTTAAGCTAGCGGACATTTGCTATGCAAGTTAGCCATTTTGTAAACATTAGCATTAGATAGCATTTAAGCTAGCGGACTTTCGCTAAGCAAGTTAGTTAATTGTTGTAAACATTAGTATTATATAGCATTTAAGCTAGCAGATTTTTGCCATGCAAGTTAGCCAATTGTTTTAAACATTAGCATTATATAGCATTTAAGCTAGCGGACTTTTGCTAAGCAAGTTAGCCAATTGTTGTAAACATTGGCGTTATTTATCATTTAAGCGAGTTTACTTTTGCTATGCAAGTTAGCTAAGTGTTGTAAACATTAGTATTATATATCATTTAAGCTAGTGAACTTTTGCTATGCAAGTCAGCCAATTTGTAAACATTTGCATTACATAGCATTTAAGCTTGTGGACTTTCGCTAAGCAAGTTAGCCAATTGTTGTAAACATTAGCATTACATAGCATTTAAGCTAGCAGACTCTTGCAATGCAAGTGAGCCAATTTGTAAACATTTGCATTATATAGCATTTAAGCTAGCAAACAAGTTAGACAATTTGTAAACATTTGCTTTATATAGCATTTAAGCTATCGGACTTTTGCTAAGCAAGTTAGCCAGTTGTTGTTAACATTAGCATTGCATAGCATTTAATCTAGCACACGTTTGCTCTGCAAGTTGGCCAATTTGTAAACATTTGCATTATATAGCATTTAAGCTAGCAGACTTTTGATGTGCAAGTTAGCCAATTGTTGTAAACATTAGTATTATATAGCATTTAAGCTTGCGGATTTTGCTATGCAAGTTAGCCAATTGTTGTAAACATTAGCATTATATAACATTTGAGCTAGCGGACAGCTGCTGAGCAAGTTCGCCAATTGTTGTCAACAAATGCTATATAAAAATTGCTAATGTTTACAACAATTGGCTAACTAACTAAAAATTAGCATTATATAGCATCTAATGTTTACCTGATTGTTTCTAGTGCGTACCAAAAATTATCACATGCGCACCAGATTGTTGTGTGTACCATATTGCTTAAATTTATTGTATTTCTGTCGATGTCCCTTAAGGGGCTCCGTACAGATCAAACTAATACTACACTTTAATGTCAAATTTAATGTCAAATAGTTGGCCGTAAAATACTGTCATGCGGACCTCCATTGCCCCCTAGGACACTAGTTTGATACCCCTCTCAAGTAAAAAAATAAATAAAATGAGATGAGAATAAGTTTGGTTTTTTTTTGGTACAGTTTGACTGACTGGGTGGGTTAGTGCGTGTGTGTATAATCCTATGCACGTGTGTCCATATCTTTGTAATTGCATTGTGTTCACGGCCACTGTGGAACATGCTCATCACTCAAACACACACTCGGACACACGTGTTTCCACAGAGGAGCTGAGTAGGAGTGTGTGGCTTTTCTTTCCAAATCTCTGCTGACGGATGGTTTGCGTGTGTATGCGCGCGCTGTAGGTGGCTGTCTCCCTGACCTCCACTTGACGGCCGTCAGATTTTTAATAGCGCGTAGAGGCCTAATTATAGTCCTCCGGTCATGTCGCTGCTTCACGCTAGCGTGTATGCGCGCTAAGGTGTTAATGGAGATATCAGACGGAGTCGGAGTGAGAAATGTTGCAATGAAACGGGAGCAATTACGTGTGAGGTTAAAGAAGCTAGTCTTTGGCTGCCATTGACGGTGATGGACGTCCAATTGTGTGGCTGTTATTCATCTTGCTGATGTGAATTTAAACTAGTTTTATACAGTGGGGCAAATAAGTATTTAGTCAACCACTAATTGTGCAAGTTCTCCCACTTGAAAATATTAGAGAGGCCTGTAATTGTCAACATGGGTAAACCTAAACCATGAGAGACAATGTGGGAAAAAAAACAGAATATCACATTGTTTGATTTTTAAAGACTTTATTTGCAAATCATGGTGGAAAATAAGTATTTGGTCTATACCAAAAGTTCATCTCAATACTTTGTTATGTACCCTTTGTTGGCAATAACGGAGGCCAAACCTTTTCTGTAACTCTTCACAAGCTTTTCACATACTGTTGCTGGTGTTTTGGCCCATTCCTCCATGCAGATCTCCTCTAGAGCAGTGATGTTGTTTTGGGGCTGTCCTTGGGCAACACGGACTTTCAATTCCCTCCTCACCCCGCGGCATCAAAATGATAACAAGAACGGGGAGCTAAAATCCCAGAAACACACGGGGGGACCTAGTGAATGACCTACAGAGAGCTGGGACCACAGTAACAAAGGCTAGTATCAGTAACACAATGCACCGCCAGGGACTCAAATCCTGCACTGCCAGACGTGTGCCCCTGCTGAAGAAAGTACACGTCCAGGCCCGTCTGCGGTTCGCTAGAGAGCATTTGGATGATCCAGAAGAGGACTGGGAGAATGTGTTATGGTCAGATGAAACCAAAATAGAACTTTTTGGTAGAAACACAGGTTCTCTTGTTTGGAGGAAAAAGAATACTGAATTGCACCATACCCACTGTGAAGCATGGGGGTGGAAACATCATGCTTTGGGGCTGTTTTTCTGCAAAGGGACCAGGACTACTGATCAGTGTAAAGGAAAGAATGAATGGGGCCATGTATCGAGAGATTTTGAGTGAAAATCTCCTTCCATCAGCAAGGGCATTGAAGATGAGACGTGGCTGGGTCTTTCAGCATGACAATGATCCCAAACACACGAAGAAGCATTTCAAGGTCCTGGAGTGGCCTAGCCTGTCTCCAGGTCTCAACCCCATAGAAAATCTGCGGAGGGTGTTGAAAGTCCGTGTTGCCCAACGACAGCCCCAAAACATCACTGCTCTAGAGGAGATCTGCATAGAGGAATGGGCCAAAATACCAGCAACAGTGTGTGAAAAGCTTGTGAAGAGTTACAGAAAACGTTTGGCCTCCGTTATTGCCAACAAAGTGTACATAACAAAGTATTGAGATGAACTTTTGGTATTGACCAAATACTTATTTTCCACCATGATTTGCAAATAAATTATTCAAAAATCAAACAATGTGATTTTCTGTTTTTTTTTCCACATTCTCTCTCATGGTTGAAGTTTAACCATGTTGACAATTACAGGCCTCTCTGATATTTTCAAGTGGGAGAACTTGCACAATTAGTGGTTGACTAAATACTTATTTACCCCACTGTATATGGATTGGAGGTCTAGCGCCGTCAGAGGTAGGGGTGTGACGAAATACCGAAATGGTAATATATCGTGATACTTTATATATTAAAAGGTTATCGATATGTGATGATAGATGGCGATTACATGATGAACACCGTCTTGTTTCCGTCAGGTCACCACTCGCTTTGCATCCAATCCATGGACGGCATGCTGATGTTCTTCGAGCAGGACAGCTACTCCTTCGGAAGGTTCCTCCCGGGCTTCCTTCTTCCGGGCCCTCTGTGCTACAACCCGCGAACGGACAGCTTCCTCACAGTGTCCTCTGCCCGCCAGCTGGAGAGCTACAAGTAGGTTTCGCTGACTCCTAGTAAAGCGTCCGCACAAAAGCCCGGCAAGCGGAAAATAAAAACGTGACAAACCTCAGAAATTCACCCGATGTTGCCGTTTTGAAAACTAACGCAGCGAACAAGGTACGCGTTGTCGCACGTGAAGACAGCGTTTTGGCAGCGTGTCGCGTGCGTTGGCCGGCGCTATCAGGGCACGTGTAAAGTTTAAGCAAACATTATTGTCTAATTGTACTCATTGAAAGATGATCCTGGTGGAAACACACACACACAAACAAATGCAAATGAATTCCGACGCAAGTGCCAACACTCACACGTACTGATGGAGGTCTTGTGCAGGAGTCAGAACCCCCTTTCACACACATATCCAGAGAAATTCCCGTGGAACGTGACGCGGGATTTACTCACGTCATTGATTTATGCATGTAGAGATGTCCTGAAAATGACGTAGGTTGGACACTTACACAGACTTGTCCGGTGTTGCCCAATTATGCTCTCTGTGTGGCGAGTGCTGCTAGTACGATTTTATAACCCAGACATTACGTCGGCATCGGCTGTCACAATTTTGGTCGAATCGTGTTTTGTTATAGAGCCGGTTGAGGGAGCGTTCCCGAGGTCGTAACTGCAGCTAATTCAAGTTTATCAAGACTGTAAATCCATAGAGAAGGGTGTCGAGATATTAACTTGCTGGGCGCCATTCAACACCTCTGCTGACCTTGTTTTGAAATTCAATCCAAAACAATTTTATTTGTATAGCCCGATATCACAACAAGGTTGTCTCAAAGGGCTTTGCAGAGGCAATATGATACACAGTCAGAAACAGTAGATTAATTAATAAAGTTCAAGTCCTGGGCAACCCCCATCCTTAGACCCTCCATGTCGGCAAGGAAAAACTCCAAAAACCCTTTGGGGAAAAACGAGAAACTTTGGGGAGAACCACAGTCAGGAGAGATCCACTCCCAGGACGGACAGGCTATAAGGTGCCCTCCATAATTATTGGCACCCCTGGTTAAAATGTGTTTTTTAGCTTCTATTGTACTATTGCAACGGTATATTTACAGGTCTTGATAAAAAATCAGTCAGGAAGCTGCAGCTAGTACAGAATGCTGGAGCCAGAGTCCTCACAAATACAAGGAAGCTGGACCACATTACACCGGTTTTGAAATCGCTACACTGGCTTCCAGTGAGTCAAAGGATAGACTACAAAATACTACTGCTCGTCTACAAAACACTTAATGGCCTTGGACCAAAATACATGCTTAACTTGTTAGATTCCTATGAGACATCTAGACCCCTAAGGTCGTTTGGAACCGGTCTTCTGCATGCTCCAAGAACAAGAACCAAGCAGGGTGAGGCAGCATTTAGTTATTATGCTCCTCACCTCTGGAACAAGTTACCTGAACGTCTGAAGTATGCTCAAACTGTTAGCTCTTTTAAATCAGGGCTAAAAACGCTTTTGTTTAGCACTGCATATCCATAACTGTGTATATATTTCAATCTACCTGCTTTCTATTCCTCTCGTGCTTATCTCCATTGCTGATTTCAATCATTATTAGTAGTAGTAATTTTTATTTTTGTTTTATTTCTATTTATTTATTTGTATTCTATTTGTGATTAAATGCGATCTTTTGTCTTGGTTTTTACGTTGTATTGATTTAAATGTGATTTTTATGATCTTCATGTGATGTAAAGCACTTTGAAATGACCCACCACCATACTTCACAGTGGGTATGAGGTGCTTTTTAGCATGCGCATCTTTCGTGGCACACCAGACCCACGAAGCGGTCCAAGTTGAAGCCTGGGACCGTGTGCTTTGGTCAGATGAGACCAAGATTGAGCTTTTTGGAACCAAACACTCTAAGTGGGTCTGGCGTGCCACGAAAGATGCGCATGCTGAAAAGCACCTCATACCCACTGTGAAGTATGGGGGTGGGTCAGTGATGGTGTGGGGCTGTTTCGCTTCCAAATGCCCTTGTTAGGGTGCATGGCATCATGAATGCTTTGAAATACCAGGACATTTTAAATCAAAATCTGTTGCCCTCTGGCCGAAAGCTGAAGATGGGTCGTCACTGGGTCTTTCAGCAAGACAATGACCCTAAACATATGGCCAAATCTACACAGAAATGGTTCACCAGACACAAAATCAAGCTTGTGAAACATTATAGGAGAAGATTAGGTGCTGTTTTGTTGACAAAATGGGGTTGTACAAAGTATTAACACCAGGGGTGCTAATAATTATGACACGCATTATTTGATGTCAAATAATCATCTTTATGTGGGATTTTTTCCCCACTGAATAAATGCACTTGTATTGAAGGTTGGATTTTTCTCTTTTTTTCCATTAAGGTCCCATATTATTTGAATTTAAAAAATATATAAATTAGAAGCTAAAAAACACATCTTTACCAGGGGTGCCAATAATTATGGGGGGCACTGTATCAGCCTTACATATCATACAATATATAATCAAGAGTATTAGTAAGCAGTAGATTGTGCACAGCTGTCGACCAAATGGACACCAGCCAAGCTGTAGGAGCCCAAATTCCATTTTTTTTTTGTAATCAAATATGTTTCACTCAATAAAACTCATTTTCATCTTGTATTTTGTTAATGGCGACCAGTTACTCAAGATCTAATGAGGAATTTTAATCATAACATACTTTATCTCCCTCAACGTCTATCTGAATAAAATCATTCCAGTCTGTCATTTCCAGGAATTCCTCTCCCTTCGCATCTGTGAGCGCTCCTCCGACATGCCTCTCTCATCCACTCGGGTTTTACGCGTTAAGTTAAACAGCCCTGACGTTGGCGCTAATAGAGCGGGACACGTGGGCTGGGTGTCGGTTAGACTTGGCGGAGACTGTTCGCAGCTGCCGGAGAGATAAAAATACGTTCAGGTGGTGGAACAAGAAGAAGATGCAGTCGATCCAATCGAGACCTGTTTCAAATATACGGCTGCTGATTGGACGATGGCTGTTCTCGTCACACTCATGAAAACATTGTTTCCCGCGGAAGAGCAAAAACGTTGTTTCCCTACCGGGAAAGCTTTTTGTGATGTTCTTTTCTATTCTTTAAATAAGGAAATGATGTGTATTTCCAACAGAAAATTCAGAAATTCCATCCTGCTCCATTCAGCAGAGTTGTTTTTGGCAGCCCTTTTAATTTTCGTCTTAGTCTTAGACTTTTGGACGATAATACTTATTCGTATTAGTCATACACGAACAGCAAGGACACCTCAAAACATTGACACGGTGAGATTTTGAGATCTCCCCGATGGTCTGCCATCAAACACGCATCTGCTCTAGGGTTGTCTGCTCGTTCTGTGAGAAGAATCCTCCATGAAGAATTGAAATTTCATCATGGTGCAGGAACTTAATCCACACGATTTTATTGCTCGTGAAAATGCATGTGAGACACTTTGCGAGGCCAGGTTCCTTTTTCTCTGAAGTTGTTTACCCATGAAATAATCGAGTGCCGGCCAGGAACACTAAACACATATTGAAATGTCTACGGAATGCACGTTGCGTTGCGATGATTGAGCGACTGCTTGAAAAAAAATGCCTGAACAGCGAAAGCATGTTCCAACTTTGTCCACTCCATGATGCTCACTGGGGTTCCTGAAAAATAAACACGAAATAATGCATGTTAAGAACCAAAATTTAAGCCCCACCCTCTCAAATAAGTCTATCCCTACCATCCTCAGAGCAACCATCGCTTCAGAGCGCCAAATTTAAATCAGCAAGTTGCTCTGCCCCACCCTGTATTTTAGTGATTTCAAAATGTTTGTCTTCCTCTAGTTTTAGTCGACATTTAGTCAATATTTTCATCTGTAAAATTTGACTGTTTCACCCAATAAATAGATTTTAATAAAGTTTCCAACTATTTTGAATGAACATTGACAGACGAGCACATATTTTAGCAGCTACAAATACAGTGTATCACAAAAGTGAGTACACCCCTCGCATTTCTGCAGATATTTAAGTATATCTTTTCATGGGACAACATTGACAAAATGACACTTTGACACAATGAAATTGGTCAAATTGGTGTGCATGGCTGTCACCCCAGGAGGAAGCCTCTTCTGAAGACGGTACACAAGAAAGCCGGCAAACAGTTTGCTAAAGACATGTCAAAAAAGCACATGGATTATTGGAACCATGTCCTATGGTCCGATGAGACGGGCGGGCTTTCTTGTGTACCGTCTTCAGAATAAGCTTCCTCCTGGGGTGACAGCCATGCACACCAATTTGATGTAGAGTGCGGCGTATGGTCTGAGCACTATAGGCTGACCCCCCATCTCTTCAATCTCTGCAGCAATGCTGACAGCACTCCTGTAATGAGTCACATGACGTTTTGGAGGGAAAGTGATGAGCAGTACTCAATTTGGACATTTAGGGATGTACGTAGTTTCTAAGGGGTGTACTCACTTTTGTTGCCAGGGGTTTAGATATTAATAGCTATATTTTGAGTTATTTTGAGGGGAAAATAAATGAACTGTATTTTATAAGCTGCACACAGACTACTTTTCATTTTGTCAAAGTGCGATTTTGTCAGTGTTGTCCCATGAAAAGATACTTAAAATCTGCAGAAATGCGAGGGGTGTAGTCATTTTTGTGATACACTGTATATTAGGGGTGTAAAAATCTCGGTTCAGTACGTACCTCGGTTTTGAGGTCACGGTTCGGTTCATTTTCGGTACAGTAAGAAAACAAAATGCAAAATATAAATGTGCTAGTTGTTTATTACACACCTTTGTGCTTTCAACAATAGGAACATTAGCCTATACAAAGCTAGAATTCTGCTCAAAAAGTAGCGGGTGTTTAAAGATAATCCAACAACAATTTGCCTTTCAGACCCCGCGTATTGGTCAGCTTTCTTTCTGAAAGAAAGAAGAAAAAAAGTCCTGTGCTTAAGAGAAAAGCAATCCCAATGACAAAAATTTTAACATGTATTTTACAACTGAAATGCCTCAATGAATCATTTCTTTTTTCTTGTGAACGGTTTTCAAAAGCTTTATTGGTGGATTTTCTCAAGTTAAAGCGCCCCACAGAAATTAATAAATTTAATTGTGTAATGAGGATCTGTGTATTATACTTATTATTTAATTACAGGTGTTTTAGCTCATTTCAATTTATTTTATTTAAATGGGCTATTATTTATTTTATTATGTGTTTATATTTTACAAATGTGATGTAATATTCATTTATATTGTATATTTTATGTTGTATAACTTTAGTTCCTATGTGAATATTAGTTCCTACTTGTTTTGTTGTGGTAGGAGGGTTTTGTATTGAACACGGGGCCGTGTTGGTTATTATTATAGCAGAGAGTAAATCAACAAAGACAAGTCAACTGTGCCCCGATCTACCACTCAAGAGATCTGATGGACTCAAAAAGTGGGTTACGATTGCATATTAGTTTGAAAAATGACTGGATCCACCGTATTTTTACACGAGTGACTTCTGGTCTGCGCGATCCTAGCTACCGGTAGTAGTATTGACGCAGGAGGGTCGTGTCTCGCGTCAAATAATAAACTCTGCTGTTCTTTTCGTGTGCGTCGTGTTGAGCTGTTTCTGGGACGCGTCTAACATGCGGCTGCACTGCGACTGGTGTGGATTGGCTGTTTGATGCCCGCGTTTCACTGCGTTCTCGCGGCGGCCACGTTGTCGCGCCGTTGACGTTTCTAGGTTATACTGTCGTACTGTGTTGGTCCTCATTATAGTAGAGAAGACAGAGTAAATCTACACAAAGAAACTGTAACCCGATCGACTCACAGCCTCGAACACATTATGTCAGAAACTCGTTCGGTACGCCTCCGTTCCGAACAGAAGCACCACGTACCGAAACGGTTCAATACAAATACATGTACCGTTACACCTTTACTGTATATCATGTGATAATACACAGGAAAAAGGTACATTATTTTCATTTAATTATACCCACCTGGATGCCACGAACTGTATGTTTAAAAAAAAAAAAAAAAAAAAGTTGCCTGAGAGTTTAAGAGAACGTTTGCCATTAGCAATAGCCTAATACCCTAACACAAACATGAATACTATGCTATGCTAACGCTTCAAGTTACATTTAGTGTGTGATGATCACTCAGCACAGACCTTAAAAGGCTAAAGCGAAATGACATTGTCTCTTGCCAAGATAAGATGACAAATCTTACCTTGTGTGTCTCAAAACAACAATAGAGAGACTGGAGAGGACACTTGTGGGTGAGTTGGGGGTGCGCAGCACAGCACATGAGTGACACAACCAGACACTGCTATGATGCAGGCTAACTACACATAAAATGTCACACACTGTGAGCGCGAGACGGAAACTATGGCGCATTTTGGTCTCGTTCTCGTCTCGTCAGATGAAAACTGGCATTTGTGTCGTTATGTTTTAGTCTCCAAAGACACGTTTTTAGCTTGTTATAGTCTCATCCTCGTCATGAAAAAATTGTTCCTTGACGAAATATTTTCATCATAGTCATTGTTGACGAAAACAACACTGCCGTTCGGGCAGCGTTCTTGGAATTGAATATCTGCTCCTCTCCTCTCCTCAGGTACGAAACACTTGCCGTCGCCACGGAAGCGGAAAGCCGCCAAGACCCCGAGCAGCCCCTCAAGACGGGCAGCAAGAGGCTGACCGTGAGTCTGAACCCCGCTGTGATGTCACTTGTTCCTGTGTCGGCCATTAGCGCTCGTTAACGCTAACAAGCCCAATTTGCGAAAATAAACTCATTGACACGGCTCCTTCGATGCTTCTGGCGTCGTCTTAGTTGTACTTGGCACGGAGGATCTTTACTTGCACCCGGTTGACCTCCCATTAGCATTCATGGAAAGCTTTATGTAGCACACTAGTAACCGTGACAACAGACTGATTTAAAGCACCACATAAGGAAAATAATGAGGTGTATACAGCGAGAATGTAAACATGTCACTGAAATGTTCACAAACAGTTGAATTACCGTTGCTCTGATACCGATACAAGCATCGGTACTGATACGTCATTAAAACGACGTCATCGGTATCGGCGAGTACTCAGAAATAACGTGACGATGCTTTGCGATATGTACTTTTCGAGATTATGTTTACAACCGTTGGTCGTCCCTGTCAAAATGGCCGCAAGCTACATACACCACTGTGAATTGAATCCAATTAACTCCAAAAAATTTCAAGTGAGATGGTTGCAATCCCTCCCGCTTTTAAAGATTTGGACGGCTAGCACTGTTAATGGCAGCCAATGAGCTAAGAATTACAATGTGATCTTCGATTGGCCAAGACTCTCCCACCAATGAGGTTATTAATAGTAGACGTCCAATCCGTTTGAAGTGGGAGGGTAACAACTAGGGCTGCAGCTACCCATTATTTTATTAGTCGATTTATCGATGAACTAATCGAGTAATCGGATAAGGAACATAAAAAATTAAAATACCTGAGCTGAGCCTAAAACGGTATAAAAAAATAAATTAGGGCTGTCAAATGATTAAAATTTTTAATCGAGTTAATCACAGCTTAAAAATTAATCGTAATTAATCGCAATTCAAACCATCTCTAAAATATGCCATATTTTTAAGTAAATTATTGTTGGAATGGAAAGATAAGACAAGACTGATATATACATTCAACATACTGTACATAAGTACTGTAATTGTTTATTATAACAATAAATCCACAAGATGTCTTTAACATAGAAAGACTTGTTATTCTTAAAGGATAAATGTGAGTTTGTACATTGTGACTAAATATTGCTATCGAGTGTATTTGTTGAGCTTTCAGTAAATGATACTGTAGCGATTTAACTTCTGCCCAAATGCATGATGGGTGCAACCATGCATAAATTGTTGCAACCATGACTGTGTGTGGTGCCCGCAAATGCTATATCTTCTCTGCGTTGCGTACAGTACATGGTGTTAAGAAAATATCAACGTCTTCCATTCTTCCCACGTCGATTTTCACACCATTTATAGATATTGTGTTAGAGATGTCAATTAAAAGTTGCTTGATGCTGTTCCTTAGCACTGTACTGTATATAAGTAAATCAGCGCCATTTTAGGCTGTTTGCGGTGATGCGTGAGTAGGTCGTTCCGCGCATGCGTTAATTGTGTTAAATATTTTAACGTGATTAATCAAAAAAATAAATTATCGCCCATTAACGCGATAAATTTGACAGTCCTAAAGTAAAGATCTTAGTACAACAAAAGTACAATTGGCTAACTTACATAGCAAAAGTCCGCTAGCTTAAGTGCTATAAAATGCCAACTTTTTTTTTTTACAATGCTCTTAACAAATGGTTCAGGCAATATACCTGTAAACGAAATTATAGGGCTGTCAAACGATTACAATTTTTAATCGAGTTAATTACAGCTTAAAAATTAATTAATCATAATTAATCGCAATTAATCGCAATTCAAACCATCTATAAAATATGCCATATTTTTCTGTGAATTATTGTTGGAATGGAAAGATAAGACACATGTTTTTTTACAATGCTCTTAACAAAGCGTTCAGGCAATATACCTGTAAACTAAATTATAGGGCTGTCAAATGATTAAAATTTTTAATCGAGTTAATTACAGCTTAAAAATTAATTAATTGTAATTAATCACAATTAATCGCAATTCAAACCATCTATAAAATATGCCATATTTTTCTGTAAATTATTGTTGGAATGGAAAGATAAGACACAAGATGGATATATACATTCAACATACGGTACATAAGGACTGTATTTGTTTATTATAACAATAAATCAACAAGATGGCATTAACATTATTAACATTCTGTTAAAACGATCCATGGATAGAGGGACTTGTAGTTCTCCAAAGAAAAATGTTAGTACAAGTTATAGACATTTTCTATTAAAACCCCTCTTAATGTTTTTGTTTGAATAAAATTTGTAAAATTTTCAATCAAAAAATAAACTAGTAGCCCGCCATTGTTGATGTCAATAATTACTTACACAATGCTCATGGGTGCTGAAGCCTATAAAATCAGTCGCACCCAAGCGCCAGCAGAGGGCGGCAAAACTCCATAAAACACAACAAGTGAGCATTTCACTGTACTGTCATTTAAATCTGTCTGAGTGGGGCATCTGCGTTAATTGCGTCAAATATTTTAACGTGATTCATTAAAAAAAATTAATTAACGCCCGTTAACGCGATAATTTTGACAGCCCTACTAAATTATGAATGCAAACATTAGCTCAAACAAAAACTTAGCTTATGTTTACACGGAGCAGCTGGATTCAGCCATGTGAAATGAGGCAGACCAGAGGGCAGTGTATCCACCCCAATCAATAAAACGAAATGCAAACACTTTCAAAATAAACCATTACAATGCCACTTTAATTAAACGAATACTCGAAGCAACTAAATTTAATTTGAATATTTTTTTCTATACTATACTATATTCGAATACTCAAGTTATTCAATTAATCGTTGCAGCACTAGTAGCAACCATCCTACTTCAAATGGATTGGACGTCTATTAACGTCAATATCAGATAATGAGTTAAAGCAACACTTGGTAACTTTTCAGTTTTGTCGAATTTGTCGAGGTAGACTGCTTTTCCCATGAGTATCAGAACTGTGTTTCCCATTAAGACGAGCGCAGACCCGCACCGTGTTGTAAAATTATCAAAAGTCAGTCTTACTTTTACTACAAATGAATATCAACTCCAAAAATCAGTTATCGGTCCCGCTAACTTCGAATAATGCGTATCGGTCTTGAAAAACTTAAATCGGTCGATCTCTTCACCTGATAGGTTGCTGTGGCAACAAAGGTGTCATCTAGCATAAAGTGACATCATGAACAGTCAAAACCCATCATAGTTGCTCAGACTGAGAAGCATCTTGTCCATATCTGATATGAAACTACCTTCCTTATGTGGTTTCAATCAGTTTCACAAAATCAGATTTTTGTGATTTGTGACTGTACAGACTACAAAATACCCATCCAGTTACAATCTGGATGGGCTAAAATCAATTTTTGACTAGATGTAATTACTTGTTATATTCATTGACCGAAATATGCCTACACATCACTAAAATTCACAATATCGCCTGCTCCTAATGAGTGCTTTCCCCGCAGCCTGACTGGACGTTGATTCTAGGCGAGCAAGCCCTGGACATCTCCGTGCCGTGCTTCTCCCACTCGGCCATGTTCATCTTCGTCCTGGGCGAGCGGAACCTTTATTGCTTGCGAGACAATGGGCTTATTTACTTCATGAAGAAGTTGGAGTTCAACCCCAGCTGCTTCTTGCCGTATGCCTCATGTGAGTTTACATGAATAGACATCCATACATGCATTTTTCCCATAAAAAAGCACAGAAATTATGACCTGGATGCTCTGATGAAAGCAGTTGTGTTTCCTTTGGTGTTATACCAACACATGTGCCGCCATTTTGACCCCCTCCTTGCCAGAGATGGGCGGTAGTACATTACATTTACTTGAGTAACATTTAGGGAGAAATTTACCGTACCCCTTGTTTGTGGTTTTAAAAAAAGTAGGTATTTTAGTTGACCCTCGTATAGGTCGCATCACTTTCTGAGAGATTTCTGGGCCATTTTTTGGATGGATTTTGTTATTTATTGATTATTATTTAGCCAAGTACACAACACAAATGATGCCAATGTGGTAATTATATTAAATTTCTGTTTTTTCTTAAGTCATAACCGTCTCACGGTAACCCTTCCTCATCATGATGGTTGGAAGCTCTCAAATTCCTCTTCATCATCATTATCACTTTAAAACATGTTACTCAATTTTTTGTGTGCGCCTGCATGTTCCCGCGGGGTCTTAAAAAGTCTTAAAAGCATTGAATTTATAAATAGATACCTGAAAAAGTATTGAATTTACATATCTGGGTCTTAAATTTTACGATGTATAACTTTTCCGTGTCTCATTTCTCCTCAAAAGTGTCATTTTGATTAAATAAACGTAACCTCAATTAATAAACTGGGCGAAGGAGCCAGTCATTGAGAACTCAATGCAGCCAGAGGTCAAAATCGTCAATAGCAAGCACTGATGGATTATGGGATATTATGTAGTTCTTTTGACTTGCTAACTCAGTGCTTCTCAATTATTTTCTGTTACCCCCCCCCCTCCCCGGAAGACGTAAATGTTCCGCACCCCCCCAACTCTCTGCCACCACATACTGTAGTATCATTTGTATATAAAATCCTTATTATAAGTACAACTCTGTATAACATTTTGTTCTTTTTGATATTAACAAAAAACATAATATAGATCAACTTATAATAAAGTGTAAAAAAAACAAAACAAAAAACCCCACATCCATTCTGCAAAAATCCACTCAAGATACATGTTTGACTGTTTACTGCTGAAAAATAAAATTTACTAAAATCAATAAATAATAATAAATTCAAATTGATTAGCAACATTAACTCATGAGGACAATAAGTCGAACAATTGGACCAAAAAAAAAAAAAAAAATTAATTCGCCAAAAGGGTAGTGTCATTGGACAGAGGGACAGTTTTTATTTTTGCTGCAGGCAGTATCCGCTCCTTTGCTATGGTGTTGGGTTATTTTGCACTGAGCAGCTTGGTATGCCACCTTATATGATGCTGACAATGCTCGCTGGTTTACTGATGTAACACTAACAAAGCGGAGGATTGTTGACAATATTTGGCACTCGCTATAAAAAATAATTACTATTCACTGTTTGAGAAGTACTTTGCTAACCCAAGGCAAAACAGCGTTGAGTCAATGAAAGATGACTACAAATATGGCTGTCCCGCGTGAATTCCGTGTCACGATGGGAGTCTCGACAAAATGTCATGCTATACACCTCACAGACGCAATTTCTTTTTTTTACACCTAGCCAAACATTTCATATTAGAGGGATGGGGAAATGTAAATTCAACGAAGCATGGTTGAGTAAACAATCCTTTCGCATTTGGCTCAAACCAGTGGATAGCAGTGTGCTCGAGGTTTTTCGCATTTCATGCAAAAAAAAGAAAAAAAAACAGCTGGGTACAATAGGCATGAAGGCGCTAGAGTCCCATCATAAATCCTCCAAGAACACAACCTCCATGAGAGGAAAGAAACAAACTCCCTCCATTGCCGGTGTTTTTCAATTTGCCTGTTTAAGCCAGCCAGATGCTCACAAGCCTGAAGAGACAGAAGCTAAAGCCAGCCAGTAACCTGCTAATATAAGTGAAGCAACAGCAGCTAATACTAACTAGCCAGCTAGCTGCTAGTGCTGCTTCCCCAGCCCAGCTACGATTGCTAGTGGATGTACGCACATCGTTTGGATCCACAGCAACTGTTATGTACTTCCTTGCTTTAAGTCAGTACTTCTCAAATAGTGGGGCGCGCCCCCCTAGGGGGGCGCAGAGCGATGCCAGGGGGGCGCATGTGACCTCGGGGAACATGCTTTTTTTTTGTTTTTTTGCCGTACTTGAATAAAGTGTACTTGCACATCCACTCAGTGGGTGGCAGTGGCGCTCTCATTTTCTGAGTGCGCGCAGTATTTTTGAACTAAGGAAGAGCACTCAGCACACACAGAAAACAGATATGAAGAGCAGTGTGCCGCCGCCGCCGCTATCGAAAGCCGCTTTCCGACTGGACTCACTCACGCAGCGACCCACTGTCTTGTCCGGTGTTCTGACAAATTTTGCAAACCATCAAAAATTGCTACCTTGCGGTTTTGCGCATGCGCGTAACGTTAAAAATGGCCGCGAATGCAGCGATTCCAAAGTAAACACGACAAACTTTCTTTAAAGAAAGGAATATTTACTTAGGTTTGGCCATGTAAAGACATGTACAAAAGTTCTCAGACACATCCGACCATGTTAGCTGCACACAGCAACTGCACCCTGCGCTCTCACTGTTAATGACGTCGCCGTGTCGTTAAGTATTAATTTACGCCATTTTCGTGTTGCACATGTATGTTTATGATGTATCTAGTTTAGTTAGCACCTTTGGATAACATTGAGAGTCCAACTGAATGTAAAAGAGGGCATTTTCAGCTCCACAAAAGCTTTGGGAGCAACATTTTATAAGGGAGCAAATTTTGATAGAACATGTCTAAAAATAATTATAGCAGACAGCTAGAAGCCAAATCAATTAAGACGCCACTTAAAGACATTAGATCCCAATATCATTGATAAGCCGCTTGATTGTTTTTAAGTGAAAACGTGCCGAATATTGCCAACAATCGTCCTGCTTTGTCAGTGTTATATCAGTAAACCAGTGAGCATTGACATTGTTAGCATGCTCATTGCAAAATAACTCCACACTATTGCAAAGGAGGTAAATACTGTGAGCAGCAAAAATAAAAACTGTCCTTCTGTCCAAGGACACTTTTTTTTGAGTCCATTTTTTGGCATATTGTCCTCATGAGTGAATGTTTCTAATCAATTTTAATTTGTTATTATTTACTGATTTTATTATTTTATTTTTCTGTATCAAATGGTCAAAAATGTACCGAGTGTATTTTTTACAGTTTGGATGTGACTTTTTTTGAAATTCAGGCAAATTGATGCGTGTCAAGTCTTCTCTGTTACAAACAAAACAATGTTAATAAAGTTTATTATAAGTTGATCTATGTTACTTTTTTTCTTTATTAGAAACAAAGGACTCAATGTTAGGCAGATGCGTATTTATAATAGTAATTTTATAGACAAATGATAATATTTACAGTGGCGGCAGAGAGTTTGAAGGGGCGCGAAACATTTACGTCTTTCTTGGGGGGGCGTAACAGAAAATAATTGAGAAGCACTGCTCTAAGTACATGTAAGGCCGAGACTTGAATGGAACAACACTTCTTTATTCAGTGTACTTCTCAGCATATGTGTCACCGAAACATCACAGAGATTCCTTTTATACTGTAATACCACACCCACAGGAAGTGCACACTATGGCAACAACATTGTGACATAAATATGTGACATCTCCTATTCTCCTCACCCTTTGCATAACATGTCCAAGAAATAAACACAAAAATACCTCCTGTTTTTCCCCCATTACTTATTACTTATAAATCCAATCTATCAGGCGGTCGCCTGTCGCGTGCAGGATAACGACGTTCAACAGTCACTTCCGATTTTCCACTTGTGGAAACCGGTTCCGATGCTGTTTCAGGTTCCGGTTGTGCATTGGTTGAATTAGACACAATTACAGCAAGATTGTATGGGTTTGACACATCCGGTAAGCTAGAAATTTCTGATATTTTTGGCACATCCGGTAAGCTAGGCATTTCTGGTATAATTACACTGCTAGGATCATCACAATCAATAGACAGTTCTGGAGTAGTGTCTGGTGTTCCCAACAATTGATCCACATGGCGACGCCAAACACCATCAGCTGTCTGAACTGTGTAGGAAACAGGCCCAGTTTGAGCAATGATGGTGGCAGGGGCCCACTTTTCCTTACTCTGATAACTCCGGGCCGTAACAGAGTCACCAGGTGCAAAAACTCGGTTCTTGGAATGCAGGTCTCTGTACTTGACTTGTTTCCGTTGATCCATTTGAACAATCTCGCTCAGGGTTGGTGGTTTCAGAAGATCCATGCCAGTTCGCATCTCTCGAGAAAACATTAGGCCCGCTGGTGATACCTTGGTAGTTGCATGCACAGATGTTCGGTATTTGAGGAGAAATTTGTGTCGTCTCTGATGGAGTGTACTTTGCCCTTGTGATGCTTTGAGAGCATGTTTGAGGGTCTGCACAAACCTCTCTGCCAAGCCGTTGGTTGCCGGGTAATAGGGAGCCGACTTAATGTGTTGAACCCCATTGGCTTGCAGGAATTCAACCATTTCTTTGGACACAAATTGGGGCCCGTTGTCTGACACGAGTTGTGCAGGGGCTTCGAAACGACTAAACATCTCCCCTAACTTCTCAATTGCCTTTTCCGATGTGGTTGATTTCATGATAGCTACCTCTGGTCACTTACTATGGGCATCGATAGCAACCAGAAACATTCGATTTTCAAAAGGCCCCGCAAAGTCAATATGAATGCGACGCTTCACCCTATGGTGTGGGTGCTGTCATCTCCCATGTGTTCCCGAACGGAGATGAAAGACCAATTGCTTTCGCATCGAGAACACTTAACAAAGCAGAGTCAAACTATGCTCAATTGGAACGAGAAGCATTGAGCATTATTTTTGGTGTGAGGAAGTTCCACCAATATTTGTATGGAAGTAAGTTTACTTTGTTAACAGATCACAGACCACGGGATCTCATGCAGGAATCCCTTCGCTGGCTGCTGCTCGTCTTCAGAGTTGGGCTTTGTTGTTATCAGCTCACTCATACGACATCAAGTATCGTAAATCTGATTTGCATTGAAAGTGGCGACGAGGATGGGATAACACTTCTTTATTCAGTGTGCTTCTCAGCATATGTGTCACAGAAACATCACAGAGATTCTTTTTATACTGTAATACCACACCCACAGGAAGTGCACACTAATGGCAACAGCATTGTGACATAAATGTCACAGCAACCATGAAAGCAGAGGTGTCGTGGTTGCCCAAGAGTTAAGATGAAGCTCGCCATGCTAAATGCTAATGCTAACAAGAATGCCTCTATTTGGCCCTTTGTCTGTGGTCTGTGTCTGCACTGTGGTGATGTAGCCTGAGTAGCTATTCAATATGCTGCATACATTCCACATTTCCACTTTCGAAAAACAAATTAACAGAAATTCACAGATTTTGTTTTTCTTGGTCGATATGGCTGTGATATAGGTATTACGTTTGAAAAGAATTGTCTTTATTAGGTCTTAAAATGTCTTAAATTTACCTTGAGGAAACCTATAGGAACCCTGTCCTATAGCACCCTCTTGAGGTCACTTGGCGAAATTGTTCGTTGTGAAAGCCAAAATGGCTGCACGACGTACACTGTTTCAGCTTCAGCCATGATGTCGGTCTTTATTTATTCTTTGGGCAAGCTTTGTCCATGAATACTGTTTGCCTAAAGTACAGCACATACAGTATTTTTATTGTTGTACGAAAATTTGTATTTTTTATATTAGACATTTGTAGATTATTTTGAGTGTAACTTGTCTGTATAGTTAGCATACGTAGCTAATGCCGAGTTGTATGTCTATTCAGTTTTATGACGGTCTAAACCGGGCAATGGTCAGAGCGAGGAAAGCATATCTGGCGTATCGGTCGCGCCCTCATTTTTGGGTGAAAATTTCGGTTAAAAAAATTTGCGACCTATATTCGGTATATTTAAGAGGGTTTTAGTTTTATCACAATATAGTTTTTACTTGAGTAGATATGTGAAGAAGATACGCTACTTTTAAGCAGCTACTTTTGACTGCACTAGAGTTGCTAGAGTCACTTGTCCTATGATCACGCCGATGTGTTCAATCACGGGGCGTCTATAAAGCAACGTAAACTACTTAACACTAAGCGCTGCCATTACTTGAAAGCATGAATTTCAACATCTTAGTTTTTATTTGGGCACACATAAACCACAAAAAAACGGAAATTAAATTGTTTTAATTTCATTGTAGGAAACAGGAGTTCTCCACGAGAGAGCACTCATGCTTTTTGGACAGGTGAAGTTTCATTTCTGTAGATTTTTCTTGTTGGAATTCGATGATTTTTGTGTATTTTTTGGCCTAATATGGTCATGTAATAGTTTAAACTACAGTATGATAATAACTACCGTATTTAGCAACTTTTTATTTAAAAAAAAAAAATCACTTTATCAGCAGTTATTCATTACTTGAATATTCTCTTCAGTGAATGTTTTTTTGGGGGGGAATTGAGTACCTTCTTGGATGACTTTTTGTACTTGAGTTGTATTGTTTTTAAGTAACTGTCTTACTCGAGTACAATTTTTGGCTACTCTACCCACCTCTGTTCCTCGCTGACCGTCGACGTATTTGACCCATAGCGCCGTGTTTATTTTGCGTGTGGCCATCGCCGCAGGTCTAGTATTTATGTCTCATGTTTCAAAGGAAACTGCATGTGAGTTCAGATGTACTTTTTGCCATTTAAAGCGCAGCTACTTGCCGAAATGTAAATGTTATGATGTCATCACTCGGGTTATTCTCCGCTTTGCGGCTGCAGAGTTTATCACGTGTATTTTAACTCTTTTCCAGTCCTAAAAATAAAGATATTATACGAGCTGGGTGGCTAAAGAAAAGCCTAGGCATACGTGCAGCTTTCTCATTTTAACTTTTTCCAAACTTTAAAACTCATTTCTGTTTCTTTCCGTGGTGGTGTAGCACCAAATTATCTTCCTTTTAATAAAAAGATCAAGCTTTACATTAAGTAATTCAACGAGAAATAACCACAGAGTAACCTTTATGTGTAATGTACGACATTCTCCCTTTGCCCTTTAAAAAAGAAATTCAAATAAAAAGTACTTTTATGACAGTCATAACGTTTGCACTAATACATATTTTCTACTTGTTTTCCATTTAGTGAGCAATGGCAGCACCAACCTGTTGCTAGGCAACCACACCAACATGCTGCTGGTGTACCAGGACGTCACGCTCAAGTGGGCTGCCCAGCTCGCTTTCGTGCCCGTGGCGCTTCGGGTCGCCAACTTCCCGTGAGTGTGACACGCACGTACATGCTGTAGACAATTGTGGTAGATGTCCGATCCATTTGAACAAGGAGGGATGGCAGTAAATGATCACGTTTCAGTGCAATTGATGAATTCACCAACGATGTACGGTGCTGGCCAAAAGTATTGGCACCCAAGCAATTCTGTCAGATAATGCTCAATTTCCCCCAGAAAATGATTGCAATTACAAATGCTTTGGTAGAAATATTATAATATTATTTTTAGGGCTGTCAAAATTATCGCGTTAACGCGTGGTAATTAATTTTTTAAATTAATCATGTTAAAATATTTGACGCAATTAACGCACATTTCCCGCTAAGAAAGTATTCTGCCTTTTGGTAAGTTTTACAGCAAGGCTTTTTGTGCTGTCCAACAGCGAAAAGGGAAAGTTGATTGCGACGGCCGACGATTGAAGGATAGGTGGAATTTGGACTACTTCCTCACTAAAATACCGTATTTTTCGGACTACAAGTCGCTCCTGAGTATAAGTCGATCCAGCCATAAAATGCCCAACGAAGAGAAAAAAAACATATACAAGGCAATTTAATATAAAAATTAGGGCTGTCAAAATTATCGCGTCAACGCGCGGTAATTGATTTTTTAAATTAATCACGTTAAAATATTTGACGCAATTAACGCACATGTCCCGCTCAGAAAGTATTCTGCCTTTTGGTAAGTTTTACAGCAAGGCTTTTTGTGCTGTCCAACAGCGAACTCTTGTGGTCGCTTTGCGACATGGTTTATTGTTTTCTTGCCAGTTCATTATGGCTGCACGACGTCTCGGGCTGATAATGTTGTGCTTATATGATCCTTGGACATGATTTGTCCGTAAGTATGGTTGTTGTAAAGAATGTACATATTATGTTAGTAAGCGAAATGTTATATTGTTTGTATGAGACGCTTTTTGTTTATGTTTAGTGAACCTGTATAGCGTGCTAAGCTAACGTTGTTGCTAATGCAATGCTTGTGTACTTTTATTTTGTAGTTTTACGATGGTCTGAAGAGGACAATGGTTTGAGGCCATTTTATTAATAAATCAGATGAAAAAGGCAGAAGTCTAATTATTAAGGCGTCGTTCACTAGCTGTCTAGCTTTGGAAAAAGTAGACGCTTCGGAGTGAGGACAGCATAGACAGATTTAAATGACAGTAGAGTGAAATGCCCACTACAGTCCTTATGTACCGTATGTTGAATGTATATATCCATCTTGTGTCTTATCTTTCCATTCCAACAATTTATTTTACAGAATATATGTATAATTTACAGAAAAATATGGCATATTTTATAGATGGTTTGAATTGCGATTAATTAATTTTTAAGCTGTAATTAACTCGATTAAAGATTTTAATCGTTTGACAGCCCTAATTATTTTGCTTGCAATGAAAAAAACACAAAAGAGAATGGGGAAAAAAATTAAATCATTATTGTTTTACACAAAACTCCAGAAATGGGCCGGACAAAAGTATTGGCACCCTTTGAAAAATCATGTAATGCTCCTTTAATTTGTGTAATTAACAGCACCTGTTACTTGCCTCCGTGAAGTTGGCCCCCCCATCAGACGCAAATTTGTATCAAAATTATGTCAATCATTTGTGCTACGTTAGTGCTGGTTTGTGCTGCGCTAAGTTTCGTATTAATAACTGCAAAACGATGGCTGCACAAACGAAACTTAGTGCAGCACAAACCAGCACTAACGTAGCACAAACGATTGACATAATTTTGATACAAATTTGCGTCTGATGGGGGGCTGAGAGTGACGTCATCCCTATAAATTAATATCAATATCTCTAAAACTGTAGCAGTTCAAACAAAACTTTTTACAGCACAAACCAGCACTAACGAGGCACAATCAAATGACACCAGTGGGGTTCCATTCTGCCATAGATGGGGGGCTGGGTGAACTCTAGATGACCTAAAAAAAAAAATTTTTTTTAAATTAATAAGTGCAAAACGATGGCAGCACAAACAAAACTTTTTGCAGCACAAACCAGCACTAATGTAGCACAAACGATTGAGATAATTTTGACACAAATTTACGTCTGATGGGGGGCCAACTTCACAGAGGTCTGTTACTTACCTGTGGCACATAAGAGGTGTTGGCAAAAACTAAATCACACTTGCAGACAGTTAAAATGGATTAAAGTTGACTCAACCTCTCTCCTGTGTCCTTGTGTGTACCACATTGAGCATGGAGCAAAGAAAGAAGACCAAAGAACTGTCTGAGTACTTGAGAAGCCAAATTGTGAAGAAGTATGGGCAATCTCAATGCTACCAGTCCATGTCTACCGTGCGCAGTAGAGGCGTGTGAAATTTCCGATTCTTAGATTATTCACGATTCGGCCATGGAAGATTCGAGAACGATTCACAAACATCCAAATTCCGATTATTGAATTATACCAGGTAAAGCGGAACTAAAACAGTCAGCGCGGTCTTCGGGACGCAATGAGGAATGGACCGAGAGCAAATATCATGTTCAACTCATGCCGTTAGATAAAAAAAACAATCATACCTGACTGCAACCAACAGCCGCTACAAGCAATGCCCAGTTGCTAGTTGCTATAAACATACGGCTATTGTATATATCACATATATGTAAAACGAGGTGCAAAATGACGGACAGCCGCGATGTTAGAACATGTATTAGAGAACTAGATGCGAAATGACTGACTCGGCCGGCGTTAGCAAACAGCCGCCATCTTAGAGCAGTAGACTTCTCTTAAAGGCTCTGTTGTAGCGAACCTAATTAACTTCTTATCTAAAAAAAAAACCTCCTAAATCGGCAATCTTGACTAGAATCTATAAATGATGAAAAAGTTTTAAAAGTTTGATATGAAAAAGTAGACAGAAGGGAAGTTATGGAAGAACGGGAGCAATTTTAACAACTTTAACGGTTGATTCACAACACTGAATTCATTGAATTTAGTTTAAACCTGCTGATACAGAATGAGGACTTGAGTATTTTATTTACTGTTTTTAACTGTTAAAACTGCTAAAATAGTAGTTTGGTTTTGCCAGAGAGGATTTTTTAAAAACAATTTTGGAAGTAATGTACAAAACATTAAAAGAGGGGAGGGTGGGGCATCAGTAAACGATTTATAATCGAATCGGAGCCTCTGAATCGTAATCGAATCGTTAGGTGCCCAAAAATTCCCACCTCTAGTGCGCAGTGTCATCATTAAGTGTAAAGCCCATGGCACTGTGGCTAACCTCCCTAGATGTGAACGGAAAAGAAAAATTGACGAGAGATTTCAACGAAAGATTGTACAGATCCTGGATAAAGAACCTCGACTAACATCCAAACAAGTTCAAACTGTCCTGCAGTCCGAGAGTACAATAGTGTCAACCCGTACTATCCGGCGGCGTCTGAATGAAAAGGGACTCTATGGTAGGATACCCAGGAAGACCCCACTTCTGACCCAGAGACATTAAAAAGCCAGACTGGAGCTTTCCAAAACTTACCTGAGAAAGCCAAAAACGTTTTGGAAGAATTTTCTCTGGTCAGATGAGACAAAAGTAGAGCTTTTTGTGGAAATGCATCAACACCGAGTTTGCAGGAAAAAAACGAGGCCTTCAAGAAAAGAAAACGGTCCCCACAGTCAAACATGGTGGAGGTTCCCTGATGTTTTGGGGTTGCTTAGCTGCCTCTGGCACTGGACTGCATGGCCGTGTGCATGGCATTATGAAGTCTGAAAACCACCAACAAATTTTGCAGCATAATGTAGGGCCCAGTGTGAGAAAACTGGGCTTTCTTGTGTACTGTCTTTAGAAGAGGCTTCCTCCTGGGGTGACACCCATGCACACCAGGTTGATGTAGAGTGCGGCGTATGGTCTGAGCACTAACAGGCTGACCCCCCACCTCTTCAATCTCTGCAGCAATGCTGAAAGAACTCCTGTAACGAGTCACATGACATTTTCGAGGGAAAATGACAAGCAGTACTCAATTTGGACATTTAGGGATTTACTTAGTTTCTAAGGGGTGTACTCACTTTTGTTGCCAGGGGTTTAAATATTAAGGGCTATATTTTGAGTTATTTTGTGGGGAAAATAAATTATTATATAAGCTGCACACAGACTACTTTTCATTGGGTCAAAGTGTAATTTTGTCAGTGTTGTCCCATGAAATAATATACTTAAATATCTGGAGAAATGCGAGGGGTGTACTCACTTTTGTGATACACTGTAATCTTAGTCCATTCTTCTCTACAAAACTGCTGTAGTTCAGTCAGATTCCAGGAATGTGTGGCATGAATCGCTGTCTTTAGGTCATCCCACAACAACTCAATGGGGTTCAAGTCTGAAGTTCATTTACATCCGACTTTTGGATCCTTGTCTTCTTGCAGGATCCATCCTCTTTTTAGCTTCAATTGTCTAACAGACGTTCTCAGTTTTCCCTGCAAAACATCCTGATAAACGTTTGAATTCATTCTTCCATTAATAATTGCAAGTTGTCCAGGCCCTGAGGTAGCAAAACAGCCCGAAATCATGATGCTCCCTCCACAATGCTTCACAGTGGGGATGAGGTGTTGATGTTGGTGAGCTGTTCCATTTTTCCTCCACACATGACGTTGTGTGTTTCTCCCAAACAATTCAACTTTGGTTTCATCAGTCCACAAAATATTTTGCCAAAACTTCTGTGGAGTGTCCAAGTGCCTTTTTGCGAACATGAAACTTGCAACGATGTTTTTATAAACCGGAGTTGAGTCCTCCCATGATCACCATTCTTGGCCATAGTTTTACATATAGTTGATGTGTGCACAGAGCTATTGGACTGTGCCAGTGATATCTGTAAGTCGTTAGCAGACACTCTAGATTTTTTTTTTAACCGCTCTGGGTATTCTGCGCTGAACTCTTTGGAGGACAGCCACTCCATGGGAGAGAAGCAATAGTGCCAAATTCTCTCAATTTGTAGACGACTTCTCTGACTGTCGTTTGATGAACATCCAGACTTTTAGAGATGGTTTTGTATCCTTTCCCAGCTTTATACAAATCAACACTTCTTGATCGCAGGTCTTCAGATAGCTCTGTTGACCGAGCCATGATGCACATCAGACAATGCTTCTAGTTAAGACATTTCTTACCAGGTGTGCGTTTTATAGTGGGCAGGGCAGCTTTAAACCACTCATCAGTGATTGGGCACACACCTGACTTAAAATGTTTGGTAAAATTGGTTTCAATTGCTCTTTAAGTCTCCTTAGGCAGAGGGTTCACTTACTTATTTTTCCCCCTTCTGTCATTGTTTGCATACTATCCTCATTAAAATACGAAAACCTATTAATGTCTTGGTAGTTTTAGTTAAAGCAGACACTGTTTTCTCATCTGTGTGATTTTGACAAAGATCAGATCACATTTGATGGTGATTTTATGCAGAAATGTGAGAAGTTCCAAAAGGTTCAGATACTTTTTCATACCACTGTATAATAAATCTATCCAAAATTATCTCAACACCTGCCAACCTGGGTTCTTTGGTGTCTTTGCTTGCGTTCAACATCAGCGGCAGTGGGAGGTAGCATCCCACCGTGGACAAAATGGGCCTTCTGCGTTAGTGTTTCCGTCACAATCGGCTGCGTGCGTGAGTGTGTTTCCGCAGCAGTTAAAGCCGACATTTTAACGCTGGCGATTTCCTCCTACGCAGGTGCGGAGCCTCAACCTGAACCCCGCCACCCTCGCGTTTGTGTGTGTTATGTGTGTGTTGGTCTGGAAATACGACACATCTGCAACCATTTAACACACACTCACTCAATCCGTTAAAACACGTTATTGCATCACTTAGCATTTCCTGCTGCTCTCTTTTCCCATTTTTGTTCTGTCAGGAAACATTGGATGAATTTGACATATGTAAAAATGAAATAGGATTTGTCCCCATAATAGTGCTCCCCTCATATAATATTTTCCCCCCCACACCCTTTGACCGATTCGCACCATTCCAACATCCAAACGTTTATATTAGGGCTGTCAAGCGATTAAAATTTTTAATCGAGTTAATTACAGCTTAAAAATTAATTAATCGCAATTCACACCATCTATAAAATATGCCATATTTTTCTGTAAATTATACATATATTCTGTAAAATGTTGGAATGGAAAGATAAGACACAAGATGGATATATACATTCAACATACGGTACATAAGGACTGTAGTGGGCATTTCACTCTACTGTCATTTAAAGGGTATGTAGTGCCCTGGGAAATTTTAATATTCCATCATTTATCCATAAACGCATGCCTTTTGTATTCATATCATGCCACTTCGTGTAATTACAAGAAAATGAGAGAAATTTGGCTCGATTGTCAAGCTAAAACGACCGGCGCCCGAGATCTGGCAGATTGTGTGCGTGATGTCACGACAAGTGAAGAGAGTGCGACCGGCCACTATGGGGGCAGCGCCTGTCTGCATCAATATAATTTCTTCTAGTGAGGGGAGAATTAGAGGTGTTTTGAGCTGTTTATGCTGATGCATTGTGTTCGTCCTGCACATATTCCAGGTTCCCTCATGAAGAAACACCCCTCGTTGTCAATAAAAGAGAATTCAGAATTGTTTCTTCAACAAGAAAAAGGCTCAGTGCTTTAATACTGAATGGCGGCGATGATGGCAGACAATTTCGTTTCTAGTTTCAGCGACGAATCCGACGTAGAAGGACGTAACGAATGTTCATCTAATGGTGACGAGGAGAGTTACGAAGCTTTAATCGGTGTTTTAGGTTACCAATTTGAGCCCAAACGAACGCCAATGCAGCGTAATGAAACAGTCATTGAGGGGAGCAATGACACTGATGAAACATCGGCAGCAGATCCTGTGGGAAACACCAATGATTTGTTTTGCATTTCTATTTGTGAAGCTGATACACCGTGACTGCAAAATAAAGGAATGCATAGAATAATTATCATTTATCATAGCTTTTCGCTCTGCCAACAAACACAAATATGAATGGGATCAGAGGATTTGTTCTATATATTTTACGAACGATAACTTATACATGTGTCCAGTCCTGTATCCAATGCGTGACATTTTTTTTTTATTATAAAAGAGTACTCACTCTGGCCATTTCAAGCTTGGCTGCTCCCCTCCTTTGCTTAGCTTTAGCCTCCTTTACCAGTCATCGTCCTCTTTCTTGATAGGTGGCCTGTATGGTCGACACCGCATCTCCTTTGAGCAGCAATCTTTTAGCAAAACCCGATTTCTCTTGTCCATAGTTCGAGAAGCTTTCAGGTGGAAAATGCACACCGCAGAAAAGCGTGCCGGAGGCAGTGTCTAGAAAATTAGCCCTCTTTGCACGGACGAACTTTACCCATTGTCTGTGTAGTCCAGCTTTTTATTTCGCGTTCAGGAACTCATGGATACTATATTCCGATAAATAACTATTTGTACACCACATAGCACAGCAGTTTTGAACCATTTTTGTGATGTTTTGGTCAAACAAACCCCAACGCTACTCTCTCGTCATTAAAAAACAATGGCACCTGGCTCCGCCTCGACTGTCAATCACTTGTCGTGACGTCTCCGCCCCATTCGGCTGTTTCCGGAACAATTTCGGAAATGTTCGTCATTTTCGATCTATTTTCGATAATTGCTCATTAATGTGATTGATTTTTTTTAACTTTATCAATATTTGTTATCTTGGCACATAACGGTTCTATTGATGTCTCACACCCCCTTTGCCGCTACATACTCTTTAAATCTGTCTATGCTGTCCTCACTCCAAAGCGTCTACTTTTTCCAAAGCTAGACAGCTAGTGAACAACGCCTTAATAATCAGACTTCTTCCTTTTTCATCTGATTTATTAATAAAATGGCCTCAAACCATTGTCCTCTTTAAACCGTCGTAAAACTACAAAAAAAAAAGTACACAAGCATTGCATTAGCAACAACGTTAGCTTAGCACGCTATACAGGTTCACTAAACATAAACAAAAAGTGTCTCATACAAAAAATATAACATTTCGCTTACTAACACAATATGCACATTCTTTACAACAACCATACTTACGGACAAATCTTGCCCAAGGATCATATAAGCACAACATTCAGGCATGAAAATCTCTCACCTTTCGGCGAAATTCGCCGTTTTGAAGTCAAAAAGGATGACCTACGTGAATCGTGTAGATCCGAGGAGAAAAATTTTTTAGGGGGGGGGGGGGGTGTCGTTTGTAGACATGTGCCAGTTACCTTCACGGATTACCATGCTATGAAAACGTCGCGGTTACAAAACCACTAAAATTTTCCATCATACAGTAGTACGTATTCGTTATTTTTCATGTGTCGAAAATGCAGCCAGAATTAGCTTGGCGCGGCAGCGCTTACCCCTTCCCCTGTTTGATGCTGCGTGTGTCAGTGACGCTATTCCAGCAAACCCAAAAACAAGCACTCCAATCGCAAGGCGTAAATTCTTCAATTTATTGATCTCTCAAATCGTGGTAACTGAAATATACCAAATGAATACATTTAAAACGTTGTACACTCGTATTTTTCCACATGTGAGTAGCTTCAACAGTTTAGCTTCATGAAAAAGTTCGTCAAAAACAAAACACACATTTTCCTTTCAAATTCAATACACAAAGTTACTAAAAACTTACAAAGACGAATGATAGGCAAGGCTTAGCTAGGACAGCAACTTCATTGAGGTTAATCACAGCCGCTGAGAGAAAAACAAGTTTGTATGCGGGGAGGGAAAAAAAAAAAAAGAGCGTCAAAGATCGCTAATTGCGACAGATGATCTTGTACTAAGCACAAATTCACATTCGCTGGAGGAGGTAAAGTATCACTCCCAATTGTTTTTAGATGAATGCATTTGCCAGCATATTGAATTTAGTGAGTAATGGTTTACGTTTTCATATTTTGTGGTATGACAAAGTTACTGCCGTTCGTTGCAGCTTGCATTGAACACTGCCGGAGCGTCCGGTGAAAAAATAGCTCCCGTTAAGGTAGCGTCAAGCTTGTGTATTTAACGGTAATATAAAAGCAGTGTTGTCAATAACGCGGTATCGTAATGCGTAACTAATCTGATTACTTTCTTTCAGTAAAGAACAATCTTACGCGTTCATTTTTCTAAATCAGTAATCTGAGTAAAATTACTTTCCTTGATGCCTGTGCGTTACTATTTTGTTATTGCCCCATAATGTGTGTAGAATGAAGAATACTGTAGTCATGGGAGTGACATCACGTCACATTTTTTAATCGGGGATGGAACAAAAAGGGTCACGTGTATTACCATGATGCGTGAGCGCTGGGAGTTTGCGGCCAAAACAACATAGCCTTGCTACCTCGCCAGGATGCAATGAAATAGGCAGGAGATATACTACAAACGGCTGCATTTGCACACTGGAAACACAGCCATTACTTCACATTTTTGTCCAGTAAAGATAACAAAAATATCTCCGTGCGCTGCAAACTTTGCGCTGGCTCAAAAAGACTGTCCACCGCTATAAGCATCCAATTCAAGCACCACTTGGAATTACAGCACAACAGGTAACACGACAGCCAGGACTTTTTGATGCTGCTCGTGCTCAGTCCTCGGTTCAAGCTCAGTTGTTGTTGAGGGTTTTGAAAGCTTAGGTTTAAAGAAATTCTAAATATCCATCTTGCCTCCTCAGCTGTAGTTTTGGCTAAGCAATGCAAACGGCTGTCTCTAAGGTTCTATAGTCACATGATCTGTTGGAAAAATAATTTGGACCCATTATGAAATACTTTGAAGGATTCCTGTTCATTTTATTCATTTGTGTTGTTTGTTTTATTGCTCTAAAACTTTTATAGACAACAGTTTAAGGGCCATATTCAATAGTCTTTATTTTAAAGGGGAAGTTCAGAATTTTTTACATTAGGCTTAATCTTTGAGTTTGCCGGGGTTTAATTAGTCGTTGGAAATGATTTGAACAAATTCTGTGCAGTTTGACAGTTATTTGTTAGTTTCAGGGCTCCGGAGTGGCTAAGCTAGCGCGAGTCAATGGTGGTTAAATTCAACTCCTTCAACTAATTAAACCCCCGTTAACTCGAATATTAAGCCTTATGTGAAAAATTAAAATGGTCAAATTCGCCACATGTAGGACGTTTTGCCAACGGCGGACATTTTGGCAGAACGCCGGAACATATTTCCTCCACACCTTTCTCACCTTTTTAACCCCTGACCCATTTTCATGCCTGAACATTACAACGTGGGCGTCAGCCCGAGACGTCGTGCAGCCATATTGAACTGTCAGTGTCAAGAAAACAATAAACCATGTCGCAAAGCGACCACAAGAGTTCGCTGTTGGACAGCACAAAAAGCCTTGCTGTGCTGTAAAACTTACCAAAAGGCAGAATACTGTCTGAGCGGGACATGTGCGTTATTTGCTTCAAATATTTTAACGTGATTAATTAAAAAAATTAATTACCGCGCGTTAACGCGATAATTTTGACAGCCCTAGTTTAAATAAATAATGCGATGCAGGCCCTCATTTGATTTCGACTCTAACGTTTGTACATACATACATACTCTACATAAATATCCTCATTCATTTCCAATGGCAAAAACATTAACATTTTGAAATTACAAAATTTATCATTATCTCGCTCCCATTTTTTGTCCAATTGATATCTTTTACACATCAAAAATGTCAAGTGCCCCTAAATGAATACGAAGTGACCAAAAATCTTTAATAGGTATTGTATTACAAATCAAAACAAATGTGTTATGTTGCGTCTGGTGCCATTTTGTCTTTGGCGCTAGGGATCTGAAGGGCGCCGTGGTGAGCCTGAGTTGGGACGGCCACCTGCTGTGCTCCTACATGGGCACCGACCCGTCCTTCTTCTCCACGCCCAAGGTGGACGCCCGCGAGGTGGACTACGAGCAGGCTGACGCCGAGATGAAGCAGCTGTACAAGTTCATCAGGGAGGCCAGCAGGACGCAAGGTTGGAGGGATTTGCACCAACTACCAAAAAATAAACGATTAAAAAGAGATTTTTTTTTTCCAGACATTCTACCAAAAGGTGAAAATGAAGAGAACGTGACAGTGACAGCGTGCGTGTCTTCAAACATGGACATCCCCTCGGTACTTGCTCAGAGACATGCACTATATCACAAAAATTAGTTCATTAAATGAAGACATTTGCCACATCGGATTTAATTTTGCTACTGGAGTCCCTTTCTGTTCTGTTCCATCTTGTTCCAATTCCTGTTCTGGTTCTCGTTTCCCTTTCTGTTCTATTCTTGTTCTGCCCCTATTCTGCTCTATTCTTACTTTGTTCCTATTCTGTTCCATTTCTCTACTTTTCCTGTTCTGTTCCGTTCCTGTTCTGTCACGTTTCTTTACTCTTCCTGTTGTGTTCCATTTCTGTTCTGTTCTATTCCTATTCTCTTCCATTGCTATTCTGTTCCTTTTCTGCGCTATTCCCACTTTTTTGCTATTCTGTTGCTATTCTGCACTATTCCCACTTTGCTGCTATTCTGTTCCTATTCTGCTCTGTTCCATTCCTCTTGTATTCCTATTCTGTTCCATTGCTGTTGTATTCCTACTCTGTTCCGTTCCTTTTCAATTCTTTTCCTGTTCTGCTCGATCCCTGCTTTGTTCCTAGTCTGTTCCGTTCATATTCTATTCTGTCCCTGTTCTGTTCCATTGTTATTCTATTCCTATTCTGTACCGTTTATATTCCTATTCTGTTCCTATTCTACTCTATTCTTTCTTCGTTCCTATTCTGTTCCTTTCCTATTCTATTCTCTTCCTGATCTGTTCCGTTTCTCTACTCTTCCTATTCTGTTTCATTTCTCTTCTGTTCCATTCCTGTTCCTGTTCTGTTAATTGCTATTCTATTCTTATTCTGTTTCATTGCTATTCTGTTCCTATTCTGCTCTATGCCTACTTTGCTGCTATTCTGTTTCTATTTTGTTCCATTCCTTTTCTGTTCTGTTCCTGTTCTGCTCTATCCCTACTTTGTTCCTATTCTGTTCTTTCCCTGTTCTCTTCCGTCTCTCTACTATTCCTGTTCTGTTCCATTGCTATTCTATTTTATAATCTGTTCCTGTTTTGCTTTATTCCTACTTTGTTCCTATTCTATTCTGTTCCTGTTCTGCTCTATTCGTACTCTGTTCCTATTCTGTTCCATTCCTATTCTATTCTGCTCCCGTTTTATTCTGTTTCTCTACTATTCCCGTTCTGTTCCATTTATGCTATGTTCCATTCCTATTCTGTTCGATTGCTATTCTGTTCCTATTCTGCTCTATTCGTACTTTATTACTATTCTGTTCCTGTTCTGTTCTGTTCCATTGCTATTGTGTTCCTGTTCTGCTCTATGCGTACTTTGTTCCTATTCTGTTCCGTTCCTATTCTATTCTGTTCCTGTTCTGTTTCTCTCTTATTTCTGTTTGGTTCCGTTCTTGTTCAGTTTCTAGTCTAGGTCTTGGTCTTGTTTGGCCTTGGTCTTGTCTGGTCTCTAGTCTTTACTGTTGATTCTAGGGCATTTCTGGGTCACTTCCTGTTGATTTTGGGACAATTCAAGGATTTTATTTGGGGGGGCGGGGTCAAAAATAATAACTGCTAATGGAGATTGATATCAGGTCAGGTTTTTGCCCATTGGAAATAAATGGAGATGGTTTTGTCAAATTATGCTGGAACTGTACGTTTTTGTGCAACTTTTGTGCTCCTTAACTTCCTGAATTTGTTTACGTGTAAATTATGTGAATATGATAAGAAAATGTAAGACGACAGACATTTTTTCCCTATTGGAAATGAAGGGGGCTCTTTTTGACAAAACCTTGCAATTTTGCAAGATCCCGCTGTGAATTTTTGAAAGAAGGGGGAGCTGAAAAAGCCGACAGGGAAAAATATCTGAATATTTAATGTTGGGATTAGTTTTACGATGACTTTTTGAAGCATTTCCAAATGTCGTACAAGGATAAATAAATAATCCCCAAATTAATAGATAACAAATGGATCTCAGTGAGCTTTATTATATGTAATTTGTTAGTGCTAAGTGGTTTTAGGTGTGAATGGTTAGCGTGGGTGTCAAATTCTCTGTTATTGTTCTTACACGCTCATAATGCTCACTGGAAGTTCAATACGGCACCTCGAGGCAAAGAACACCCTGTAATTAGGCCTGATTTGGACGTTTTAACAAATGTGTGTAGTCTCTTTTGTCGCCAGCTGCCTAAATATTGTTGGTAGTGTTATTTTTTTCTCATGTTTTCCCATGACAAGATTAAATCTGATCCTTTTTTTATGTCTGGTTGTGCAGCAAGCTTTGATCCAAGACATGGCTGGCTTTCCTGTTCCTTCGGTGAACGTAAAGGTGAGTTCAGAATCACTCTTGATGATTTTTTTGAAAATTCGGTTTAATGTTGGTCTTCCTCGGAAATGCGCGCAGGTGACGGTGAAAGCCAACAGCGTGCTGGCTTCTTCCAGACTAATCGTCGGAGTTCAACCTCCGCTTGCCGTCACTCAGGACCAGTTTGTCCTCGAACCTTTAGGTCAGTTTGCATGTGTGTGTGTGCGTCTGCACGGACAACATGGCTGACAAATTGTCAGCAGATTTTTCTCATCCTTTGGGTTTCGCATGCTTGTACATGTGAGAGTACTTGTGTTACACTTTGGACAATAGGTTGAAAAACAACGCAATTTGCTTCAAGCAGCTGTAATAATGGGAGCGCTTCCATTAATCCCTTGCAAAGGTTTTCCTCATTTCGACTTTTATTAAAAAAAAATAAAAAATGCGGCATGATAGTGAGATGAAGAGATTCATCCCGTGAGGTAAATTTGTCAAAGAAGAAATACAAAAAAAAACATATGAAAGAGTAATTTGGTTCACAAAGTTATTCAAGTAAAAGGTGAAATATATTTTCTAACCTCTGCGACCTTTGACCTCACGACCCCAAAATGCAATCACCTCTTCTGTTTCATATTGTAAAATATCCTGTAATTTGATAATCCCTTGATTCGTTCTTGTGTATTCGCAAAATTCCTTTTCCGACCTTTGTGACCTTTGACCTTATCACCCGCAAATTTGATTTTTAGTTTATATGACACACTTATCCTGCAAGTTTGATCATTTTTTTTGTTCTTTATTTATTACACCACCCCTTTTATGACCTTCCTGACCTTTGACCTCATGACCCCAAAATGTAATCACCACTTTTGATTCATGTTAAAATATGTCCTGCAAGTGTGGTATTAAGCCCTTTACTTATTATTAGTTATCGCAAAATTCCTTTTCTGATCTGTGACCTTTCACCTCATTTACCCAAAATATAATTGACTCTTCCAGTTTATATTAAATACGTCCTTCAAGTTTTATCATCTTTTTCCTTCATTTATCTTGACCTTTGACCTTACTAACCCAAATTATACTCACCTCCTTTATTTCATATACAAAATATGTCCTGAAAGAGTGACAATAATGCCTTTATTCTTTTTTGAGTGATCAAAAAATTCCTTTTCCGATATCTATGACCTTTGACCTCATAACCCACCAAATTAATCACCTCTTCTGGCTCATATTAAACGGACCCTACAAGTTAACTCATCATACCTTTATTTATTATTGGTTATCACGAAATTCCTTTTTTGACCCCTGTGACCTTTGACCTCATTTACCCTTAAATTTGACTCTTCCAGTTCATATTACATACATGTCCTCCAATATTGATTATAACCTATTTTTCGTTATTGATTTATCACAACATCTTGACCTTTTTCATTTACCCCAAAATTTAACCGACTCTTCTAGGTCATATTACATATTACGTACATCCTTCAAGATTTATCATCTTTGATGTTGATTGATCACATTAAAACTGTTCATAGCAATCGGATACTCAGATTTCCATTCTCCGTGTCAAACAGGACCGGTTTAAAAATAAATCATCTTTTTTCTTCATTTATTCAAGCCCTTTGACCTTATTACCCAAAATTGTAATCACCTCCTTATTTCATATTCAAAATATGCCCTGAAACGGTGACAATAATGACTTAATTATTTTCGAGTGATCACGAAATTCCTTTTCCAATCTCTGACTTTTGACCTCATAACCCCCTCTTCTGGTACAATCATACCCTGCAAGTTTACTTACCATACCTTTCTTTCTTTATTTCTTATTTGTAATTATAAAGTTCCTTTCTCTGACCCCTGTAACCTTTGACCTCATTTAGCCTAAAATTTATTTGACTCTTCCAGTTCATATTACATACATGTCCTCCAAGATTGATCGTAATCATTTTTCGTTGATTTATCACATTGTGACCATTGACATCATTACCCCAAAATGCAATCGCCTCACTCATTTCATTATACAAGCATATCCTGCAAATGTAATGATAATGCCTTTATTCACCCTTGAGTGATCATGAAATTCCTTTTCTGATATCTATGACCTTTGACCTCATAAACCCCATATTTAATTACCTTTTCTGACTCATATTACAAACATACCCTGCAAGTTTACTAATCATTTATTTCTTACGATTGTTTATCACAAAATTCCTCTTTCTGACCTCTGTGACCTTTGACCTCATTTACCCTAAAATTTAATGGACTCTTCCAGTTAATATTATATCCATGTATTCCAGAATTGATCATAACCTCTTTTTCGTTATTGTTTTATTGCATTGTGACCTTTGACCCGATTACCCAAAATGCAATCTGGGGTAATAGAAGCATAATAGAAGCATGTCCTGCAAATGTGATTATAATCCCTTTTTTTATTTATTATTAGGTATCGCAAAATGAATTTTTCTGACCTCTGTGACCTTTGACATCATGACCTTAAAATTTACATGCATACATATGGAACCAAATGCATAACTTCCGATTCCACAAGTTTCACCTACTGGCGGAGGTAATAAAAGAAACATTACACCGAATTGAAGTGCAATATTAATCTTAGATGTCACAAACAGGATCCTTAAATTTAGAATTGGCTGCTATTTAAAGCCATTCCTTTCTTAATCTATCCATTATCACCATACATCAAAACTTCATACATGTGAGCAGATGTTCTCATCTGAAGTAAAAAAAAAAAAAAAAAAAAAAGTCAATTTATTTCACTCGCACGTTGTCTGCAGGCTTCATATATCAAGAAAAATGTCATCGCACGCTCTGTTTGAGTTTTTTTTGGCTGTGGGTTGTTTATCATTTCAACATGTATGCAATGTGTTTGCTCATTCCGAGCTGTCAATCAATGACGGTTGCGATTTGAGCAGGAGGCCCCACAGAAAATGTGCTTACCTCGAAGTTATACTCTACATTACTGGTGTTAAACTAACATTAAACGAATGTTCATTCGCCCCTACCAGTCAAAATGGATTGGACGTCTAACGCTGTCAATGGCAGGTAATTATTTAGCCTTCAATACAAACTCTGTTTCATAGTAAACATTCCTACAACCCTCCCTGCAAGGGTTGCGCAAACAGAAGCGAGGACGACACAATTGCGGAGGTCAAGGAGGCGACTTGCACTCTGGTGGTCACCTTTTGTGCGTTTGTTTGTACTCTTGTCGGCGTTAATGGCTTAATGGCCCTGAGAGCCCGGCGGCCGGACCACACGGGCCCGCGGGTCACAAGGACCCGTCCAGATGTGGATGACGGGAAGCCAAGCGAGTCGACGAGCAAAGAGAGAGCGACAGGGATTACCTGCGCGTCTCTCCATGTGTTTGTTGCTTCTAATGGGCCTGGGAACACTTAAAGCACTTAAAACCGTCCGAACTGTTTGACCTGCGGGGCGCCGGGGTTAAAAGCCCCATGCTGAAAGAGTGAATGCCAGGCAGGCAACGGCCAGCGGCGAAGGGGTCACCGCACCTTAAAGGACCAAGGCCGACACACTTACCGCGCCCAAAAATTCCCACAAAAAGTCCGCTTTTCCCGAGTTAGCGCAAACTGGGTGAAAGAAGGTCACGGAGAAATCCCCACTTCACGTTTTGTTTCCGCACACATTTACTCCTACAGTCAAGCCTGTCGACAGGGGAATGACCTGAATGACCCTTAATTTATTTTACTTTACATTCACATATTTCTTTTTTTATTTAAATCATTGCCTGATTAAATAGTATGTTCTACTACTTGATATATACTTAAAAAGTTTAACATATTGAATATTTCAAAGATATTTTTTTTTCCTTTTTTTTGTGTATTATAGTAAACGCTAATACGAATGACACTGTTAAACATGTCCACACACGTAGCACACTATGAATTTTCTTGTCTTTACCAGTGACTGTAGCTGGAGCCTTCAGTAAAATCAAAATAATAAAAAACTACCTACGCTCCACCATATCACAGGGCAGGCTTAACAACTAGAGGAGTGCGAAATTTCCGATTTTTAGATTATTCGCGATTCGGCCGTGGAAGATTCGAGAGCGATTCACAAACATCCAAATTCCGATTATTGAATTATACCAGGTAAAGCGGAAATAAAACACAGCGCGGTCTTCAGGACGCAATGAGGAATGGACTGAGAGTAAAAATCATGTTCACCTCATGCCGCTAGATAAAAAAAAAAAAACAATAATACCTGACCGCAGCCGTCAGCCGCTACAAACAGCGCCCAGTTGCTAGTTGCTAAAAACATACGGCAACATACCGCTATAGTAGATCTCACATATATCTAGAACTAGATGTGAAATGACAGACAACGGCCGTGCTGGATCATATACCAAGAACTAGATGCGAGTAGACAGACTTTCCCGCACTAGTAAACAGGCGCCATCTTAAAGCAGTGGACTTCTCTAGAAGGCTTTGTTGTAGCGAACCTAATTACTTTTTAATCTGAAAACATCATTGCCTGAATAAATACTATGTTCTACTACTCGATACACACTAACAGTGATCCTCTAACTTAAATACATGTAGGCTCTAATAAACCACAATTGTTCTCTTGTACTAAAATATGTTGTTAGAAACACATAAAATGTTAAATCAATGGCAATATTTTATAATATTTAGTCCATATTTTGACCGTTAGTTGGGCCTATGGTTTGCGGGCTCGCAGTGATGACATAATTGGGATCTTTCGTGTTCAACAATTGCTTATTGCTGCCTAAACTCGCGAAGTAAAATGCCACGATGTGCTGCTTTTGGATGCAATTTCCAGTCAAATGGAAACAAGGGGAGTGAAGTGAGTGGTCAAGGTGGAATTATTATTTTTAGTGAATAAATGTGCATAAGTGGAAGCTTCTCCCCCTTTTTGGTCCCTGTATGCACGTACCCTACCCACCACACATTACAACTGGCGCCCAAACATTTTTCCTGGATCCTCAGTCAAGTAAGGGATCCGTCTATTTTCTGGATCCGACGTTCCCACCACGTCTGCAATATTGGTTTCAGATCTGTACATTTTTTTGATTCGTCGGTCCCACAGCGACTTTTCGAATCAGTCTATTTTGTGGAATCGACGGCTGCGACATTGCCATGGGATTGGTCTAATTCCTGGATCTTCGAGTGAGTAAAAAACGCGGATTTGGATTAGTATTGCCATCTTTTATTTTGACTGTTCTTCATGGGAGTTTTCCCCAAATCATACTAAATAATTAAAGGACTATGGCACGCTACAGTGACGACAGTGACTCTGACGTGGACCTCACAAGAATGTTGGCGTTCTTCAGGGAACGCGTGTTTGCTTACTGCTGAGCTCCCGAGTGTAGAGTGGTCAAGGTGGAAATAGTATTTTTTTGTGAATAAATGTGCATAGTGGAAGCTTCTCCCCTTTTTGGTACTTTTATACACGTATCCTAGCTACCACGCGTTACAATGTACAAGACATGGATTACACAAGGTGTGCTCTTTGGCCTGTACTGTATGTAAAGCACACGACAGCCCTGGATGCTAACAATCTACTTAATTATATTGGGATAAGTTTGAAAACGCAATATGCTTACCTTGAATATCTGCTAATAAAACCGGAGTTCCAAACAGCATACACTCTCGCTGCCAACCGGAGTTCCAAACAGCATACACTCTCGCTCCCAACCGGAGTTCCAAATAGAATACACTCTCGCATCACCAGTTTTGCCCAACTTTTGTCTTATCAGGTATTTGCTGCACGCATTTTTCCCTGAAGCTTGTCTTGTGAATGACCGACAGTGCTGTCCTGCGCTTCACTTTTCAGATCTGGTTGATATAGGAAGGGTAGAACTGACGACATGTTGGGAAAGCTAACGAGTGACACGCTGGAATTTCGGCAACGGGACCAGTGACGTCACGCACTGCAACGTAACAAGAATGGCGACCTATCACTTAAAATAATTTCACAAACTTTATTAAAACAAAAACATTAAGAGGGTTTTAATATCAAATTATTATAACTCATACTAACATTGATCTTTTAAGAATTACTTGTCTTAAAAATAGAGGATCCCTTTAAACCTTTCAAAATGGAGTCAGTACAAAGGGTTAAGACAAAGATGAACGCGCGGAGTTTGCCCTTCTGGCCAGATTGCTGGGGCCCCGTCGGCCCGGGTTGTTGGAGCTGCGCCAGCGCGGGTCCGGCGGTTCGGCTGGCGCGGCTCCGGCGGTTCGGTTAGAAGGTCAGATTCCTTCAAAGCCAACTAAGCTCTGCCTTGGTCCCAATGGGAAGGCTTGGCACAATGTTTGTAGGAGTTGTCTTGTCAACTGATGGGGAAGTCTATGCGTAGTGTTTATACAATAGCGTCTACCTTTAGCATTAAGACTGTACGCACTTGAAAAATGTATTCTCGTGCACTATGCGTATAAGACCTGACATGAATAGGCCACGCCCTCAAATGCCCTGAAATGACCAGGTCACACCCCTAAATGTTTCCAAATGACCATATATGATCAGGCCACGCCTCTCAAATGTTCCCAAATGACCTGATATGATCAGCCCACGCCCCATAAATGTCCCAAAATCAACAGGAAGTGACCTGATATTGTCCCCAAACCAACCTGGGCGGGGCTAAGATCTATATCTCCACACGGCAAAGACCAGAAGTAATTTCTCCAGAAATTGCAGTTTCTAGTTTCTATTATTGAATTTAGTCAATGAACATGATTATGTTGGCGTATGTTCCGCAGGTGTGGGCTCGTCCACCTCCGTGGTCTTTTCAGCCTTCCTGAACGGTCGCTACCCACCTGCTGACCTCAGCGGCGACATCACCCTGTCTTACAGCACGCCCACAGGTACAAAAGTAGACTCTAAACAATTGGATTTTTTCTTCTTCTTGGTATTTCGATGCCCTGTGGCACTGTTCTGCCTCTCGCAGCTCAGTCTCGGTACTGGACTGACAGAAATGATGCAATAAGCAGAGTTAGGACTGTGAATTTTTATGTAGAGTGATCATTGCTTCCTTTCTTTCATGATGTCTAATTTTGATTCAGCATCAAGGATAAAAAAAAAAAAAATCAGAGAATATTGTCTGTACTGTGCGTTTATCTGTACAAGCGAACACGTGCACTGAATTGCGGTGAGCGTGGGAACGAAACGCGTCCGAGTGGAACATCTGCTTCTTCTGTCATCTGTGTAACGTCTTCTCGTTTTCTTCTTCTTCTCTTCCTTCCCCGCAGAGTTCAACCCCAAAGGTACGTGCGTGCTCACGTGCGTAGAGCTTGTAGTCACACATGCACATACTTCGCTCTATAAACAGAAAGAAAGCGTAGCCGACCATTTATGTTTCTGGGACGTGATCCCCACCAACGCACTGTATGAACACTGCCTCAATAATATTTTCTATTTGTCCACTGAAATAACGATTAGCTCTCATTTAACTCCATGTCTGCCATTGACGGCGCTAGACGTCCAATTCATATTGACTAGGAGCGTTGTCAATGTCAGCCAACGAGTGGCCTATAATGACGATTTAATTATTTTATTTTTTCTTTTAACTGGTTTTGGTTTTTTTCGGGTTATTTTGTGGTTTTTCCAGTTTGGCGTTTTTCAGGTTTTTTTTTTTTTTGAATGTTCATTTGCCTCTTCCATCAAGATGGGTTGGACGTCTAGTGAGCCACTCATGGCCAATGAGGGCCTTTTAATGACTAAAATGGAAAAATCAACATTTAACTTTGCCATTTTTATTTATTTATTTTTTGGTAGGTTTTTTGTGGTTTTTCCATTTTTTTCCCTACAGTTTTTTTGTTTTTGTTTTTTTTGTTTTTTTTTGTTTTATTTTTGCATTTTTTTTTTGAATGGTTATTTGCCCTCTCAGTCAAAATTGATTTTTTTTTTTTCCAATTTATTTTCTGGTTTGCTTGTTTTTTTGGTAATATTTGGGGGGTTTATGTTTTTTGTAGTTTCAGTTTTTAAAATTAATTCATTCATTCATTTATTTTGCTTTTTCACGTATTTTATCCCAAAAAAATAATAATTTCAAGTTTTTGTCGTGAATGAAAGAAACCAACTTAAGAGTACCCTGTCAGATAAAAATAAAACCAAAAACAAACTTAAAACCAAAACAAACCAAAAAACAAAAAAAACATACTTTTTCAGTCAATGTCACTCTGGAGAGTATTAGTTGCATTGGCCAAAAAATTTAAAACGAAGTAGAACAAAAACATATATGTTGTACTGGAGCATAAGTTGTTTTTTTGTTTTGTTTTGTTTTGTTTTAAATGGGGAAATTCATTTAATAAAATCCAATTCCAAAAACAAACATTTAATTTGAACTGCAAGTTAGTATGGAGATGCTCTTTTGTCGGGGTGCACAAATCCATTTTTTGGAACCGATACCGATATCGATAACTTCCTGCTCCTCAAAGCCGATACCGATATCGATAACCGATAATAGATATATAATTTTTTAAATGTGTACCCTGAGTTTTTTGAACACCTGGAGGTTTCAAAAAAAAATAGTGGTGGATTCAACATAGATTTGCCGTTGATCTCACCAGATTTTTCATAATGACATGAACAAAACAGTGCATTTCACTTCTGCACTGCCCGACAGCCATCTAAAAATGAATGCACTTCCATAAACCACAATGCCTGGTCTTTTCTTGCTTTTATGGGAAGACCCTCGTCTTAATATTGTGAAAGTCCAACAGAAAAATACACATATTCAATACTCAATATACAACAAACTGCACAATACACTTATATACACAACTACTATATGTAGGGTTGTTCCGATCATGTTTTTTTGCTCCCGATCGTTTTAGTTTGAGTATCTGCCGATCCCGATATTTCACGATCCGATTGCTTTTTTTTGCTCCCGATTCAATTCCAATCATTCCCGATAATTTTTCCCGATCATATACATTTTGGCAATGTATTAAGAAAAAAATGAATAAAACTCGGACGAATATATACATTCAACATACTGTATTTGTTTATTATGACAATAAATCCTCAAGATGGCATTTACATTATTAACATTCTTTCTGTGAAAGGGATCCACGGATGGAAAGACTTGTGACTTTGTATATTGTGACTAAATATTGCCATCGAGTGTATTTGTCCAGCTTTCAGTAAATGATACTGCTGCCATGCCCAAATGCATGATGGGAAGTGGAACCATGACTGTGCGTAGTGCTACCAATTGATATATCTTCTCTGCGTTGGCAAATAACATAAGGTGTTAAGAAAAAGATCATTTGCCACCTTGCTTCCCCACATTGCTTCCCATGATATTTCTAATCGTAGGGAGAGGGATTATAAGGCTTTAGCCAATTAAAAAAAGGCTCCAAAGGCTGCCAAAATTCACTCTACTCATTTTACGCTGCCTTTTATCTCTCTATATAGGTAAAACGGGGCCATTACAGATTGAGCGCGATAATGCGTGAGTGGGTCGTGCAGTGCATGCTTTAATTGCGTTAAATATTTTAACGTGATACATTTTTTTAAAAATTAATTACCGCCGTTATCGGGATAAATTTGATAACCCTACCTTAAGCCTAAACTAAAGACTCTGGATGAGTGTAACATATTATGTCTGTAACGTTAAATACAATTAGAAAACGATTTAATTAAAAAAAAAAAAAATATATATATATATATATATATATATTAAAAAAAGGCATGGCCGATATTTTTTTGCCGATTCCGATACTTTGAAAATGACGTGATCGGACCCGATCGATCGGGATGCCGATCGATCATGACATCTCTAATTATATGTATAGCATAGCACACTAGCATGAGCTACTAAAGCATTGGCTGGCTTCTATAACCCAGCAACTTATTAAGTTCTGTACATATGACCCTTCACCACAGAAATAAACACATGTTGCACATCCAAATGTTATAGTAAACATAAAATACTACGAGGCGGAAACGTAACAGAAAGCATTCACGATTGTCAATGCCACCGCTAGACACCGCAATGTGTATATGAATGAGCTTGTAATGTGAACCAAACTACTGTAACAAAAAATAGATGCACCCAATTATTCTGACCAGCAGGTGGGAACAATGCCCCGCAAATGGTCAACTGCTTTCCCATGCTAGTGTGCCAGCACAGTACATATTATTGGTCCTATTAATAATGTTATTGGATTTATCAGGATGACGTCATAATTCCTATTATCGGACCGATAATTATCGTGCACCAGTACTCTTTTGTCTTATATTCCAAACAACAACAATGATCTGCTCACTCTAATAAACGAAGCACACAGTGCTGTAACAAATTACACAATAACCTTTTCGGGGAACACACCAATAAGAACAGTCACTATAAATAGTTGCTACAACAACAATTGAATCGAGCAAATCGGTGACTAGGAGTGCCTGATGCCTCCTAGCATGCATTGCAGCATTAGGGATGTAAATAACATTTAAAATTCATGTAGTGTGCTAATTATTTCTTCCGTTACCGTTGCAGTTGTTTCATTACTTGGTAGTTCTGATATTTAGTTTGTTTTGTGTCTGTGCTTGCCATTCTCTGCTGTTGTGTGTAGAAATGGATGTAATCCTTTTAAATTGTCCCTCGCGGTCTTGTGAGCGACACAATATTGAACCAATATGTCATTTTTTTAAGGGTCATAGCTTTAATATTTGACATACAGTGGGGCAAATAAGTATTTAGTCAACCACCTATTGTGCAAGTTCTCCTACATGAAAAGATGAGGCCTGTAATTGTCAACATGGGTAAACCTCAACCATGAGAGACAGAATGTGGTGGTGGGGGGGGGGGGGGGGGGGTACAGAAAATTTATTTCCAAATTAGAGTGGAAAATAAGTAAATGGTCACCTACAAACAAGCAAGATTTCTGGCTGTCAAAGAGGTCTAACTTCTTCTAACGAGGTTTTGTGAGTTTTGTGTGAAATTATTGAATTTTTTTTCCCCATTCTCTTTTGTGTTAACTTTATTTCTTAGTACTCCCCAATACCAATGATGTCATTTTAGCGTCGTATCGGTACTGATACTAGTATCTGTATCGGTGCTGGCAGCAAAGGAGTAAATTATCCTTTGTTTTTGTTTTGCAGGAGTCCCTCATGTCCACCAAAGCCAGTTCAAACTTCCTCTCGCCCTCGTCTGTACGTCATCTTCTCCCAGCAAGAGCAGCGTCTTCAAAATCACCGTCGACACCAACCAGCCGCCCGTAGACCTGGCCACCATCTTTCCTGGTATGGCGCACACAAACATGCAAAAGCGCACGCTCATGATTCTTCATGAATGTTGAAACTAAATGTAGCTTATTTTCCCAGTAATCTAAACCATCAGCTGCAATCAGCAACCCTGCCGACTAAACACTCTCTTTGTTTGCGGCGTGACCGTCTTTTGTGGCCTTCTGTTGCTGTCCCACGCGGCGATAGGCCGGCATATCGGGAGGCATCGCGCAGTCCTTTTTCAACTTGTTTTTTTCCCGCGTCTTTGTGTGCGTCTGCAGAGTTCGCGGCCCAGTCGGAAGATAACGAAGGGAACGGTTTGGCTCTCCGCTTCTTGCCTGGTGGCGTGGTCACCGTGCTGGCTTCAAAGACCTCCCGTAAGAACCAGTCTTTTAAATGCTTGAATATCATCTTATATTCATCATACAATACCATTCAAAATAAATGGCTTCCAGATGAAACGCACAAAAAATACACATAGCAAAACACAAGACATGTGCTTACAAAAGATGTGCACAAACATGATACAAAACAAAAAACATGCATGCAAAAAGCAAGAAAACACACAAATAATTACATGCAAACAAAAAAGAGAAGCACATATACACAAATTCAACATAAACAGTAATTACATGCACGCACATAAGAAATTATACAAAAACAACAAATACACATGCACCAACAAGAGATACACAACACGGGACACATAAACGTGCACAAAGACAAAACAAACAGATAAAATACTCTTGTGCACCAACGCAGATGATACCCAAAACACAAGCAAAAAACAAGATATGTGCACATGAAAACAAGACATGCATCTACACATAAAAAGGAAACAGACAAATAATCAAGAAAACGCACACGAGACACAAAGACAACAATGACAAGTAACAGTGAGGCAAAGCACACACAGACAAAATACTCTCACACGCACGTAGATGATTCACACAACACTCAAAAGTGGTACAAACTACACTTACAAATAAGTATAAATAAGTAAAAACTCTAACGCACCTCTCTCACTCTGTCACATGGTGCGTTCAGGAACAGCACGCACACAACCGCCACATTAGAACCCAATTCCTTACATTATTATTATTATTACAATTTGTATTTATAATTTGTTTTGCTATGTGTAATTGCCATTCGGAATTGTACCATCGGTATTTATTAAAGTAGCCTTTATTTCACCAGTCAACTCTGTCATTGACAGTGACAGACGTCATGCTGCTATTACTCTATGTTCAAATGGATTGGACGTCTTACCATCGAGCATCATAGATTGAGCTCCTGACCCATGGAGCCATCATTTTTGTATCGCCATACTGCGTGATAATCGTTATCGTAAGCCTTGCATCATGTATCTTGAGTTGAGAGATTTCCAGTCATTACATGCAACAAACAGAGATACAAAGACAATACTCTCAAAAAACACAAAACCACACAGGAAATACAACATATATACTGCTGAATTCTGTTCTGAAATGGTAAATCAAGACTACCTACACATGAAGTAATGTTATTCCTCCACCTGAATGTATTTTTGCATAGAGCGCTATCGCATCCAGAGCGACGCATTCGAGGACATGTGGCTGGTGACCAACGAGCTCGTCCACAGAGTCGACCATCACTTCTCCGCGTTAGGAGTGGACGACTTCAAGAAGAGCTTCAGCGGACCACCGCCCCTCAAAGACTACTTCCTGTCCATTGACCACCACTTCCAGGTATGCGCGCTAGCATACAGTGGGGCAAATAAGTATTGAGTCAACCACTAATTGTGCAAGTTCTACCACTTGAAAATATTAGAGAGGCCTGTAATTGTCAACATGGGTAAACCTCAACCATGAGAGACAGATTGTGGAGAAAAAAAACAACAGAAAATCACATTGTTTGATTTTTAAAGAATTTATTTCCAAATTAGAGTGGAAAATAAGTATTTGGTCACCTACAAACAAGCAAGATTTCTGGCTGTCAAAGAGGTCTAACTTCTTCTAACAAGGTCTAACGAGGCTCCACTCGTTACCTGTATTAATGGCACTCATTATCGGTATAAAAGACACCTGTCCACAAGCTCGGTCAGTCACACTCCAAACTCCACTATGGCCAAGACTAAAGAGCTGTCGAAGGACACCAGCGACAAAATTGTAGACCGTCACCAGGCTGGGAAGACTGAATCTGCAATAGGTAAAACGCTTGGTGTAAAGAAATCAACTGTGGGAGCAATTATTAGAAAATGGAAGACATACAAGACCACTGATAATCTCCCTCGATCTGGGGCTCCATGCAAGGTCTCACCCCGTGGCGTCAAAATAATAACAAGAACGGTGAGCAAAAATCCCAGAACCACGCGGGAGGACTACTTAGTGAATGACCTACAGAAAACTGGGACCACAGTACCAAAGGCTACTATTAGTAACAGAATGCGTCACCAGGGACTCAAATCCTTCACTGCCATACGTGTCCCCCTGCTGAAGAAAGTAAACGTCCAGGCCCGTCTGCGGTTCGCTAGAGAGCATTTGGATGGTCCAGAAGAGGACTGGGAGAATGTGTTATGGTCAGATGAAACCAAAATAGAACTTTTTGGTAGAAACACAGCTTCTCGTGTTTGGAGGAGAAAGAATACTGAATTGCACCATACCCACTGTGAAGCATGGGGGTGGAAACTTCATGCTTTGGGGCTTTTTTTCTGCAAAGGGACCAGGATGACTGATCTGTGTAAAGGAAAGAATGAATGGGGCCATGTATCGAGAGATTTTGAGTGAAAATCTCCTTCCATCAGCAAGGGCATTGAAGATGAGACGTGGCTGGGTCTTTCAGCATTACAATGATCCCAAACACTCAGCCAGGGCAACAAAGGAGTGGCTTCATAAGAAGCATTTCAAGGTCCTGGAGTGGCCTAGCCAGTCTCCAGATCTCAACCCCATACAAAATCTGTGGAGGGAGTTGAAAGTCCATGTTGCCCAACGACAGCCCCAAAACATCACTGCTCTAGAGGAGATCTGCATGGAGGAATGGGCCAAAGTACCAGCAACAGTGTGTGAAAAGCTTGTGAAGACAGAAAACATTTGGCCACCGTTATTGCCAACAAAGGGTACATAACAAAGTATTGAGATGAACTTTTGGTATTGACCAAATACTTATTTCCCACCATGATTTGCAAATAAATTCTTTAAAAATCAAACAATGTGATTTTCAGTTTTTTTTCTTCCACATTCTGTCTCTCACGGTTGAGATTTACCCATGTTGACAATTACAGGCCTCTCTAATATTTTCATGTGGGAGAACTAGCACAATTAGTGGTTGACTAAATACTTATTCGCCCCACTGTATTTACTTGTAAAACACTGCGACCTAGCATTAAGCATGCATGTAACCATCTTGTACTTGTGTGTGTGTTAGCTTCGCGTCAGCGCTCAAAAGTACCAGGACCTCCTTTCTGAACGGGCCGCCCAGTTCCGAGCCATCCAGCGGCGTCTGCTGACCCGCTTTAAAGACAAAACTCCGGCGCCGCTGCAGAACCTCGACACCCTGTTAGACGCCACCTATACCCAGGTAGACAACACACACGCACACGATTAAATCGCGCCAGCCGAACCGCTGGACCCGCGCTGGCGCAGCTCCAACGACCTGGGCCGGCTAGACGATCACAACCGGGCCGGAAGGCCAAACGCTGCGCGTTCACCTTAGTCTTAACCCTTTGTACTGACTTCATTTTGAAAGGTTTAACGAAGGCTCACTGAAAATAAGTTAACAATTTATTCAGGTCGACAGCGATCAAACAGCAAGGCGAAACAGAAACAAACTCAGGCGGGGAGGCAAGGTCACCCTATCACACGTCAACAAAAGGTTCCCGAGAAAAATGACAACGTTAGTTAAACATTCAGTCTGCTGAAGGCTCTCGCTGGGTGGGTTGTCAGCAGGAAGAAGGGTGTGTCTGTTTATTATTGTCTATTTGTGGATTGGACAGGAGGACTCAAGAGTTACTGTGGTCAGGGCAATGAGGGTTGTGGATTTTGCCACTTCAGCATCAAAGGGGTTCTTGGAATCTTGTCAGTCGCGTTATCAGTTGGATATCGGACATTCTCCGGTGTTCGTTGTATTAGGACAGGGCGTCGAATTGTTCTGGACTGTCCGGGAGAACTGATTGCGAGAGTTGGTGGTGCAGACGTGGGCTTGTCAGCATCAAGTCTTGCTCAGTCAGGTGCATGACGCACAGGTTGGGCTTCCTTGATAAGATGATGTGTTTATCTCTTAGGCCCTATATTCTGTTTGTTTTCCCTAAACTATGGTATAATTGCTATTTATTTTATAATGGGTGTGTCAGAGTAATACAAACAGTAAATTAAATACTGTTCCCTGATTGATTACATTAAATGTGTTAGAGTAATTCTGTCTCCTTCAACGGAAAACAATGTTTTCGCTCGTATGACGAGAAGAGTCGTCATCCAATCAGCAGCGATATATTTTTTTGAAGGTTACTCCCATAAAACCGGTCTTGATAGGATATTTCCCTTCGATCTACCTTATGAACAAAACTGTTTAATGTATTGGAAAATGACTTTAGTGCCTCTTTAAAGCGTCACTCAGTGTCGACACGTTTACCTTAATTTACTGTATGAGCCTTGTAGTTTGATTAATAGACATCCTGTTTGAAGGTGATTAATTGCGAGCTCACACCCAGTTCACTTCCATGCTTGGACACACACACACACACTGAGGTGTGAAATCTCATAACTTTGGGCAGATCCGACTTGTAATTGTCCATATTGTGACATACAGTTGTGGTCAAAAGTTTACATACACTTGTGAAGAACATAATGTCATGGCTCTCTTGAGTTTCCAGTTATTTCTACAACTCTGATTTTTCTCTGATAGAGTGATTGGAACAGATACTTCTTTGTCACAAAAAACATTCATGAAGAGTGGTTCTTTTATGACTTTATTACGGGTGAACAGAAAAAAGTGATCAAATCTGCTGGGTCAAAAATATACATACATGGATCTGAAAAAGCGAATCATTGACTTGAACAACTCAGGAAAGTCACTTGGAGCCATTTCAAAGCAGCTGCAGGTCCCAAGAGCAACAGTGCAATCAATTGTTTGTAAGTATAAAGTGCATGGCACTGTTTTGTCACTACCACGATCAGGAAGAAAACGCAAGCTATCACCTGCTGCTGAGAGAAAATTGGTCAGGAGGGTGAAGATTAAACCGAGAATCACCAAAAAGCAGATCTGCCAAGAATTAGAAGCTGCTGGAACACAGGTGTCAGTGTCCACAGTCAAGCGTGTTTTGCATCTCCATGGACTGAGAGGCTGCCGTGCAAGAAGGAAGCCCTTGCTCCAAAAGCGGCACCTTAAGGCTCGACTGAAGTTTGCTTCTGATCACATGGACAAAGATAAGACCTTCTGGAGGAAAGTTCTGTGGTCAGACGAAACAAAAATCGAGCTGTTTGGCCACAATGCCCAGCAATATGTTTGGAGGAGAAAAGGTGAGGCCTTTAACCCCAAGTACACCATGCCTACCGTCAAGCACGGTGGTGGTAATATTATGCCGTGGGGCTGTTTTGCTGCCAATGGAACTGGTGCTTTACAGAGAATAAATGGGATAATGAAAAAGGAGGATTACTTTCAAATTCTTCAAGATAACCTAACGTCATCAGCCCGAAGATTGAGTCTTGGGCACGCAGTTGGATGTTCCAACAGGACAATGACCCCAAACACACATCAAAAGTGGTAATGGAATGGCTAAATCAGGCTAGAATTAAGGTTTTCGAATGGCCTTCCCAAAGTCCTGACTTAAACCCAGTTGAGAACTTGTGGACAATGCTGAAGAAACAAGTCCATGTCAGAAAGCCATCAAATTTAACTGAACTGCACCAATTCTGTCAAGAGGAGTGGTCAAAGATTCAACCAGAAGCTTGCCAGAAGCTTGTGGATGGCTACCAAAAGCGCCTAATTGATGTGAAAATGGCCAAGGGACATGTTAGCAAATATTAGCGCTGCTGTATGTATATTTTTGACCCAGCAGATTTGATCACTTTTTTTCTGTTCACCCATAATAAAGTCATAAAAGAACCAAACTTCATGAATGATTTTGTGACAAAGATGTGTCTGTTCCAATCACTCTATCGGAGAAAAATCAGAGTTGTAGAAATAACTGGAAACTCAAGAGAGCCATGACATTATGTTCTTCACAAGTGTATGTAAACTTTTGACCACAACTGTACTTTCTCATACTACATTACATTGGGTGTGGTTTAGAGCTGTCCCGACTAGTCGACATAGTCGACGTCATCGATGACGTAAATCCGTCGACGAGCACAACATGCCGTCGACGGTTAATGAAGGGTTAAAAAAATATATGCGTGGAAAGTTAGAATGTCGGATGCTCTGTTTGCAAGCGGGAAAGCGGCACAAAGCCAAAAAAAAGCGCACCAGAGTGTCCAAAACATTGACTTATTTCAAAGAAACAAAGGAGAGTACACTCTTCTGTCCTGTCTCTTCAGTGCCAAGCTTGGCTGCGCGTCGGCCGTGAATAAACAACTCAAGCGCCTTCACGCAGTTTGTAATTTTTTTTTTTTCCTTCATTTTTTGTACACCAGAGGGTGCTGTCGCCTTACTAAATAATAATGTTTCATTGACAATGGGCCTATAAGTGCTATTAGTATTGTTCTTAATGCTAATTGAAAGGTTTATTTCATGTTATGATTTATTTTAATGTACAGAAAATTATATAAGGTTAAAAGGTCATAAATATATACAGTATATACAGTCATTGCACTCAAGGGAGAGATTGTCAATGATAAGGTAATAAGGTAAAGGCAATTCATATAGGCAATTCATTGATATATAAATAAGGTTTAAAAGGAAAAAGGTGAAAAGTTTTTGTTAATTTCTAATTGTGTTGCTTTATTTGTGTGCACCGTAGCTCTTACAGTGTGTTTACATCAAGGATGGAATAAAAGTTGTAAACCATCAGTTTAAGAGACCATCTTTTCAATCGGGATGCTACACTAGTTAATTCTATCAGCATTTGAACTCATTGTTTATTTGTGATTTATTATTGTTATTTACGTCTTTATTTGTACTTTAATAAATAATTTGAGTGTTCCAATATGTTTTTTGTGAATTGATAAGCGTCAACAAAAATTTCATTGCTAAATTAGTAAAAAAAAAATTTTTTTTTTTTTAATTAATTATTAGATTAGTCGACTAATCGTAAAAATAGTCGGCTGACTAATCGGGAGAAAATTAGTCGTTTGGGACAGCCCTAGTGTGGTTTATTGTCACTTGACAGCTTTTATTGATTAGGTGTGTACAACCATTTTTTTTTTTTTTTTAATTAAAATATTGAAGTTTCCTTAGTAGCGTTTTGTTAGATTAAAGGGGATGTAGCGGCAAAGGGGGTGTGAGACATCAATAGAACCGTTATGTGCCAAGATAACAAATATTGATAAAGTTAACAAAAAAAACCCAATCACATTAGTGAGCAATTATCGAAAATAGATCGAAAATGACGAACATTCCTGAAAGTGTTCCGGAAACAGCCGAATGGGGCGGCGACGTCACGACAAGTGATTGATAGTCGAGGCGGAGCCAGGTGCCATTGTTTTTTAACGACGAGAGAGTAGCGTTGGGGTTTGTTTGATGAAAACATCTCAAAAATGGTTCAAAACTGCTGTGCTATGTGGTGTACAAATAGCTATTTATCGGAATATAGTATCCATGGGTTCCCGAACGCGAAAAAAAAAAGCTGGACTACGCAGACGATGGGTAAAGTTCGTCCGTGCAAAGAGCGCTAATTTTCTAGACACAGTGGAGTGCGCATTTTCCACCTGAAAGCTTCTCGAACTATGGACAAGTGAAATCGGATTTTGCTAAAAGATTGCTGCTCAAAGGAGATGCGGTGCCGACCATACATGCGCAGCGACCTAAATGTCCCGAGATATCAAGAAAGAGGATGATGACTAGCAAAGGAGGCTAAGGCTAAGCAAAGGAGGGGAGCAGCCAAGCTCAAAATGGCCAGAGTGAGTAATCTTTTATAATAAAAAAATGTCACGCATTGGATACAGGACTGGACACATTATCGTTCGTAAAATATATAGAACAAATCCTCTGATCCCATTCATATTTGTGTCTGTTGGCAGAGCGAAAAGCTATGATAGCGCAATAAATGATAATTATTCTATGCATTCCTTTATTTTGCAGTCACGGTGTATCAGCTTCACAAAAAGAAATGCAAAACAAATCATTGGTGTTTCCCACACAATCTGCTGCTGATGTTTCATCAGTGTCATTGCTCCCCTCAATGACCGTTTCATTACGCTGCATTGGCGTTCGTTTGGGCTCAAATTGGTAACCTAAAACACCGAATAAAGCTTCGTAACTCTCCTCGTCACCATTATATGAACATTCGTTACGTCCTTCTACGTCGGATTCGTCGCTGAAACTAGAAACGAAATTGTCTGCCATCATCGCCGCCATTCAGTATTAAAGCACTGAGCCTTTTTCTTGTTGAAGAAACACCCCTCACTGTCAATTCTGAATTCTCTTTTATTGACAACGAGGGGTGTTTCTTCATGAGGGAACCTGGAATATGTGCAGGACGAACACAATGCATCAGCATAAACAGCTCAAAACACCTAAATCTCCCCTCACTAGAAGGAATTCTATTGATGCAGACAGGCGCTGCCCCCCTAGTGGCCGGTGGCACTCTCTTCACTTGTCGTGACGTCACGCACACAATCTGCCAGATCTCGGGCGCCGGTCGTTTTAGCTTGACAATCGAGCCAAATTTCTCTCATTTTCTTGTGTGTAATTACACGAAGTGGCATGATATGAATACAAAAGGCATGCGTTTATGGATAAATGATGGAATATTAAAATTTTCCCAGGGCACTACATCCCCTTTAAGCGAAAATGGTTGTGTTGAACCTGATCACTGGGAAAAGTGTGGGTGTGTCGGCCTTTCCGTAGTAACAGGCTGGCATGCGGGAAGCTTGACACTTAATACGCTGAGTAATTTGTAGACATGGTTGATTATAATGAAAGTTATTGACAGATATTGTCCAGAGAGTGAGTTAAAATTATTCATGTGTGCATTATGCTACATTTGCATTTATTATTAAAGTGCATGTGACACGAAAAAGCATGTTTATTTCATAATGCACGTTGTATTTTATGCTCCTGAATGATATGGACCGCTTGGATGTGTGTGGAAGCGATCGCTGTATTTATTTAGTTTTTTGAATCCCGCGCCATGAAAATGAGTGACTTCTGGCTTCGGTCTTGCATTGAGGAGGAGGGCGCTGTGACGTGTACGGGTGAAGGCGTCCTCTTCACTATACAGCGTACTGTTGTGTATGAGGACGAAGGATTCAGCCGATTCTGCGGATTAATACGTTTATTTTTCGCATCACGCCAGCCAAGCGGCCACAGAAAAATCATTCTGTATGAGGGAGAGGCGTGTGCGCCTTTTTGGAGTTTCAAAAGGTTCCCATTCACTGTTAATATGGGCCAAAACAAACCCGACTACTGTGGGACCATTGGACTTACGAGGAAGTGAGTAAACATCTTGTTTTGTATTATGTCAGATACGAATACGGCGATTACAAAGTCAACACTACAAACTTTCTTTAAATAAAGGACTACTTACGTTTGATCATTGATAGGCAAAAAGCTCTCCTCATGCACATTAGCAGCACGTTAGCTTCACAACAACTGCAGCCGCACTCCTCCGGGGAACGAAAAAATTGTTCTCCGCCGGGCGGTTTGCCAATCCGCAAAGACAATTGACAACGCAGTCGTCATGTGAAATAATCCAGGCTAGTTATGTACTTGGATTCCATTGACACCTATGTAGGTTGATACCATTGACGTCCATGGATGTCCAAATTTTTTCCCATTCATTTTCAATGGGAATTTTTTTTTTTCCCCCAAATCAACAGAAAATGACTAGATATCAATAGGACGTGACCCCCAAACTTCCCCAATTCCTTTGACGCTTATGAAGGGAGATTCCTTTGATGTCCATGGACGTCCAAACTTCCCATTCACTTCCAATGGCACTTCAGCATGTTTTTTCATTTTATTGATGCCAATGTACTTGGATTCCATTGACACCTATGAAGGTTGATACCATTGACGTCCATGGACGTCCAAATTTTTCCCATTCATTTTCAATGGGAAAATTTATATTCCCCCAAATCAACAGAAAATGACTAGATATCAATAGGACGTGCCCCCCAAACTTGCCCAATTCCTTTGACGCCTATGTAAGTTGATACCATTGACGTCCATGGACGTCCAAATTTTTTCCCATTAATTTTCAATGGCAAAAAAAATATCCCCAAATCAACAGGAAATGACCAGATATCAATAGGACGTGTACCCCAAATGTCCCCGATTGCATTGACACTTATGGAGGTTACTGCCATTGACGGACATGGACGTCCAATTCTCCAAATCATTTCTAATGGCGTTTACTTCGTTTAGTGCCATTGACTTGCATTATTGTCCACTCTATTGATAGACCTGAGTAGGGATGGGAATCGAAATCCGATTCGAATTCGGAACCGGTTCCGATTGTTTCGAGGCCTCGACATCACAATGAAAAAGCCTTAACGATCCCTTTAACGATTCCTAAAGACGCGTATTGCGTCGTGACGTGTCTTGTTGTCCCGACGCATCAAACTAGCATGGCGCCAAGAACCACTCGCTCCAAAGTTTGACTACACTTCACCAGGAAAGAGTGTGAAAATGAAAGGTTACGACGGGTAAGCACGAGCATTGCAGCCATAAACATAACAATGACAGCACGTAGGTTCAAACGCTCGAAAGTGTGTCTTCACTTCACGAGGAAAAATTACAACAAAGCGACTTGCAGTCATTGCAAGGTGGAGATAACTGCATCGGGAGGGAATACGACTGCGCTGTCCTCAGAGAGGCTAAGGCTCAGTCCTGGCTATACAGCTAGCTAAACTCCCAAATGACAATTCAAAAGACGTTGGTATAATTTGCTGACTTTATTCAACCATCACTTGAAGAGTGAAACTAAGAATAGAAATAAAACAAATCAATTTCGTCCCCAATAACAAACAGGTTTGCATCAACGTAAATCAGCGATGATTAGCTGCTAATAACAGTAATAACAAATGGTTAGCATTCGTTCGCTAGCATTAGCACATCGTTCAAACCACTACACAACTGGATTTAAGTGTCTGATCGCGAGTGGAAACACAACAACAACAACACAAAAGATGATACATACAGGCGTTGCCTCTGTAGATATTAACATTAACAAAGAACGTAGGCTCGTAGAAGTGTTTCCCTCTTTCACTAACTCGCTCACTCGCTTGGATGCGGCATTTCTTCTTCGGGTGTAAGCGGGCTCTTCCTCACGTGAGCGCGTTCTTCTTCGCGTGAGGAAGTGCAAGGGGGCCCCCACTTGAGCGTGTAAGCGCCACAAAAACTAAAAGGCATGCATTTCAATGTAATGGTAAATAATACACGTTAACCCAAACTGCGGCCCGCGGCCCAAATACGGCCCGCCTCCACATTTGGTCCGGCCATTTTGAATTTTTTTTTTTCTCAATCGTGTTATTTATTTCCTGGCCTTTTCCTTGAAGAATTCAGAGAGGGTTATTTGGTTATTATCTATTTAATTAATAGTGTTTTTATTATTAATTATTATTATTATTATTTTTATTTTATTTACTTTCATTCTGTGAAGAATCCAGAAAGGGTTATTTGATTGTGGCTTTCTGAAAAACAATAATTTTTTACATTTATGCACTTCTGCAATTGTCACACTTTTTCTGTTACAAACTGACCCCGGCCCCTCATCAGAGAAGGGAAAAGTTATGTGGCCCTCACAGGAAAAAGTTTGGGGACCCCTGCTTTAACACATATTGCCAAAGGCAGAACAACAACCTATCTGCCAATATATACCAATATTTTTTGATTTCTATTCGACAAATGTTTCAGTAAAATGTTACACACTTGTGTATTTGCCACTTATTGCCACGGTTAACATTGAGGCTTTGGGCCTCTTTTGATCTCGTTGTGAGTTTGTAAGGTTTTGACTTCTGATTAAACAAACACGATGCCAATCAAAACGTTTGTTCTTCTTTTTCCCCAAATTAGAATCGATAAGAGAATCGATAAAGAATCGAATCGTTAAGCAACATCGATAATGGAATCGGAATCGTAAAAATCCTATCAATTCCCATCCCTAGACCTGAGTGGGGTTAAGATCTGTATCTCCACAGAGGAAAGACCCAGGTGTAATATCTCCCGAAATTGCAGTTTCTAGTTATGTGTGATTTTCCGCTTCGAAGACTTTGAAACATCACTCTGTTCGGGTTAGCATGTCGGCTAGCTGTCACGCCTCTTGGTTTGTTTACATTCTCCGAAGCCGGGGAAGGTAAATTACATATGTCCGATTTAGGTGTCATAAAATATCATTCGGGAGGTGCAACAGTAAAGGTGAAGTCGACAGTTTTGACCACTATGGAGTAATTTTGCCATGTCGTCCTGAATAAGTGCATTTTTATTATTTCATATTCCATTTAGCACAAGACTGTTATTTGTCATGACCATGCCATTTATTTAGCAATTGCGGAAAATACTTGGATAAAAAGAATATCCTGTAAAAATATTGAAGTAAAGAGACAGAAACAATGACATTTTGCAGCTCTCTTTGTCGCGTTTTCCTCGTTGTGAATAGTTCCCCCTCGACGGGCTGACTGGTCCTTCTCAAGCCATTTATTTAGCTCGTTGATATTTTAAATGTACCGCATGTTGCCATCTTAAATGTACCAATGTGATTAATGTGCTAATGTGCTCAAGGGTTAGCTTGTTGCAAGCTTAAATGCACCAAAGCGATGAATGATACCTGAAATGGGCTAGCAGGTTGCTACAGTATATTAGTTTTACCAACAAATGATCGGGGTTAGCATGTTGCAAGCCTAAATATTATCGTGTCGCTAGCTTGTAAGTACCAAACGGCATTCGAGACCCCGCAAGTGTCACTCAATCCCAAGAGTCACGAAACAGACGGATCAGCAGCGGACTATTTCCCCGCCGCCGTTTCCTCTCCAAACGTCCGCCATTTTAATTTCTTTAAATGTTAGTGTTAGCACGATTGCCCGGAACGCTCAATCCGGGAGGGGTTCGGGGAGCCGCGGCGGCGGAATCCTCCCTGTAATTAGGAGTTCAAACGGCTCGCTGACTGACGGCGTGACTGACAGGCCGGTCCAGGGGCCCGGCGGGGGCCCCTAATGGAGGCTTTCGGCGGACACGGGCTTGATTTATCGGGCCCCAAATGGCCTTCTAAACACGGCTAAACACAGATCCCACTGTGGAGCCGGACCACCGCCAATAACAGCCGGCCGGTCCTGTTATTGGGCCGCGCGTACTCGTGTTACATTCGCCAGTATTAGTCTGATTTCTACCATTTGAAGTGGATTCCATTTCCGGCCGGCGTCCAGTCGTTCTCAGTCTTCCAGTGTTTGCTTTTAGCGGATTGGAGGGAATTCCGCATGTGCGCCGCACATTTGCGGATCAGAACATGTGTTGCACGTTAGGACCGACTTGGCTCGCGCTCTCGCTTGTCCTTTTTTAAGTCAAATGTGGACAGAATGTTTTCGGTTTTTGATTTCGAACGTCGCTCAGGTGGGAAACGGGTCAGGGATGCTTTGAAGGAAATGGACGGCCAATGCATTTGAACATGGAGAGGATCATTTGATCGTTAATTATTTCGATATTTACATTTTTAGTTGTTTCAACAATTATTGTTTTATGTACCGGTAGTTATTTCCATACTTTCTATTTTTTTATTTTATTTAATTTTTATTACATTTATTAAATTTATTTTTAAATTCCGTACTATTTTTTTTTTTTGTCTTAACATATAATTCTAAATTAATGAATTAGTTTATTATTGAATGTTATTTATCATTTTACTTTAGTTGCCAACTTTTTTTTTTTAAACATTTTAACATTTGATTTTAATTTTAATTTTATTTCAATATTTACTTTAATATTTACATTTTTATTTATGTATTGACTTCAATTTATATTGATTTTAATGTTTATTTTAATATTTTTTTTCATTTTTTAATTTACCCCAATTTTTATTCAATGTTTTCATTTGTATTGCATTTTATATTTTATTGTTCCAACAATTTTTATTTCCGTATTTATCATTTGTATTTAATTTTTCTATTTATTTCAATATTAATTTGAACATTTATGCCAATTTTATTTGCTTGAACCAATATTTTCATTTTTAATCACAATATCATTTTTAAATTTTTATTTGAGCATTGAAACTTTGATTCATATATTTCTCTTTTTCAACCGTTATTTCAATCAGTTATTTTAATCAGTATTTAATCATTCTTATTCAAATTCTGATTTATTTATTTCCAGATTTTTGATCAACATTAATTTTTTCTTTCAACTTTTATTGGTTTCCATTCATTTTTTTCCACCCACTTTTATCACTATCTCTCATTTGCCCATCAACTCAGTGGTGGGCGTGACCTAGGCCGCGTTTGGCTGTGATGGCCAATGTGTTAAAGAAACACCTGGAAAAGTCTAGCTAACATGGGGAAAGTGTTTTAAAAACCCAAGGGTATGAAGGTTTTTGATACTGCTTTTTGTACAATAACAGCTGTAAAAGTGTGGGTGTTGAACCCTTTCACCTGAAAAAGTGTTTGCGTGACATTAAAGTCCCGTTGGGAAGCAAGAAACTTCCTCCTGCTCCTCAATCATCTTCTGACACGCCCCTTAGGAGATGTTACACTTCAGGAACAAGCATGTTTACACGCTTCAACGCACACAGGACAGGAGCATGACTGGAGCATGTTAGCTTAGCGCTGGTCCAGTTTGCTGAGCTGTATCGAATGAAACATCCTAGCTTAAAACGAAACACAAATTGAAGAACTGAAAACTTTCCTGAACTACTAATATAGTAGATCAAAGTTATGCTAGCAATGCTATATATATATATTTTATATGTATATACACTGTATAACACTAGCAATGCTATATCCTATCTGGAAACATTGCTACATTATGAGATCAAAGTTATGCTTGCAATGCTACATGGTGTCTTAAAGCAAAACATCGCTACATTTGGAGACTAAAGTTAAAACTAAACGTTGCAACATTAGATCAAATTTATGCTAGCAATGCTAGATCTGAGCTCGAAGCGAAATATTGCTACATTAAACCAAAGTTATGCTAGCAATACTGCAGCCTAGTTTAAAACTATATGTTGTTACATTTAAGATACAAAGTTACTCTAGCAATGCTACATCCTAGCTTAAAATGAAAAAGTTGGTACATTAGGAGACCAAAGTTATGTTAGAAATGCTACATACTATCTTAAAACCACACGTTGCTACATTGGGTGATCAAAGTTATGCTAGCAACGCTACATGCCATCTGAAAACAAAACGAACTACCTTATTAGAGCAACGTAAATCTTTCAATGCAACATCCTAGCTTAAAACGAAATGTTGCTATATTAGAAGATCAAAGTTATGCTAGCAGTGCTACATCCTAGCTTCAACCGAAACGTTGCGCCATGAGAAGTCAGTTATGCCAGTAATTCTTCATTACGCTAGCAAAGCTACATCCTAGCATAAAACTAAACATTGCTACATTAGGAGATCAAAGTTATGCCAGCAATTTTTTATTAAGTGAAACATTGCTACATTAGGCGATCAAACTTATGCTAGCAAAGCTACATCCTACCGTAAAACTAAACATTGCTCCATTAGAACGATGTTACACTGTTATTGCTACGATGCTACGCTATAACTGGGCCCCTGCTAAAAGCTTTGAATAACTTCTTTAGAGTGTCCTATTGGCCCATTTTATCATGTGAACTGCTTGCGTATGACCATGTACTGTAACGCTAGCAATGCTAGATCCTAGCTTAAATTGAAACATTGCTACATTAGACGAAAGTAATGCTAGCAATACAGCATACTAGTTTAAAAGTATACTTTGCAACATTAAGATATCAAAGTTACACTAGCAATGCTTCATCCTAGCTTAAAATGATATATTGCTACATTAGGGGATCAAAGTTATGCAAAGGTACATACCATCTTAAAAAAAAAGGTTGGCACATTAGGAGACCCAAGTTATGCTAGCAATGCTACATGCTATATTAAAACTAAACGTTACTACAGTAGGAGACCAAAGTTATGCTTGCAATGCTACATCCTGTCTTGAAATGAAACATTGCTTCAGTAGGAGATCAAAGTTATGCTAGCAATCCTACATCATATCTTTAAAATAAACGGTGCTACCTTGTTAGATCAAATAAAAACATTAGAAGATCAAAGATCAAAGTTATGCTAACAGTGCTACATCCTAGCTTTAAAGGAAACGATGCTACATTCGAAGTAGGCTACATTCGATGTAGGCCCAAGCTACATCCTAGTTTAAACTAAATATTGCTATATTAGAAGATCAAAGTTGCCCTAGCAATGGTAGATCATAGCTTGAAGCGAAACATTGCTACATTAGGAGATCAAACTTGTGGTAGCAATTCTTCATCCTAGCTTAAAATGAAACATTCTACATTACGAGATCAAAGTTATGCGAGCAAAGCTACATACCATCTTAAAACGAAACGCTGGTACATTAGGAGACCCAAGTTATGCTAGCAATGCTACATACTATCTTAAAACTGACGTTAATACATTAGGAGACCAAAGGCATACTAAGGCATACTAGCTATATATTTAAAGTATATATAATTATACTAGACTATCTTAGCTAAATATTGTTATACTAGTCTTTCAACGCTACATCCTAGTTTAAAACGAAACGTTGCTACATTGGAAGATCAAAGTTATGCTAGCAGTGGTACATCCTAGCTTCAAACAAAACATCGTTCCATTAGAAGATCAAAGCGTCTATCATAAATGAGCAGTTTGATTGACGGCGCTTTTATCGACGCTTGTAAGATGTTTCTTCACGGTTACGCGCCGACTTTAGCAGCCGACGTCAAGGAGACAAACAAGAAGACGGCAAACATCTTTTCATTAAAAGCTATTTAAAGCGCCGGCAGGCGGTCGACAATTTTCCCAGCGTCGTCGTCGGTCGCCGGGCGGAGATTTAATCAGTCCTCCGCGTTGGAAGCTCTCGACGCCGCCGGGGGGGATCAGAGAGGCCCGACGAGGTCGTCACGCCGATTTTATTAAACGCTCTCGTTGTCACAGCGACAGCTGACGGGTGCTTGGAGGGGAAAATTGTTGATTGTGGGATTTGGGACCCTTAGACGTTGATCCCAGTTGTGAGTTTAGCAGCATTCGCTGCCACCCTCCCAGTTCAAATGGATTGGACGTCTATCACTGTCATTGGCACTGTTGACTATTTGATTTGAATTAAAATTAGATGGTAAATTTTCCTAAGCTAATGCTAAATTTTAAGATGGCGCTGTTTGAATACAAACAAATCAAAGTAACTCACTTTTGTGTCGCAGTTCATTAAATGGTAGAAGTCAAGAGACTTGTGATTGTTTTTGTTTGATGAGCCTTGGGCCTAAATGATATCAAAGGTCAAGTTGTCAGGTCAAATGTCAAGTGCAGTGGTACCTCGAGATCCGAAAGCTTCGGTACATGGAAAAATTTATTTCACGAAATTCTTTAATCAATCAATCAATCAATCAATCAATCAATCAATCAATCAATCAATCAATCAATCAATCAACTTTATTTGTATAGCACATTTAAAAAATCCGCCAAGGAGTCCAAAGTGCTTTACATACCATATTTACTTTATTTCGCTGAATATTATGAAAAGTTATTCAATATGCTAAAGCTAATATGTACTGTAATAGACAATTCCCACTCGCAGCAATGCAATACGTTTGACTATAAATGTAAACAAAATATATGTGCTACATAATGCTCATGTATATGAAAAGCAAGCGATAACTGCTAAGGTCAGCTCGTCTTTTGGCACTCGGTGTTTGCTATTAGCTCGAAAGGTCATGTAATAACGTCTGTAGAGTTAGCCTAACAAACGAGTTCCACCTTAGCACCATTAGGGGGTGACAAAACTTTACAAATACAGTGTATCACAAAAGTGAGTACACCCCTTGCATTTCTGCAGATATTTAAGTATATCTTTTCATGGGACAACACTGACAAAATGACACTGAAACAGTGAAGAGTAGTCTGCGTGCAGCTTATACAATTTATTTTCCCCTCAAAATATAGCCATTAATTTCTAAAACCCTGGCAACAAAAGTGAGTACACCTCTTAGAAACTACGTACATCCCTAAATATCCAAATTGAGTACTGCTTGTAATTTTCCCTCCAAAATGTGACTCGTTACAGGAGTGCTGTCAGCATAGCTGCAGAGATTGAAGAGGTGGGGGGGTCAGCTTGTTAGTGCTGACCATTCTCTGCACTCTACATCCAGGTGTGCATGGCTGTCACCCCAGGAGGAAGCCTCTTCTGAAGACGGTACACAAGAAAGCCCGCCCGTCTCATCAGACCATAGGACATGGTTCCAGTAATCCATGTGCTTTGTTGACATGTCTTCAGCAAACTTCGTGGGCTTTCTTGTGTACCGTCTTCAGAAGAGGCTTCCTCCTGGGGTGACAGCCATGCACACCAATTAGATTTAGAGTGCGGCGTATGGTCGGAGCACTAACAGGCTGACACCCCACCTTTTCAATCTCTGCAGCAATGCTGACAGCACTCCTGTAACGAGTCACATGACATTTTGGAGGGAAAATGACAAGCAGTACTCAATTTGGACATTTAGGGATGTAAGTAGTTTCTAAGGGGTGTGCTCACTTTTGTTGCCAGGGGTTTAGATATTAATGGCTATGTTTTTAGGGAAAAATAAATGAACTCTATTACTGTAATTTCCAGACTATAAGCCGCTACTTTTTTCGTACATTTTGAATCCTGTGGCTTTATTTATTTATTTGGGTTAATTGGCAACACATGCCTCCTAGCATGCATTGCAGCACTACAGATGTAAGTAACAATCAAAATTCATGTTCTGTGCTATTTATGCATTTACTGTTCCAGTTTCATTAATTGTTATGGTATTTGGTAACACTTTATTTGACAGCGGCGTCATAAGACTGTTATAACACCGTCATAGTTATGACATGAGACTATCATGGGCATTACTGAATGCCTATGACAGATGTCATTAATTGTCATCCAGCAAATTATGTTACCAACTCCATTTATGTCCAGCTTGGATCTTTTAAATCCATTCAAAGTGAGATAATTTGCCGAATAAAACTAAATGATAACTGTTATAAGCATTTGTTAATGCTCATGACAGTGTCATGTCATAATAATGTCTAATCGTCTAATGACAGTCTTATGGCGCCACTGTCAAATAAAGTGTTACCAAATACCATAACTAGCAATTAATTAAACAACAGGAACAGTAATTGAAAAATAATTAGTACAGAACATTTAAGAACGTATTTTGATTGTTATTTACATCTGTTGCCCTGCAATGCATGCTAGGAGGCATGTTGGACAACAGCAGTGTTGATAGCAGGTGGCATAAAAGATTGACTGTCTCCCCCAAGGGAGCAGTGATGGCCAAATGAAGCTTCTTGAAGCAATGAAGCTTTGCAAACAATTGGTTAAAATCTTCATGGTGGTTCATTTGGTCTTCTGACCGTCGTATGATGCCGCTATCTAATGAAGTGTTACCAGTTATTAACTTTTGGTGTAAATATCCCATAATACAGTGAGGACAGCTGCGGCTTATAGTCCAGTGCGGCTTATCTGTGAACAAATGCCGTTTTCCTGTCACATTTGGTGGGTGGCGGCTTATAATCAGGTGCGCCTTATAGTGTGAAAATTGCGGTACACAGACTACTATTTATTGTGTCAAAGTGTCATTTTGTCAGTGTTGTCCCATGAAAAGATATACTTAAATAACTGCAGAAATGCGAGGGATGTACTCACTTTTGTGATACACTGTAAACTCTGGCAATCAGAAGACAGTCCGGCTTCTTTTGCTGATCACGCTGGTGTCTTGTTTGTCTGGAACCTACCTGGAGACGTCCCGCCAAGGGTGACCCTACCAGGCGCGAGCTTCAGGGGGGTATTGCTCTCCAGGGTCACTGGAACGCGAACACTGCCGTACTCTCTATTCTCCTCTACGGCTCCGAAAAATGGCCCTTAAACAAGACACTGGCGGCAAGAATTTAGATGGCCTTAACAGCAGGGCTCACAGATTTTGAGAACATCAGGTGGCCCCAGCAAATCCCCAACGAAACCCTGCGAACCCGGACAAATCAGCCCAGAACGTCCCGCCTGGCTGCACAGTGCCACATCTGCTGGCTCGGCCATGTTCTTCGTCTTCCTCCTGAACACCCGACAAGAGCCATCCTGGAGTTTGACCCAAAGGCTGAAGGCTGGAGACGTCAATGAGAAAACCCCCAAACTCGATGGCTTGACGCCATCTCGCAGACGACCTCAACTATACGGCGTTACCTTAAGGGATGCAAATCTGCTTGCACAGGACCGCCAGTGCTGGAGCGGCCTAGCTCACCTGGTCAGCTCTGCGCAACGGGACTGGAAACCAGCCCCAATGCAATAGCCGTGATGATGATGATGAATCAGAAGACATGTTAGCAAATTTAATGTGCCGTTTTAGTAGCGCTTGCAACGAATTAGAAGATTCATTATCTGAAAAAAAAATCATGAAACGACTACAAATTCACTTCCTATCTCGAGGTACCACTACACACGAAGTTTACGCCATAAAGGTTACGTACTGAATTTCAATCATAAAGATATGGCCTAAAACATTTACAAATCACTATAATTGATCCTAATCTGGATCACAAAAATGAACGGGCCAAATATTTTTTCACATTTTGCCCTAGAGTCAAATTTAGAATGAAATAAAACGGGCCGTCAATAGTTCCGTGAGCCTCGTAGAATGAAAACAAAAACTTGTGTCCAAGGGCCGATAGAAAAGAAAATGGCGGCCCCTGTACCGTAGCTAGCTTAGCGTAGCTCGGAGCTTTAACTTTGTTCTTTCTTGTCGATGCAGATGAGGCTGAGGACCCTTCGGAAGAAGGAGCCCTCTCTGTCCTCCTGGCCCGCTCCTCTTCTCCTCTCCTCCTGCTTCTTCTTCTTCCTCTGCCTCTCCTTCCTCTTCTCCTTGTCTCGCTTCTCCATCTCTTCCCACTCGGCCTTGAGTTTCCTCTCCCTCTCCTTGCGTTTCTCCTCCTCCCTCCTCTCTTGCTCCTTCCACTCAACCCGCAGTTTCTCCTTCTCCTTGGACTCCTCCTTGTCCCTGCGCTCGCGCTCCCTCCTCTCTTCGGCCTCCTCCTCTTCACCGCTGTCCCACCAATCCTCCTTCCTCTTCTCTTTCTCCTTCAACTCCTTGACCTTCTTCTCGGCCTTGAGTCGCTCCCGCTCCCTCCTCTTCTCGCCCTCCCGCTTCTCCCGCTCCTTCCACTCGGCGCTGAGCTTCTTCTCCCGCTCCCTGCGCCGCTCCTCCTCCCTCTTCTCCCTCTCCACCCAGCCGTCCTTGATCTTGCGGTCCTTCTCCTTCCTGCGTTCCTCCTCCTTGCGTCCTTGTTCCCGCTGTTTGCTGAGACGCTCCCTCCACTCCTCTTCCATTCTCGCCTCCTTGTCTTTGGACAGACGCCCTTTCCACTCCTCCTCCGGTTTGGCTTCCTTCCGTTTCCCCTCGTCCCATCGTAGCTCCTCGTTTTTGTCCTCCTGCGAAATCGTTGCCTTCTCCTTCTGGTCTTTTTCTTTCTCCTCTTCAGCTAAATTCGTAAGCCCGCTTGTCCCCTCCTCCGCTTCTGCTAAATTCTCTAGCCCAGTTTTTACCTCCTGCTCCTCTTCCACCTCCTTCAGCCTTATTTTCCCCTCCTTCTGGTCTTCTTCAGCAGAACCCTTCTGTGCAATATATTCCGTCTCCTGGTCACTGGTGCTCTGCCTTTCCTCATCATCCTGGTTCTCCTCATTTTTCCTCTCTTTCACCTCCTCCTCACTCTCTGTCTGCTCGCTCGGGTTGCTGTCAGTCTTTGTGTCCTCCTGTTTTGGTTCTTTCTTCTCCTTCTGGTCACAGTTTATCACGTCTCCATTTAATTTCTCCTCGTCCTTTTCTTTCAAATCCTTGTTCTCCACCTCTGCCTCCTCTGTGTTTTGCTCCTCCTCCTTTTGTCCAGGTTTCTTCCCTTGGTGGTTGTACTCCTTGTCCTGCGCCCTTTTCTCCTCCTCCTCGTGGATGTTATCCCCTCTATTTTTATCCTCCTCCCTCCAAGTTTTCTCATCCTTCTCCTTCTCAGCACAATCTTTGGCCTCCTCCACCGCCTCCTTCTCCTCCGGAGCGGTCCGGCCTCCCATCAAACTCTAGGGGGGGGAAAAAAGAGGTGTCAAAACAGTGGGTTTTCCACTTAAACAGTGTTGTTTTTGACAGGCCTTTAAATTTTCATCGGTCTTTTGAATGAAATACTTACTAGTCTTAGTCATACTTCAGCCGTTCCAAAATTTGTTAAATCTTCGAGTAGTTTTAATAGCGGAAGTCTGTTTTGCACCAAATTTTTGTTAGCTAAAAAGCTAATGTACAAGCCTGCAGCCTTTGTACATGGGGTGGTCACAGTTCAGCACAGCAGCTATGCTTAGAATGACCTCTAGATATCTCCAAACTAAGATGCTTGAGGTTAAGTGAGCAGGGACCATTTGCATTCAAAGTGCACAAAGGAAATGAACAATAAATGAAAAATAATGAAATGTAAACTCCTCACATACAGTGCCCTCCATAATTATTGGATTTATAATAATTATGTGTTTTTTAGCTTCTAATATTTTTTTTCTAAATAATGTGGGACCTTAATGGAAAAAAAGAGAAAAATCCAACCTTCAATACAAGTGCATTTATTCAGTGGGGAAAAAATCCCACATAAAGAAATAATTATTTGACATCAAATAATGTGTGTCACAATTATGAGCACCCCCTGGTGTTAATACTTTGAACAACCCCCTTTTGCCAACAAAACAGCACCTAATCGTCTTCTATAATGTTTCACAAGATGGGAAAAGACAGAAAGAGGGATCTTCAGCCATTCCTCTTTGCAGAATCTCTCTAAATCATCCAGAGACCCGGGTCCTCTCCTCTTTACTCTCCTCTTAAGCTCACCCCACAGGTTTTCAATGGGGTTGAGGTCTGGGGACTGAGATGGCCATGGAAGGAGCTTGATTTTGTGTCTGGTGAACCATTTCTGTGTAGATTTGGCCATATGTTTAGGGTCATTGTCTTGCTGAAAGACCCAGCTTCAGCTTTCGGGCAGAGGGCAACAGATTTTGATTTAAAATGTCCTGGTATTTCAAAGCATTCATGATGCCATGCACCCTAACAAGATTCCCAGGGCCTTTGGAAGCGATCACAGCCCCACAGCACCACTGACCCACCCCCATACTTCACAGTGGGTATGAGGTGCTGTCTACACGCCAACAAGCTGTTTGGGAGGCATGCACGGAGAAAACCTTTCCTCACTCACAATCATAAACGCAAACGTCTGGAGTTTGCCAAGCGGCATTGGGGCTTCAACTGGGACCGTGTGCTTTGGTCAGATGAGACCAAGATAACACTCTAAGTGGGTCTGGTGTGCCACGAAAGATGTGCATGCTGAAAAGCACCTCATACCCACTGTGAAGTATGGGGGTGGGTCAGTGATGCTGTGGGGCTGTTTGCTTCCAAAGGCCCTGGGACTAAACTATGGGAATAGGATACTGAACTGTGGATACAGATTAGCTATGAAAAATGTTTTTCTACCCTGGTACTCGGGATTGCTCCGTAATTTTTTGTCTGGTCTGACAAAAACCGGCATTCGTCTTGTTTTGGTGGATCTAAATTGTACCCACGGATTGCTGAACTGTAGATACAGGATACTAAACTGTACCCACAGATTACTTAACTGTGGATACAGGATACTAAACTGTACCCGCAGATTAATAAACTATGGATACAGGATACTAAACTGTACCCACGGACTACTAATCTGTGGATACAGAATAGTTAACTGTATCCGCAGATGACCAAACTCTAGATACAGGATACTAAACTATCCGCAGATTACCAAACTCTGGATACAGGATACTGAACTGTATCCACAGAATACTAAACTGTGGACACAGGATACTAATCTGTACCCATAGATTACAAAATAGTACCCACAGATTACTACACTGTGAGTACAGGATACTAAACTGGACCCACAGATTACTAAACTGTGGATACAGATTAGCTATAAAAAAATGTTTTTCTATCCTGGCATTTGGGAGTGCTCTGTACATTTTCGTCTCGTCCGACAAAAACCGGCATTCGTCTTGTTTTGTTTTAGTGGATCTAAATTGTACCCACAGATTACTAAACTGTAGATACAGGATACTAAACTGTACCCACATATTACTAAACCGTGGCTACAGGAAACAACTGTACCCGCAGATTACTAAACTGTGGATACACGATACTAAACTGTATCCACAGATTACTAAACTGTGGACACAGGATACTAATCTGTACCCATAGATTACAAAATGGTACCCACTGATTACTACACGGTGAATACAGGATACTAAATTGACGATACAGATTATCTATGAAAAATATTTTTCTAACCTGGCACTCGGGAGTAGGGATGGGGATCGAAATCCGATTCCAATTCCGAACCGGTTCCTTGTGTTTCGAGGCCTCGACATCACAATGAAAAAGCCTGAACGATCCCTTTAACGATTCCTAAAGACGCATATTGCGTCGTGACGTGTCTTGTTGTCCAGACGCATCAAACTAGCATGGTGCCAAGAACCTCCCGCTCCAAAGTTTGGCTACACTTCACCAGGAAAGATGGTAAAAATGAAAGGTAACGATGGTTTAGCACGAGCATTGCAGCCGTAAACATAACAATGAAAGCACGTAGGTTCAAACGCTCGAAAGTGTGTCTTCACTTCACGAGGAAAAATTACAACAAAACGACTTGCAGTCTTGCAAGGTGGTGGGAGGGAATAAGACTGTCCTCACCGAGACGCTAAGGCTTAGTCCTGGCTATATAGCTAGCTAAACTCCCAAATGAGGATACAGAAGACGTTGGTATAATTTGCTGACTTTATTAAACCATCACTTGAAGAGTGAAACTAAAACTAGAAATGAAACAAATCAATTTCGTCCCCAATAACAAACAGGTTCGCATCAACGTAAATCAGCGATGATTAGCTGCTAATACAGTGACAACACGGTTAGCATGCGTTCGCTAGCATTAGCACATCGTTCAAACTACTACACAATTGGATTTAAGTGTCCGATCGCCAGTGTTGGGAAAGTTCATTTTCTACATGAACTAGTTCAAATTGCAGTTCACAAATTTTAAAATGAACTGTTCAGTTCATAGTTCATAATTCAAAATTTTGAACTAAAGTTCATGGTTCCAAAAAATGAACTTTTGTAGTTCAGTTCTTTTTGTTCGTCAAAAATTGTTGCAACCTATTATTTACTGTATTTATTTCCAAAGCTTATAGAAAATAATCACAGTTCATTTCCTACCTGAATATTTGACCACCGATGCTGAAGAGTCTCCCACAATATACTGCAGAACTAGGTTGTCTAGCTGCGGCTGGGAGAGACAGAAAACGGGGCCACTCTGGTATGCTGTTAGCGGTATTTGGGTGGCAGAGGTACTGCTCTGGCCAACCGTTCCCGTCTCTTTATTTAATCGCACATGCTCGCAGTCGCAGATACCTAGCAAGGCTTGTCGCATGCTTTATTTCGATGTGCCGTTTAAGGTTGGCTAAAGACGTTACCGACGTACGGACGGTCTTCTTCAATCCAGGTGGACAAAGTTTACAAGTAAACGTTGTATTTTTGCCATCCGGGTCGGTACTGACTTTTTCGTAAAACTCTTTTAAATGCTGGTACTATGTAGAAAGTTGCTCTGAGCGGGCCGGGTTTCGAGAGCTGCCGGCTTCTGTGTCCATGCTGCTGTTGTTATGATGACGTATTTGCTTAAACAATACGGCCGTGACAGGCAGCTTGGGTTGCCAGGTTGGATAATGTTCCGCTATTAAGGCAAAAGATTTTATTGTGTGTTTTTAACCTATGGCTTTATATGCAGTTTTGTCGGTAAGGCTCTAAATGTGATGAACTCATGAACCAAGTTATGAGCACCGCTCACAACCGCTAGAATGAGCGCGTACACAGTAACGTTCATAAGACAGAAATATGATGCGTTCAATTCACGTTCGCCCAAAATATGAACGTGTTCATGAACGATCGTTCATTGAACGCGTTCATGCACAACACTGCCGATCGCGAGTGGAAACACACAACAACAACACAATAGATGATACATACAGGTGTTGCCTCTGTAGATATTTTACAAACACTAAAAAAGAACGTAGGCTCATAGCAGTGTTTCCCCTCTCACTAACTCGCCCAATCGCTTGGATGCGGCATTTCTTCTTCACGTGAGCGCGTTCTTCTTCGCGTGAGGAAGCGCAAGGGCGCCCTCACTTGAGCCTGAAAGCGCCATAAAAACTAAAAGGCATGCATTTCAATATACTGGTAAATAATACACTTTAACAGGGGTCCCAAAACTACGGCCCGCGGGCCGGATACGGCCCGCCCCCACATTTGGTCCGGACCCTGAACAATACCAGAGAGCATTTTGATTTTTTTGTTTTTTCTCAATAGTGTTATTTATTTTCTGGCCTTTTCTGTGAAGAACTCAGAGAGGGTTATTTGGTTATTATTTATTTGATTAATAGTATTATTATTTATTATTATTATTATTATATTATATTATTATTATTATTTTATTTACTTTTGTTTCGTAAAGAATCCAGTTTGGGGACCCCTGCTTTAACACATAGTGCCAACGGCAGAACAACGACCTATATGCCAATATATACCAATATTTTTTATTTCTATTAGAAAAATGTTGCAGTAAAATGTTCCATATTCTTGTGCATTTGCCACTTATTGCCACAGTTAATAATGAGGCTTTGGGCCTCTTTTGACCTCGTTGTGAGTTTGCAAGGTTGTGACTTCTGATTAAACAAATTCGATGCCAATCAAAACGTTTGTTCTTCTTTTTCCCCAAATTAGAATCAATAAGAGAATCGATAAAGAATCGAATCGTTAAGCAATATCGATAATGGAATCGGAATCGTAAAAATCCTATCAATTCCCATCCCTACTCGGGAGTGCTCCGTACATTTTCGTCTCGTCCGACAAAAAACAGCATTGGTCTTGTTTTGTTTCGGTGGATCTAAATTGTACCCACAGATTACTAAACTGTAGATACAGGATACAAAACTGTACTTACATATTACTGAACCGTGGCTACAGGAAACTAAACTGTACGCACAGATTAATAAACTGTAGATACAGGATACTAAACTTTACCCACAGACTACTAATCTGTAGATACAGGATAGTGAACTGTATCCACAGATTAATAAACTGTGGACACAGGATACTAATCTGTACCCATAGATTACAAAATGGTACCCACAGATAGCTACATTGTGAATACAGGATACTAAACTGACGATACAGATTATCTATGAAAAATGTTTTTCTAACCTGGCATTCGGGAGTGCTCCGTACATTTTTGTCTCGTCCGACAAAAACCGGCATTCGTTTTGTTTTGTTTTAGTGGATCTAAATTGTACCCACAGATTACTATTACTATTAGTACAGGATACTAAACTGTACACGCAGATTAATAAACTGTAGATACAGGATACTAAATTTTACCCACAGACTACTAATCTGTGGATACAGGATAGTGAACTGTACCCACAGATTACTAAACTCTGGATACAGGATACTAAATTGTATCCACAGTAGGGCTGCAGCTATCGAATATTTTAGTAATCGAGTAATCGACTGAAAATTCTATCGATTGAGTAATCGGATAAAACAAATATATTTTTAGGTGAAGAGCAATTATAAATATACATGAGAAAACAAGACATTTCATCTAATCTTGAACCATTTTCAGTCAATCAATGTCTTTATTTTCGATGTATATTGTTGAAAACAGCCAACAATTGCATCTCAGATGTAACTAGAATTAAAAAAAAGACAAATTCACTGCTTTCACTCAAAAAACCTTTAGATCTTATTAAAAAATATACATATTTATACCTAAAAATGCGTATACGCTTGATAACACACATCACTTAAAAGTTAGGATTTTTTTCCCACCTGTTTCAATTGAATTTCTATTTGTGTCAAGCCATTTTTAAGTTCTAGTTAAGTTTTACGCTACTCCAAACTGTAAGTCCCGATAGGATTTTGTGTTTTTGCAGTGTTCAAGATAAATGTATGATACAGGCTGTATTGGAGCACATTATGGACCAGTGCTACTTGGTGTTTTATCCAGCAATGACTACTAAGCTAAAATTGATAGATAGTTAGCATTATTGAGTTTTTATTTTACACCCTTATCACTCCACAAAGCTATGTTATGTTAAAGCCTGTATGTAAGACACGTTAGCCACGCATCGAAAGTGGTCATAATTAATAGAAACCTAGCCCTCCGCAGGGCTAACGTTGCATGAGCTAGTGACTCAGACAGTAATGTTAATCTTATTTTTTAGCGTTTAGCGCTCTTTATTAGCGCTTAGCGCTCTACTGCTTTAAGATGGCTGCTGTTTATTAACGCTGCCCAGACGCGGCCGAGTCTATCACAATGCATCTAGTTCAACATACATGTGATCTCTATGAGACTCCTCAGATGCTACCTGCTACCAACTGAACATCATGTGGGCTAGTTTTTAGCAACGTCGGCGTAGTTTGGAGCGGCTGTCGGCTGCGGAAATGTTTTTTATATTTTTTTATTGCTTCTTCCTCTACGCACGTGACGTCAGCGCGTTGTCCCGCATTAAAAGTAGTCCGAGCGAAACGTGATGCTTAGAGCTGTCAAAATAAACGATTACTCGAGGTGAATAAAATTACTCGGATCAGTTTTTAATCTCGAGTTACTCGAGTTGCTCGAGTATTTGTTTATACTAATCTTTATACGAGTATTTGTTTATACTAATCTGTCCCCACAGATTACAAAACTGGGGGTACAGATTACCTGTGGAAAAATAGTTTTCAACCCTGGCACTCAGGAGTGCGCCGTACATTTTCGTCTCGTCTCGTCCGACATAAAACTGCATTCGTCTCGTTTTGTTTTAGTCTCCCAAGGCACGTTTTTAGTCAGCTATGGTCTCGTCATCGTCATGAAAACATTGTTGGTCAACGAAATATTTTTATTTTCATCATCGTTGACGAAAACGACAACGGACCTTGAAGGAGGTCGCGCATACACTCACCGCATCATCCTCCTGCGAGCCCTCCCGGCACTGGAGCAGCCCCTCCTTCTCGCGCCTCCAGCTGGCCTCCTTCTCGGCCATCTCGCTGGCCAGGTCGTCCTTGGACGCCTTGATTTCGTCCAGCTCGCGGGTGGTCTTGCGCAGCTCCACCCGCACGCTCTGTAGCTCCACGTTGATAGTGCGCAGCTCCCCCTTGAAGCGCTCCAGCTCCAGGTTGCTCTCGTGCAGCTCGGCCTGCGCCTTCTCGCTGGAGCGCATGGTATTGGACAGTTCCGAGGTCTCGATCAGCATCTTGCGGTAGTTACCTTCTAGAAACTTGAGGTAGGAGGCGATGTTCTCCTCCATCTTGGGCTAGCTCCGACTTTAGCCGATGCTCGCTCTCCTAACCCCGCAAAGGCACGGCATCGCGGCGATGCGGGGCGACGCTGTCGCAGATCGACCCTGATGACTCCTCAAAGAGGGCGGAGCTCCGGTAAAGAAGGAAAGGCTCTGTGACGCCGGCGATGCGACGCCGCATTTTGTGATGTCATAGGGCACGCGTTTGGAAAATAACGCCGTCGTCGTTACCGACATCGTCAATGAGCTTGATGCATCTGTACATGTGTCAGAAGTTAGGTCACTGGAGCTCAATAGTACTTGTTTTAGGTATCTTTTTGAGGAATTAATGATGCGTTTTTTTGTTGTTCTTCAGTCTGTTCTTCTGGCTGCTTTCGCTGAATGAACATACAAAATGTATGAAGAAGCTCAGGGACAATTTTTAGATCAGCGTTGTGATTGATTAATCGACTATCATTTTTGTTGTAAATTATACACTTAGTTGCTAAAAGTCATATGCTATTGTTTAGCCACAACTGGTTTCATTACTTTATGACTATTCCTCTTTCACACAGCCGCTGGAAACAGAAATGTTGTTTCCATCTGCAGGCGACCGGGAGATGGATTATTGATTGATTGATTGATTGTTTGATGATTTTACGACACTGTGCGGGTGTGCGCTGATCTACATGGGAAACACAGTCTTCCTTAAGGCAAAGCACTACTGCTTTTGTCCACCGGCGTCGCTAAAATCGACCAAAACTGAAAAGTTACCAAGTCTTGCTTTCAATGGAAAATGTTTTGTTGTTTTTTTTTAATTTTGGATCTTTATTTTTTAAATATATTTGGAAATATTTGAAATAATTTAAGTTTTTTTGTATTATGTTTTCTTATATTTGTTTTAATTTCAGTTTTTATTTTTTTAAAGGGTTAGAACTTAATTTCAAATAAATAAAATTATATATGATATACAAACATAGCTTTATTTATTTATTTATTTATTTTACATTGAAACACTTAAATATTTGAAACGGTAAGTATTATTTTGTTGTTTTTTTCCATTTTTATTTATTTATTTATTTTTTTTCTCCAAGTCAAATATGTAATTAAACAAATTAGTCAGTTTTTTTTTTTTTAATATGTATTTTTTTTATTTATAATATGTAAATATATATGTCTATTTTTTGGAATGGAAAAACAATTTTAGATTTTTACCGTATTTTTTTAAACAATGTCCACCGGCGTCGCTAAAATTGACCAAAACTGAAAAGTTCCCAAGTCTTCCTTTAAATGGAAAATTTATTTAAAAAAAATTTTTTTTGCTATATTTGGAAATATTTGATTTTTTTTAAAAATTGCTTTTCTTACATTTGTTTTAATTTCTATTTTTATTTTTTAAAGGCTTACAGCTTATTTTTAAATGAATAAATAAATAACTATTTATTATACATTAACATAGCTTTATATTTTTTACTTTGAAAACTTTTTTAAGGTTTTGATCGTGTATTTTTTTTCAAATATTTGAAACGGTAAATATTCTTTTTTTTTCTTGCTTTTTAAAAAAAAAAAATATAAATCAAATAAGTAATCAAAAAAATATAAATTTATTTTTAAAAATATATTTTGAATTTGTAATATGTAAATATAGATTTCTTTTTTTTTTTTTTCAATGAATACACAATTTTAGATTTTGACCCTGTTTATTATTATTAAAAAAAAAAAATTAAATTCAGAAAGCAGTATTCTTGTTTTCAATTTTTATTTATTTATTTTAACTCTTTCAGCGCCATTGTTGATGATAACCATCCACCTTTCTGCTGGGAATTTTCATGATTTGCTCACGAGGAGACATCCAATCCATTTAAAGTGGGAGGCCGGTCCTTTTTCAGCTTCCCAGTTTAAACGGATTGGACGTCTATTGGCGTCAGTAGCGCTGAATGAATTCATATCAATTGTGTTTTTGTGTCCAAAGTCAACATGTCTGCCTTCGCACTTGGGCAAACAATGGTCGATTTGTAAGATTACACACCCAATTTATGTGCGCGCGGCAGCCTGGCGACGCCGAGATGAGGATATTTATCTTGCAGCAGTAAATTCCCACAGCCCCCCACTGCTCTCTCATACCACTCACTCTCTTCAATGAAAGCATTCAGTGCTAAGCAAACACACACGCGCACACACTTACACGTGTGACAACCATTGGTCGCATGTGTCTGTGATGGCACACTGTTGTCAACTGGTTTTGATAGCATTAGCGTGATGTGAGCATGAGGAGTGTGACAATATCTCAAAACACTGCGATACTTGACCCATATGCTCTCTTCAAGGATCAATATATTGTTTTAAAAAGATAGAACATTTAAGAATGGTACCAGCAGATTGTGACCAAAAACTTTTTTCAACTATTTTTTCACTAGAACAAATTGGCTGCCATTAACGGTGCTAGATGTCCAATTCATTTTGATTGGGAGGAGCAAATTAACTATTTTTCTTTATTGTTACTACTACTTATACTTTATATATGCACTTACAGAGTTGAATAAATGTACTAGCAAGTTGCGACCAAAACCTTTTTTCCATCCATTTTTCTCTAGATTAGTGTTTATGTTAACTCATTGGCTGCTATTGATGGCACTGGACGTCCAAATCATTTTGACTGGGATGGGCGAATGAACCAGTGTTTTGTTTTTTTTTTAAAACATTTTTTCCAAACTGTAGTAGAGTAATTACTACAGTAAGTGACCAGTGAGCAGAAATTGACCCAGAAATGCCATAAAATCAACGCAAAAAAGTATTGTAAACCACAAAGAACATAAACGATTAAATAAAATAATTGCTAAATACAACAAACTACACTAATAGGCAAAAAAAAAAAAAAAAAAAAAAAAACCTGGAAAAATGGAGAAAAGGGCAAAAAACTGAAAAAACACCACTATGGAAAAATTGTTGTAACAGATAAAAAATGTAAAAAAAAAAAAAAAAAAATTTTTAATCTGAAAAAAATGCAAAAAACTGGAAAAAACAACAGAATGGAATATTGTAAAAACCACCCAAAAAATCTGAAGAAAAAAAAACTGAAGAATACAGAAAACTGGAAAAATGGGAAAAAATGCACAAAAAACCCACCAGAATGGAAGAATTGTAAAAACCACAAAAGAATCTACAAAAAAACTACCAAAATCAAAACACACACAAAAAAAAACTGTAAATAACGCCAAACTGGAAAAATTGGTAAAAGTGGAAAAATGGAATATTATAAATACCACCCCAAAAAAATCTGAAGGAAAAAAAAAAGAATACACAAAACTGGAAAAATGGGGGGGGGGGGGGGACAGAATAGAACAATTGTAAAAACAGCAAATAAAATCGACAAAAGAAATCCCCAAAAAACTACAAAAAAAACCTGAAAAAATGCTAAACTAGAAAGTGCCAAAAACACAACTAGAAAAAAAACAAAACACCAGACTTAAAAAATTGGCAAAAAAAAAAAAAAAAAACTGAAAAAAACAATAGACTCGAAAATTCTAAAAATTTCCAAAAACAAATAAAACTGCTAGACTGGGTAAATTGGAAAATACACACACACAAAAACACAAAACCAGAAAAAAAACACCATGCTTGAAACATATTAAAAACTAAAAAACGCCATATGTAAAAATTGGGAAAAAGTAAAAAAAAAAAAAAAAAAAAAAAAAAAAAACAGAAACAACACCAGACAGGAAAAACTGAAATAAATAAATAAATAAATACAATATAAATGCTACCAAAAACCTACAAAAGTACTCACAAAAAATATACAGAAAAAAGCCAGAATGAAAAAAAAAAAAAAAGGACAAAAAAAAACATACAAAAAAATCCTGAATAAAACGCCAGACTGGAAAATTCTAAAAACTTCAAAAAACAGAAAACCCTGCTAGACTCGGTAAATTGGGAAAAACTACAAAAAAACACAAAAGACTGAAAAAATATCGCAAAATTGCAAAAAAAATACAAAATAAATTAAAACTCCAGACAAAAAACACACATAACACACAAAAAACAGAAAAATGACCCAAAACCAGTAAAAACAATTGCGAAAATCTTCAAAAATTTTCCTTTTCATCGTTACATTGCACTTATTGCCTGAACGTTCATTCACTCTCTCCCAGTCAAAACAGATTCGACGTCCACCGCTGTCAATGGCGGCCAATGCACTAACAAGGAAGTGACCTGAAAACGCTCTAAAATGAATAACAAGTGACTAAAAATATACAGAAAGGTAGAGCAATGCATCCCCACGCAAATTCTCCAGAAAAAGCATTTCCTACTTAGCGTGTATTTTCCTGCGCGTGTCCACGTAGACACGCTCGATACGCATGCAGCATGGGAGGTTAGTGTCAACTTTTAATGACAGGCTTGCGTGTGTGCGCATATGTGTGTGTGTGTCTTAGGCGGTAATGAGTAGAGAGAGAGAGGTTGTGTGTGATTATAGGCCTCCTTTTAGAAGCTATAGAGGCTAAATATGGCTTCAGACTAAACACGCGCGTGTGTACACAAATTGGCAGTGTACGAAGAGAAAAGAAAACAGAAGATTCGGCCCGCTAGACAGGATGTAGTTAACGGACTTGAAAATCTCCAGGAGGAAATAAGAAGATCCACTTCCTTCATTTTTTTTCTTTTTAATCGCCGTTTTTTCGTTTCAAGTTTCTTATAAGGTGGAGGCCTGTCACGTGTAATCAAATTTGTGATTGATTAATGGCAGACTTGGTCCTAACCGTAATGGATTGGATGTCAAGAGCAGTCTATAGACCAGGGGTGTCCAAACTTTTTGCAAAGGGGGCCAGATTTGGTGTGGTAAAAATGTGGGGGGCCGACCTTAGCTGACGTAATTTACGTAGAAAAATATATTTAAGCCAATTTTAGCAAGCCATTCTGTGTGTCACATTTTCTTTATTTATTTTTTTTTTTTTTAAATCAATAATTTCAACTGTCTCGCAACTTGCCTTTGTGGTGTTCTCTTTCGACTCTCGGGCTCTTGCGAAATAGTGCTGCTGTGAAGTTAAACTATCTTCAAGTTGCTTCAATTTCCCGCTACATATCTTCCCTGTAATCTTGTCGTACATGTCAGTTTGTCTTGTTTGGTCATATCGCCTCACACTGAACTCTTTAAAAACAGCGACCGTCTATTTGCAAATGAGGCAGACACAGTTGTTGCTTATTTTAGTGAAGAAATAGTCCAATTTCAACCTATCCTTGAAGCGTCGGCCATCGCAGTCAACTTTCTTTTTTTTTGTTGATTGTCGGCATTTTAGAAAATTGGGAGTAAAGGGTCACACGGGGTCATGTTGCTTAGAGTGCTGCTGCCGTTTAGTGGGTAAATGAGGAGCAGCATTTAGTGTGTAAGCTACTTCATATGCTGGTAGCAGTACTGCTGACCAATTTATTAAGTCTGTGTGCAGGCCAGAAGTTATTGATTTTATTTCAGAGGCTGGGGGCCGGATGAAATTTGAAGACGGGCCGCATTTGGCCCCCGGGCCCCACTTTGGACATGTCTGCTATAGACCCTACCCACGTGACGTCACAACTCCTTCCTCCTGACTGGTGCCGCCCAATTGTCCGTCAACACATCATGTTTACCTGTTACGGCTACGTACATTCCTCCTATATATGACGTGTTTTTCTGCTCGTTAACATTAATAATCAAAATGGTGAAGGCGTGTGTGGCGGTCGGTTGCAATAACAGAGAAGATAGACGGAGAGACTTGAGGTTCTACCGTATTCCGAGAGACCCGGAGAGGAGAGCGAGATGGACTGCTGCAATTCGACGAGAAAACTGGGCTCCAAACGATTACCACAGATTATGTAGTAGTCATTTTATATCTGGTAAGATGCATTTAATATATATTTAGAGGGTTTTGGGCTGACAACCACAATTAAGATCATTGCTAGGCTAATCGCCGACAACATACACGTATGTATGTAGTGAGAGTGCTATCGCTAAACCATATAAACATTAAAAGCCCTAACTCCATTGACAAACGACATGAAATACATTAGACTTGACAGTGGATGTTAGCAATAACAAAAGATTTTGAAGTGAAAATTTCGTAACTCACCTTTCCAAGCACAAGATAGATTCCTGCCGAATTTTCGTGGACGAGGACCCGTTTCACCCAACCAGCAACGAAGTATTTATAAGCCTCCAAGCTCTTACAGGCAAATACGGCGGAGACAGCGGGTCGAAAAACATCGATTTAGGCATCAAATATGGATCTGGCGAATGGATAAACTGAAGCTTTTCCACATAACGCCTTTTATGCAACGCATCAAGTGAGTTTACGGCATCCGAAAGCACCGGGTCTTCCATGAAATGCATTATAAATTGCTCGATCAATTGAGACCATTGATAATACAGACACAAAATGACGGACAAGGGGGCGGAACCATTCAGTGAGCACGTGATTTTGTGACGTCGGTGGGTAGGGTCTATAGCCATTATCTCCACTACCACCTCGTCCCTACTTCGCTAGCTCCAAGCCTTCTATCGACGCCGCGTCAACATCTCGCCACGCCATAAAATTTGTGACATTGACCGAAGAGAGTACTTTCCACATCGTGTTAATGCGTTCATACGTGTGGAATGGGACATGTACGCACGCCGCGCAGCTGTTTTACCCAAACGGGCCCTCGGGTTTCGGTCACACTGCATTCTCTTAACACTCTCGCTAAATGCGCGCGTACGCTAAAGGTGTTCATTGCGGGGCGAGTGGGTGCTGTCAGCATATGTGTTTGAACTTTCACCCCGTCCACACGTCCGCGCAGCTGTACGGACGTCTTTATGAGGTGCGTGTGTTGCATTTCATTCATTTGACCTGCTCTAACCTCAGATGTAGGCCTTGCATTACATTCATCCAGATGTTTCCATACGCGCTCGGTGGTTGTGTAACATTATTTTTGGTTTATAGAGTTCAAATTGTGGAAATATGAGATGAGTCAGTTTTACAAATGCATTTAAATGAATGTGCCCGGGTCTACTCTGCCTCCTGCTAATAGTTAGCTTTGATAGGACCCAGCACCCCCGCGGACCTTGCGAGTTGGTAACACTTTATAACTATCCGTTTTACTAGTTAATAGATCATTAGTAAACTGTTGATAAATGATTTATTGTTGATTTGTGAAGTATTTGTTAACAGTTTGTTAAGCGTTTACAGGGTGTTCCAATATGGTTGACCCCATTCTAAATGCCCATGCTAGTTGATGGCTCTTAATAAAACTATATACACTTTATGTTGAAGGTCATAAGTTTTGTTAAATATACAAAGAAAAGTACAAATATTTGTTGGTTCTATGACAGATTTTCATAAATGTGCAACATGAGAGCTGCCTGCAAAATGCCTTATCAAAATGCCTTTTCTTTTGAAGTAAACGGCATTTCTTAACTTGAAAAGATAGAAATTCCAAACGTTACACACAAAAACTTGAAACGTTTCTACACAAACTGTGTTTCAGGTGAAGAACATCCTGTAAATGCTTAACAAACTGTTAACAAATACTTCACAAATCAACAATAAATCATTCATCAATAGTTTACTAATGATCTATTAACTAGTAAACGGATAGTTAGTATAAAGTGTTACCTGCGAGTTTAATCAATAAATGAATACATTTGTCAAAAATAAGTAAATGTAAAAATATACTGCACATTCATCTTCATTTATTAAAAAAAAAAGTTTTAAAACTTGAATTATAAAATAATTTCAACACTGTTGAAATATAGAGTAATTGAAAAAGTATTAATATAACTAAGGTTGTTCCAATCATGTTTTTTTGCTCCCGATCCGATCCCGATCGTTTTAGTTTGAGTATCTGCCGATCCCGATATTTCCCGATCCGATTGCCCTTTTTTTTGCTCCCGATTCAATCTCAATCATTCCCGATAATTTTTCCCGATCATATACATTTTGGCAACGCATTAAGAAAAAAAATGAATGAAACTCGGACGAATATATACATTCAACATACAGTACATAAGTACTGTATTTGTTTATTATGACAATAAATTCTCAAGATGGCATTTACATTATTAACATTCTTTCTGTGAGGGATCCACGGATAGAAAGACTTGTGACTTAATATTGCCACCTAGTGTATTTGTTTCAGTAAATGATACTGTAGCCATGCCCAAAGGCATGATGGGAAGTGGAACCATGACTGTGCGTAGTGCTACCAATTGATATATCTTCTCTGCGTTGGGAAATAACATAAGGTGTTAAGAAAAAGATCAATTGCTACCTTGCTTTCCCACATTGCTTCCCATGATATTTCTAATTATAGGGAGAGGGATAGTAAGGCTATAGCCAATTAAAAAAAAGGCTCCAAAGGCTGCCAATATTCACTCTATTCATTTTACGCTGCCTTTTATCTCTCTATATAAGTAAAACGGCACCATTACAGATTGAGCGCGACAATGCGTGAGTGGGTCGTGCAGCGGATGCATTAATTGCGTTAAATATTTTAACATGACTTATTTTTTAATCAATTAATTACCGCCGTTATCGGGATAAATTTGATAACACTACCTTAAGCCTAAACTAAAGACTCTGGATGAGTCTAACATATTATGTCTGTAACGTTAAATACAATTAGAAAACGATTTAATTAAAAAATATATATTTACTGTATATTAAAAAAAGGCATGGCCGATATTTTTTTGCTTATTCCGATTCTTTGAAAATGACGTGATTGGACCCGATCGATCGGCATCCCGATCAATCTCTAAATATAACCCTTTAAAAATCATTTTTATTCAGGAGTTGATAGTTGACATATTAGATGAATAATTTGTTTAAAAAAAAAAAAAAAAAAAAGGTATAAATACAGTGAAGAAAATAAGTATTTGAACATCCTGCTATTTTGCAAGTTCTCCCACTTAGAAATCATGGAGGAATCTGAAATTTTCATCGCAGGTGCCTTTCCACTGTGAGAGATAATCTAAAATAGGGCTGCAGCTATCGAATATTTTAGTAATCGAGTAATCGACTGAAAATTCTATCGATTAATCGAGTAATCGGATAAAACAAATATATTTTTAGGTCCAGAGCAATTATAAATATACATGAGAAAACAAGACATTTCATCTAATCTTGAACCATTTTCAGTCAATCAATGTCTTTATTTTCGATGTCTGTTGTTGAAAACAGCCAACAATTGCATCTCAGATGTAACTAGAATATAAAAAGACAAATTCACTGCTTTCACTCCAAAAACTTTTAGATCTTATTAAAAAAAAAAATATATATATATATACACCTAAAAATGCCGTTACGCTTGACAACACACATCACTTAAAAGTTAGGATTTTTTTGCCACGTGTTTCAATTGAATTTCTATTTGTGTCAAGCCATTTTTAAGTTCTAGTTAAGTTTTAAGTTAGTCTAAACTGTAAGTCCTGATAGGATTTTGAGTTTTTGCAGTGTTAAAAATAAATGTATGATACAGGGTGTATTGGAGCACATTAGGGACCAGTGCTACTTGGTGTTTTATCCAGCAATGACTACTGAGCTAAAATTGATAGTTAGCATTATTGAGTTTTTATTTTACACCCTCATCACTCCACAACGCTATGTTATGTTACAGCCTGTATGTAAGACACGTTAGCCACGCATCGACAGTGGTCATAATTAATAGAAACCTAGCCCTCCGCAGGGCTAACGTTACGTGAGCTTGTGACAGTAACGGTAATCTTATTTATTAGCGCTTAGTGCTCTTTATTAGCGCTTAGCGCTCTACTGCTTTAAGATGGCGGCGGTTTACTAACGCTGCCCAGACGCGGCCGAGTCTGTCATTTCGTATCTAGTTCAACATACATGTGATCTCTATGAGACTCATCAGACGCTACCTGCTACCAGCTGGCATCAGTGCAGGCAAGTATTTAGCAACGTCGGCGTCGTGTGTAGCGGCTGTCTGCTGCAGTAAGTTTTTTTTTTTTTTTTTTTTGCTTCGTCCTCTACGCACGTAACATCAGCGCGTTGTCCCGCAGTAAAAGTAGTCTGAGCAAAACGTGATGCTTAGAGCTGTCAAAATAAACGAATACTCGAGGTGAATAAAATTACTCGGATCAGTTTTTAAACTCGAGTTGCTCGAGTATTCGTTTCAGCTCTAAAAAAGAAAAATCCAGAAATCACAATGTATAATTTTTGGAAAACTTATACTGCTGCAAATAAGTATTTGAACACCCGAGAAACAATGTTAATATTTGGTTCAGCAGCCTTTGTAATTACAGATGTCAAATGTTTCCTGTAGTTTTTTTTACTGGGTTTGCACACACTGTTGGGGTTTCTTGGCCCACCCATCAGTCAGGTTTCTGGGCTGTCGCTGAGAAACACAGAGCTCCCTCCAAAGGTTTTCTATTGGGTTTAGGTCTGGAGACCGGCTAGTTCATGCTAGAACCTCGTTATGCTTCTTACGGAGCCACTCTTTGGTTTTCCTGGCTTTGTTCTTCGGGTCATTGTCATGTCGGAAGACTCGGGCACGAGACTGAAGGAAGGAGGTTGTTCCCCAAAATCTCAATACAGGGCCCCAGTCATCATCTCTTCATTGCAGTGCACTCGCCCTGTCCCATGTGCAGAAAAACACCCCCAAAGCATGATGCTACCACACTCATGCTTCACAGTAGGGATGGTGTTCTTGAGATAGTACTTATCATTCTTTTTCCTCCAAACACGGTAAGTGGAATTATGACCAAAAAGTTCTGGTTTAAGCAGGGGAACCTTCTACCTTCTACTGCATGATTTCAAACCATGACGTCTTAGTGAATTGCAACCCCTCGCTAAAAGTATGGAATCACTAGTCTCGGACAAGCACTCACTCAGACATTTTATCATGTAGAAAAAATTCAGATAAAAAGCTTGAAAAAAATAATGTATTAGTTCAAAAGTGCAACTCTTTAGCATTCAGAAACACTAAAAGAAATGAATAAAAAAACTTTGTGGTGGTCAGTAAGTGTTACTTTTATCGAGCAAGTGCAGGGAAATATTTATGGAATCACTCTATTCTGAGGGGGAAAAAAATGGAATCATGAGAAACAAAAAAATAACAATCAAAACACATCTCTTGAGTCAAGCCGCACTTGGAGTCAAGAATCTGCATTGGACAAGGTGATGATGCTGGAACTTTGGGTTGGTGCTGTTCCAGTGAGATTTACAAAGATGACTGCCTGAAGAAAACATCAAAATTCCCTCAGTCCTTGATGGTATGGGTCTGCATGTCAGGCATCGTCATCACGATGTGCGCGAGCGCGATAATCCCATCGCAAGCACGTGCGATAGTTTTTTTGTTTTTTTTTTAATCCACATACGCTGTGCTTTCTGCTCTGCGCGCAGCCTCACAACCTCCCTCTCCCAGCCCTTTGTTCCTCACAGTCACTGCCGCACTTGCCTTTTAAAGTTAACGATGCTCGTTGTCTTAGATCTTGCCAAAGAAGGGGACTTCAAAGCAGAGCAATGTTTCAATCATCGTTTAACTTGTTAAACAGTTTCTGCAAGGAAGCCGCGCTGGAATGAATTTGCGTGTGTGCGGAGACGTTGGAGACATAAAATAAATGCCAGAAGTGATCATGAGGAGTTTGAAATTTCTACATGTCACTCCAAGAGTCACAGCTAAGGTAGATAAACAGAAGCATTTAATAAAGCTAAGCATTTTTCTACTACAGTACTTTATTCTTGTTCAAAAATGATTTGGTTGGACAGTTATGTTTAAAACTGATAATAATTATGACATTTGAAGTGCTTAAAAAACATTTATTTATCTACATTTTTTTAAAATCACTTTGGGGGGAAAAGTGAGGAAAAAAACATGTCTTATATGTATCTCTTTCCAATGATAAATCTGAATAAATACATTGAGCACAAAAAACACACACACAAAAAATTGGGCGGGTGCGCTACTTAGTGTTTTTTCACTTATTGCGGCGGGTTCTGGTCCCGATTAACCGCGAAAAACGAGGGATCACTGTACACTGTGGTGATGGTGAGTCATCCAGTCTTTCCAAACAGCTATTCAAGTCATCTAGTAAAAATTTCTTCCAAAAAAAAAAATTTTTTTTTTTTCAATATCGCAATATAATATCTCAAACCTCCAAAAAATTGCAACAATAGTTTTTTCCAATATCGTTCTGGCCTACTTTTAACCATTGTGTTTTTTTGTGGTAGCTTTAAAGCAGTTGACCACATTAGTCACGTAGCGTATTTAAACCGTCCTTATTTGATATAATTACATTTAAGTCTTTCTTAAGGCATTTTTAGTATATTCTGCCTGTATGCATCTAAACAAAACAAGTTGAGATCACACGGTTGTACTTTGGGTGTCAAATTTGCCTCATACACAGTAGGACGCTTCGCCGATGTAGACATTTTGGCAAAACGCCGGAACATATGTCCTCCACACCGTTCTCAGCTTTTTAACCCCTGACCCATGTTCTTGCCTGAAAGAAACAGAGCTTATATACACACACACACACACATGCAGACAAGGGGTAACGAGACAACGAGGAACAGCTGGGTTACACAGGAGGATGCAGATTGGCAGATACACTAGGAGCAGGCACAACAGGTGAAATCAATGGGCAATCACAGGAACACACTAGGAGGAAACCAACACAAAACCTAACATTTATAGTTAAAATAATTATAATATTAGGTGAGTAATTAGTAAAAAAAAAAAAAAAAAACATAAAATATATAAATAGAAATAAAAGAATTTGTCATTTTTTTTAAATGGTACGAATGTACTGATCATGAATTTTTTTTTTTTTTTTTTTAATTGTTGAGAAACTTTCAGATTAGTTAGCACTGTTGAAATATACAAACATCACTATTCCTAAAAATTATTAAATGCATTAAAAAATAATTTATATCTAACTCTTGATAGTCCGAATTGTGAAAATAAGAAAATATTTTACTTTTTTTAATGAACTCATTTAGTGCAATTGATGATGATAGACGTCCAATCATCTTTGCCACTAGTAGATGTCCAATCCATTTGAAGCGGGAGGGTGGCAGCGAACTATCGCTGTCAATGGCAGCCAATGAATTATACATTTTTTTGCCTAAAATGTTCCATGTTCCGCTATGTGTCTAAAAATATGAGACAAATGTAAATTTCTGTCTTCCCATATGCACAAAGACACATTTTGATGGCCAATTCTCCACTTGGCGGTCCGCTCCCACCCAAGCCGCTCATTATCTCACCCGTGGGTGGGCCCGAGTGCGTGCCAGATCACCTCGGAACCTGTGAAGGTCAGCCCCCCGCAGCCTCGGGCTTCCGACTCCCCGGGAGCGGGCCCTGATGCTAATCCCAGGTTGGGTGTCACCGTGGTGGGTCACTCTCTGTAATTTAGTCCCCTGCTCAGTCGGGGGCCTCTGGGCCCTCGGGACCACCCACTAAATTGCTGCTGAAATTATTTTTTGAATTTGCACTAGTAAACGTCTAAATTGGACGTTTTGCACCGTCAATGGCACTGAAACATGAGCAAATGCTCACAGTTTATACGAATTGGTTGTTTTTGGCAGTCCTTTAACTTTTTGTCTTCATCTTTTGGACAATGATCTTCATTAGTCTTAGTCATATTTTAGTCATTTCAAAAAAATTTTCGTCTTCGTCTCGTTTTTTGTTGCTGGAAAAAACTAATTTTGTCAAGTTCTGGTTGACATTTATTCGAAAATATTTTCGTTTGTCAAATTGAAAAGTTTTTGTCCAAAAACAAACAAATAAAGGTTTCCAACTATTTTGAATGAACATTGATAGACCAGCACATACTGTAGTGTCTCCAAGGACAACGCCAACTTGGTGATAATACACGCGCAGTAGGAAAACAGTACATTATTTTCAATTAATTATAGCACCAAATGAACCACCGTGATGCTTCGAATCAATTGGCTGCAAAGCTTCATTGCTTTAGGAATATCATTTGGCCGTCACTGCTTTCTTGGGGGAGGCAGTCAACCTCTGCTGCCACCTGCTGTCAACACTGTTATCGTCCAACATGCCTCCTAGCATGCCTTGCAGCACTACAGATGTAAATAACAAACAAAATTCATGCTCTGTACTTAGTATTTCTTCAGTTACTGTTCCAGTTGTTGCATTAGCTGCTAGTTATGGTATTTGGTAACACCAGTATGATTATGACATGGCACTGCCATGAGCATTAATTAATGCTTATGACTAGGGTTGTTCCGAACATGTTTTTTTGCTCCCGATCCGATCTCGATCGTTTTAGTTTGATTATCTGCCGATCCCGATATTTCACGATCCGACTGCTTTTTTTTTTTTTTTGCTCCCGATTCAATTCCAATCATTCCCGATAATTTTTCCCGATCATATACATTTTGGCAATGCATTAAGAAAAAAATGAATAAAACTCGGACGAATATAGACATTCAACATACAGTACTTAAGTACTGTATTTGTTTATTATGACAATAAATCCTCAAGATGGCATCTACATTATTAACATTCTTACTGTGAGAAGGATCCACGGATAGAAAGACTTGTAATTCTTAAAGGATAAATGTGACTTTGTATATTGTGACTAAATATTGCCATCTAGTGTATTTGTTGAGCTTTCAGTAAATGATACTGCAGCCATTTAACTGTCCTGCCCAAATGCATGATGGGAAGTGCAACCATTACTGTGCGTAGTGACACCAATTGATATATCTTCTCTGCGTTGGGAAATTACATAGGGTGTTAAGAAAAAGATCAAGTACTACTTTGCTTCCCCACATTGCTTCCCACGATATTTCTAATTGTTGAAAGAGGGATTGTAAGGCTTTATCCAATTATAAAAGACTGTCAAAATTCACTCTACTCATCTTACGCTGCCTTTTAGCTCTATATATACATAAAACGGCACCATTATGGCTTGAACGCAACAATGCGTGAGTAGGTCGTGCAGTGCATCGTTAATTGCTTTAAATATTTTAACGTGATTAATGTTTAAAAAAGTAATTACTGCCGTTAACGCGATAAATTTGATAGGCCTATTTGAAGCTAAAACCAAAGACATTTTGTCTGTAACGTTAAATACAATTAGAAAACGATTTAATTTAAAAATATATAAAAAAATATTTTAAAAAATATTAAATATTATTATTAATATTAAAAAAATATTTTTTTGCCGATTTCGATACTTTGAAAATGACGCGATCGGACCCGATCGATCGGGACATCTTTACTTATGACATATCATTTTGTGTCATCCTGCAAATTATCTCACTTCTGAACGGATGTGAAAGATCCGAGCTGAAGATAAATTGAGTTAGTGACATAATTTGCCTGATAACACTTAATGACATATGTATTCATCAGCATCAGCATTCATTAATGCCCATGATAGTGCCATGTCATAATTCTGAAGGTCTTATGGCAGTTTTATGACGCCGCTGTCAAATAAAATGTTGCCTATTAACCCAAATTAATCAACAATTAAGGCGCACTGGACTATAAGCAACAGGATTCAAAATGAGGGGAAAAAAGTAGCGGTTTATACATTCTTGCTTGATTTTTTTTTTTTTTTTTTTTTTGGGCAGCTCAAAGTTATCTATATGAATTTTCGTTACAATGATACTGTAAAATAACCCATGACATAACCACATTAAGCCAAAGAAATAAAAATTAGGAGAAAAAAAGGCAATGAATTCCGGTGATAGAAAAAAAAATGACAGAAATGAAGCATTATTCGTCCATAGTGGAGAAAATAATTCCTAGTTTGGATGGAAGAGCAGTAGCGTCAAAATAATATGCAACTTTCACAGTTACTATTATGAAATTAAAAGGATAACATCTCTGGTTTTCTGTGGTCAATCGGCCCCAAATAAAAACTCCGCGCTTGCAAGTCATGTTGAGGGCAGCGCTCTTTGTCAAATACTTCTTTTTTTTTTACAGTTAAAGATGCCATGTGATTGAACAGGAAGGCATGATCATAGAACAGCAAGCTTGCGTCTGATTGGTATAATGGAGTCAAGTGATTAATGTTGTGACGTCTCAAAGGTGAAATTGGTAGAGCTAGCTACTCTTGAAAATACGCTGGAAAATAAAAATCTAATATGTAGAATATAGAGCAAAAATGTAACGACTTTTGTGTAGCGGAGTAAGAGTAGCGTTTTTTTTTCTTCACAAATCTACTCAAGTAAAAGTAAGAAGTACGGCTTGGTAAATGTACTCTTAGGAGTGCATTTTTTTCAAAATGTTACTCAAGTAAATGTAACAGTACGTATAACATGTTACTACCCACCTCTGCCAAGATAAGAAAACATCTTACCGTGTTTCCAAATAAGCAAGGAGAACAGCCTAGCTTGACACACATCCTCCGGTGAGGAAGGAGAGGTGCGGCACATCTCACAGTAGTGACACAACTCAAACTCTGCTAAGAGGCAAGCTGACATACTCTACGTACAATATGCAATTCGTGACAAACGCATTGTGAACATTTGGTAGAAACTAAATCGCATTTTTGTCTTGTCGTCGTCTCGTCAGACGAAAACTGGCGCTCGTCTAGATACAGTATCAGAAAAGTGAGTACACCCCTCGCATTTCTGCAGATATTTAATTATATCTTGTCATGGGACAACACTGACAAAATGACACTTTGACACAATGAAAAGTAGTCTGTGTGCAGCTTATATTAAAGAGTTCATTTATTTTCCCCTCAAAATAGACCCATTAATATCTAAACCCCTGGCAACAAAAGTGAGTACACGTCTTAGAAACTACGTACATCCCTAAATGTCCAAATTGAGTACTGCTTGTCATTTTCCCTCCAAAATGTCATTTGACTCGTTACAGGAGTGCTGTCAGCATTGCTGCAGAGATTGAAGAGGTGGGGGGTGAGCCTGTTAGTGCTCAGACCATACGCCACACTCTACATCAAATTGGCGTGCATGGCTGTCACCTCAGCAGGAAGCCTATTCTGAAGACGGTACACAAGAAAGCCCACAAACAGTTTGCTGAAGACATGTCAACAAAGCACATGGATTACTGGAACCATGTCCTATGGTCTGATGAGACGGGCGGGCTTTCTTGTGTACAAGTCACATGACATTTTGGAGGGATAATGACAAGCAGTACTCAATTTGTAGTTTTAGGGATTTACGTCGTTTCTAAGGGTTGTCGCTAGGGTTTTAGATATTAATGGCTATATTTTGAATTATTTTGAGGGGAAAATAAATGAACTCTATTATGTCAGCTGCACACAGATTACTTTTCATTTTGTCAAAGTGTCATTTTGTCAGTGTTGTCCCATGAAAAGATATACTTAAAGGGTATGAAAACGCAAAGGGGGTGTGAGACATCAATAGAACAGTTATGTGCCAAGATAACAAATATTGATAAAGTTAACAAAAAAAATCAATCACATTAATGAGCAATTATCGAAAATCGCTCGAAAATGACGAACATTTCCGAAAGTGTTCCGGAAACAGCCGAATGGGGCGGTGACGTCAATACAAGTGAATGAAAGTCGAGGTGTAGCCAGGTGCCATTGTTTTTTATCGACGAGAGAGTAGCGTTCGGGTTTGTTTGACCAAAACATCACTAAAATGGTTCAAAACTGCTGTGCTATGTGGTTTAAGAATAGCTATTTATCGGAATATAGTATCCATGAGTTCCCGAACGCGAAAAAAAAAAAGCTGGACTACGCAGACAATGGGTAAAGTTCGTCCGTGCAAAGAGGGCTAATTTTCTAGACCCAGCCTCCGGCACGCTTTTCTGTTATTTTCCACCTGAAAGCTTCTCGAACTATGGACAAGTGAAATCGGGTTTTGCTGCAAGATTGCTGCTCAAAGCAGATGTGGTGCCCACCATACACCAGGCACCTAAATGTCCTGAGATATCAAGAAAGAGGACGATGAGTGGCAAAGGAGGCTAAGACTAAGCAAAGTAGGAGAGCAGCCAAGCTCGAAATGGCCAGAGTGAGTACTCTTTTATAATAAACAAATGTCACGCATTGGATACAGGACTGGACACATGTATAAATTATCGTTCGTAAAATATATAGAACAAATCCTCTGATCCCATTCATATTTTTGTCTGTTGTCAGAGCGAAAAGCTATGATAGCGCAATAAATGATAATTATTCTATGCATTCCTTTATTTTGCAGTCACGGTGTATCTATCAGCTTCACAAAAAGAAATGCAAAACAAATCATTGGTGTTTCCCACACGATCTGCTGCCGATGTTTCATCAGTGTCATTGCTCCCCTCAATGACCGTTTCATTACGCTGCATTGGTGTTCGTTTGGGCTCAAATTGGTAACCTAAAACACCGATTAAAGCTTCGTAACTCTCCTCGTCACCATTAGATGAACATTCGTTACGTCCTTCTACGTCGGATTCGTCGCTGAAACTAGAAACGAAATTGTCTGCAATCATCGCCGCCATTCAGTATTAAAGCACTGAGCCTTTTTCTTGTTGAAGAAACAATTCTGAATTCTCTTTTATTGACAACGAGGGGTGTTTCTTCATGAGGGAACCTGGAATATGTGCAGGACGAACACATAAACAGCTCAAAACACCGCTAATTCTCCCCTCACTAGAAGGAATTATATTGATGCAGACAGGCGCTGCCCCCCTAGTGGCCGGTGGCACTCTCTTCACTTGTAATGACGTCACGCACACAATCTGCCAGATCTCGGGCGCTGGTCGTTTTAGCTTGACAATCGATCCAAATTTCTCTCATTTTCCTGTGTGTAATTACACGAAGTGGCATGATATGAATACAAAAGGCATGCGTTTATGGATAAATGATGGAATATTAACATTTCCCCAGGGGTTGACATACCCTTTAAATATCTGCAGAAATGTGAGGGGTGTACTCACTTTTCTGGTACACTGTACGTTCTAGTCCGATCGGGTCCAATCACGTCATTTACAAAGTATCGGAATCGGCGAAAAAATATCGGACATGCCTTTTTTTGATATATATATATATTTTTTTTAATTAAATCGTTTTCGAATTGTATTTAATATTACAGACAAAATGTCCTACACTCATCCAGAGTCTTTAGTTTTGGCTTAAAGTAGGGCTACCAAATTTATCACGTTAACGGCGGTAATTAATTTTTTTTTTAATTAGTCACGTTAAAATATGAAACACAATCAACGAATGCGCTGCACGACCCACTCACGCATTGTCGCGTTCGATCTATAATGGCGCCGTTTTACCTATATGGAGCTAAAAGGCAGTGAAAAATGAGTAGAGTGAATTTTGACAGGTTTTGGAGTTTTTTTTTTTTTTAATTGGCTAAAGCCTTACTATCCCTCTCTCAACAATTAGAATTATCGTGGGAAACAATGTGGGGAAGAAAGGTAGTAGTTGATCTCTTTCTTAACACCCTATATTATTTCCCAACGGAGAGAAGATATCAATTGGTGCCACTACGTACAGTCATGGTTGTACTTCCCATCATGCATCTGGGCAGAAGAGTAAAATGGCTACAGTATCATTTACTGAAAGCTCAACAAATACACTAGATGGCAATATTTAGTCACAATATACAAAGTCACAAGTCTTTCTATCCGTGGATCCCTCTCACAGAAAGAATGTTAATAATGTAAATGCCATCTTGAGGATTTATTGTCATAATAAACAAATACAGTACTTATGTCTGAGTTTTATTCATTTTTTTCTTAATGCTTTGCCAAAATGTATATGATCGGGAAATATCGGGATCGGCAGATACTCAAACTAAAAAGGTCGGGATCAGATTGGGAGCAAAAAAACATGATCGGAACAACCCTAATTATCATTATCGTTGATGAAAACAACACTGTTCACGACTTAAATAAACCTGCAAAACAACCCATTTTTTAGAGTCCACACACTTCATACACAAACGTACAAGCTTCTTATCAGCGGTTATGCATGACTGAATACACACATGCACTGAAGTACACAAAAAGTATGCAGCTGTGGTTACACTAGAGCCATTTTAGTCGGTTTGGTGGCAACGGAGCAACCAGTCAGAAGTCAGGACGCCGCAAGAAGGTCGGCAAATTGGAGGAGCGGTCGACATTTTAAATGAAGCCACGCCGTGGCTTTCGGTTTGATTGACGGCAGCCTGCGGCCTAAGACGCGTCGCACGCGAGGAAACCAGAGCGAGAAAATGAAACTGATGCTTTGCGGTCATGTGACCGTCAGGTGGTTTGATAGCCAACTTTCTCGTTTTTCCTAATTGTAGAAGAAATTAGCATCTTGTTTGGTATAAGAGAAGGTATTTTCTTAGAAATACGCGCAAATATTTTTCTTTCGCTAACACCAAAAGACATTTCCTCGCTAATGAAGATGATTCAAAACATATGCGGAGGGGTCTCGAACTCATCTGCGAACTCGCCGGATAAAAATGGACGCCTTGGGATGTAATTAGCGGGCAGTCATCATAGCAAAATCATCATTTTCTTTTTTTTTTTTTTTCTTTTTTTTTTTGTGTGTAAAAAAAAGGTTTAACACTTTCATGCACAAATTGCTACTTATTTTTGTTAACTCTTTTAGGCTCAAACCTTTGGCTGCCATAGACTGCACTAGGCTTCCAGTCCATATGGACCGGGAGGGTAGAATAAACTTGTCATTTTCATTTTTTTTTTTTTTTTTTTAATTAAAAAAACAAATTTTTTGTATAATTTTTTATGGAAGAATATTCCCTTTAAAAAAAAATTTTTTTGTTCCAATTTTTAAATGTGTAACTTGAATTTTATTTTTTAAAGAAAAATAAACAAGGAAAACAGAGTCAGAAAATAATTGAAAGTTAGTTTTTTATTGATCGCTTCCACACACATTAAAGTGGTTCATTTCATTCAGGAGCATAAAATACCGCGTGTAATATGAAATAAACAGGCTTTTTTTGTGTGTCACAGGCACTTTAACGCACCACATACATTATACTCATACTATTATACATTAGACATCTAAGCTGCGTCAGTGGCAGCCAATGAGTTTACTGTGATTTTCAAATATCGGTTGCAGAAGGGGTACAACGCTGTAAATTGATGCTATTAATCAGCATATCTACACTGGTATGAACAAGTATCTGAACATTTTGGAATTTGTCATATTTCTGCATAAAATCAAATGCGATCTGATCTTTGTCAAAAACACACAGATGAAAAAACAGTGGTTGCTTTAGCTAAACCCACCCAATCATTTATAGGTTTTCATATTTTCTTCAACCAGATGCTTCCTATAGCTGCAGATCAGTCTGGCACATCGATCAGGACTAATCTTGGCCCATTCTTCTCAACAAAACTGCTGTATTTCAGTCAGATTCCTGGGATATCTGACATGAATCGCTGTCTTTAGGTCATGCCACAGCATCTCAATGGGGTTCAAGTCTGGACTTTCTCTTTTTCACTCCAGAATGTGTATTTTGTTCTTCTGAAACCATTGATTTACTTCTGTGTTTTGGGTCATTGTCTTGTTGCAACATCCATCCTCTTTTTCGCTTCAACTGTCTGACAGACGGCCTCAGATTTTCCTGCAAACATCTTGATAAACTTTTGAATTCATTCTTCCATTAATGATTGCCAGTCATCCAGGCCCTGACGCAGCAAAACAGCCCGAAATCATGATGCTCCCTCCACCATGATTCACGGTGGGGATGAGGTGTTCATGTTGGTGAGCTGTTCCACACATGATGTTGTGTGTTTAATCCCAAGCAATTCCAACTTTGGTTTCATCAGTCCACAAAATATTTTTTGCCAAAACTTCTTTGGGGTGTCCAAGTGCCTTTTTGCAAACATTAAACAAGCATCAATGTTTTTTTTAGACAGCAGTGGCTTCCTCCGTGGAGTCCTCCCATGAAAACCATTGTTGGCCATAGTTTTACATATAGTTGATGTGTGCACAGAGATATTGGACTGTGCCAGTGATTTCTGTAAGTCTTTAGCAGACACTCTAGGGTTCTTTTTTTTTTTTTTACCTCTCTGGGTATTCTGCGCTGAACTCTTGTCGTCATCTGTGGGCGACGGCCACTCCTTGGGAGAGAAGTAACAGTGCCAAACGATCTCCATTTGTAGACAACTTCTCTGACTGTCGATTGATGAACATCCAGATTTTTAGAGATGGTTAAGAATCATTTCCCAGCTTTATACAAATCAACAATCCTTGATCGCAGGTCTTCAGACAGCTCTTTTGACCGAGCCATGATGCACATCAGACAATGTTTCTCATCAAGACATTTCTTACCAGGTGTGTGTTTTATAGTGGGCAGGGCATCTTTAAACCATTCATTAGTGATATTGGTTTCAATTGCTCTTTAAGTCACCTTAGGCAGAGGGTTCACTTATTTTTACCCCTTCTGTCATTGTGTGCAGGCTATCCTCATTAAAATATGAAAACCTACAAATGTTTGGGTGGTTTTAGTTGAAGCAGACGCTGTATTTTCATCTGTGTGATTTTGACAAAGATCAGATCACATTTGATGGTGATTTTATGCAGAAATTTTAGAAATTCCAAAAGGTTCAGATACTTTTTCATACCACTGTATGGCATTTCCCATGAAGTATTAGCATTAAGCTAGTAGAATGACTTGGCCCTGAAACGTGATCATTCTCTGTCAAAAATACTTTCCCCATCCGGCCCGCTCGCCAGATCCCGTCACACGATCCTCCGCTCGCGCCGGTCCACGCGGCTTTCATCAACTCGACTTTTTCCGCGTATCTGCAGCGTTCTTCTCATCCGCGATGCTATCGGCAGACGTGTAGACAGATGCCTCTTATCGCTATTGTGTGCGTGCGTGCCGGTTTTGAGCACCGACAATAGCGGTTACTGTCTGGCGAACTATCGCGGCCGCGATCACCTCATCGCGCTGTCTCCACGTCTGACGCCTGTATACAGCTAAGCATCTCCCACAATTTCAGGCTTTTGGGTGCACTAGGGATTCCAGGATGGATTATTTTGGCACAGTTGATAAATTAGTTTGGTTTTCTGATTAGTTGACTAATTGGCTCGAATGTAAATGACATGTTACTATTTTAGCCGGAATCAAAAATGTTAGACTAAGAAAAGAAATATGAATACCTAATGATGAATATGAATATCTAACTTTGTGATATTTTTTTTCATTTTCAGATATCTCATTTCATTTGTATTATTTGCTTTCACACAAAGACAATGGATCGGGTCTGATCACATCATTTTCAAAGTATCGGAATCGGCAAAAAAAAATATCGGACATGCCTTTTTTTAATATATATATATATATATATATATTTTTTTTTTTTTCTTTTTTAATTTAAATCCTTTTCTTATTGTATTTAAATCGTTTTCTAATTGTATTTAACGTTACAGACAAAATGTCTTACACTCATCCCGAGTAGTTTTGGCTTAAAGTAGGGCTATCAAATTTATTGCGTTAACGGCGGTAATTAATTTTTTTTAATTAATCACGTTAAATAATTAATGCATGCGCTGCACGAGCCACTCATGCATTGTCATGTTCAGTCTTTAAAGGCGCCGTTTTATCGATATATAGAGTTAATAGGCAGCGTATAATGAGTAGAGAGAATTTTGACAGCCTTTGGAGCCTGATTTTATTCGGCTAAAGCCTTACAGCCCCTCTCTCAGCAATTAAAAATATCGTGGGAGGCAATGTGGGGAAGAAAGGTAGTAGTTGATCATTTTCTTAACACCCTATGTTCTTTCACAATGCAGAGAAGATATATCAATTGGTGCCCCTACGCACAGTCCTGGTTGCACTTCCCATCATGCATTTGGCCAGAACAGTCGAATGGCTACAGTATCATTTACTGAAAGCTCAACAAATACACTAGATGGCAATATTTAGTCACAATATACAAAGTCACATTTATCCTTTAAGAATTACAAGTCTTTCTATCCGTGGATCCCTCTCACAGAAAGAATTTTAATAATGTAAATGCCATCTTGAGGATTTATTGTCAAGTTAATATTACGGTAACGTAATATGGCGCAGTCATAAAAGTCAAAACCATGGATAGCAAGTATTAGTGGTTAATAAGATATGTTTAGAGTACAAATTTGTATGCTACTATGCAGGTTCTCTTTACACTGTGTATTTTTAGGTTGCAGCACTACTTACTACTTCTACTACTACTAAGCACTAGAGTGAAGGACAAAATAACGAGTGGACGATAGGATGACAGGGGAGTACAAAGACGGACGTCGGCGTTCTGGAAGAGGGCGGGGGTATCGAACACACGACCTTTCATCGTGGAGCAAAGCTCTTTGTGCGGCGACCGTGTGAACACGCGTGGAGAAAAAAAGTCCAAGTGAAGCCACCGTGGCAGTCAAAACATTAGAGTCGCCTCCATTGACGGCTCATCAATCACGGCTTGACTAAAGGACACTTTAGGGCTGTTGTTGAGTTTTTTCGGTGGGGGAGTTGTGGACTTGACCTCGTCTTGCTTCACTTTGAGGGAAAACATCACTTGTTGTTGCTGCTGCCTCGTTTTTGAGTGACCAATCGTTTTTCTTCTGCAAATAAACACTTGGTTGAGGCCTTGGAAGTAAACATCAAAGAAACGGAATGGTAGCGTGTTAGCTTAGCATTTTGCTATGTTGATGAGGCACTGCACGCTAGGTGAACTGACAGTTTAACTCTTTATTAGGCGGTGGTTTAACTCATTGGCCAGCATTGATGGATCATTCGATCGCTCTCGGTTGAAATGGATTGGACGACTGTTGATGTCAATAGGCGTTTTCAATATCTGTTTCTTCTTTTACTATGAACAATTTGCTATGTGACCCGGGCTGGCATTGAAGAAGTTAAGCTAATAATACCTTTTGAATAGGAGTCCACTGGAGTCACCACTGTTGCTGAAAGGCTGAATGAAAAAAAAAAAAAAGTTTAAAAAAAACAAAACATAACAAGATATATATATATATATATATATATATATATATATGTACTAGGGCTGTCAAACGATTAAAATTTTTCGAGTTAATTACAGCTTAAAAATTAATTAATTGTAATTAATCGCAATTCAAACCATCTATAAAATATGCCATATTTTTCTGTAAATTATATATATATATATATATATTCTGTAAAATAAATTGTTGGAATGGAAAGATAAGACACAAGATGGATATATACATTCAACATACGGTACATAAGGGCTGTAGTGGGCATTTCACTCTACTGTCATTTAAATCTGTCTATGCTGTCCTCACTCCAAAGAGTCTCCTTTTTCCAAAGCTAGACAGCTAGTGAATGACGCCTTAATAATTAGACTTCTTCCTTTTTCATCTGATTTATTAATAAAATGGCCTCAAACCATTGTCCTCTTTAGACCGTCGTAAAACTACAAAATAAAAGTACACAAGCATTGCATTAGCAACAACGTTAGCTTAGCACGCTATACAGGTTCACTAAACATGAACAAAAAGCGTCTCATACAAAAAATATAACATTTCGCTTACTAACATAATATGTACATTCTTTACAACAACCATACTTACGGACAAATCTTGTCCAAGGACCATATAAGCACAACATTATCAGCCCGAGACGTCATGCAGCCATAATGAACTGGCAAGAAAACAATAAACCATGTCGCAAAGCGACCACAAGAGTTCGCTGTTGGACAGCACAAAAAGCCTTGCCGTAAAACTTACCAAAAGGCAGAAGACTTTCTGAGCGGGACATGTGCGTTAATTGCATCAAATATTTTAACGTGATTAATTAAAAAAAAAAAAATCATTTTTACTAATTTAAAAAATGTAAAATAATTTTTTAAATATTGAAAATGAATAAGACAAAATATACAAGTAATATATTTTGTTTTTTATAACTTACATGAATTGATTTAAAAAGTAAAAAAAAAAAAAAACATATATAACATATATGTATATTTATATATTTTTTTTTCATTTCATTTAATGTGTTTTTATTCATTTTTATTAATTAATTTAAAAAATGTAAAAGAATTCTAAAAATATTGAAAATGAATAAGACAAAATATACAATTTATTAATATATTTTGTTTTTTATAACTTGAATTGATTTGAAATGTAAAAAAAAAGGTGAATTTTAATAATACAAATATTTACTATTGATAAATGATGTCTTTATTTTTTCATCAAATAAAGTGTGAAAGAAAGAAATAGAATTACTTCATTTATCATTATTTTTTTACTTAAATTTATTTTTTATTTGATCTTTATTAAATGAGTTATTGATTGATAAAATAATGTTTAAAAATAGTGAAAATAAGAATATAGTTATTTTTTTAAATGCATTTTTTTTTTTTTAAAAAAGGAATTGATTAATAAGATATTAAAATTATAGTTCGGGGGAAAAATATATATACCAAAAGAAATATGAATATTTACTATTGGTGATTATTTTAGTTGTAATTTTTCATTGATTAAAAAATGTAAAGAATAAACAAATGAATAAATCGTTTAAAAATGCTTATTTGCTTTCCTTTATTATATTTTTTATTTTTTTTTATTGTTAAATGATTTATTAGTTGATAAAAAAATATTGTATTAAAATATTAAAAGTACTGTAGATAAGAATATTTACTATTAAGTCAAAGAATAAATAAATGATTAAACGTAATTAGTTTAGATTTTTTTTTTTTGCTATAAAAATTCTGATGAGTTTATTATATTTTTAAATTAATTTAATTTTTTATCATCAAATGAATAATTGATAAAAAATATTTTTTAAATTGTTTAGAAATATTAAGACTAGATCAGAATATTTACTATTGACTTGTTGCCTATCATTGTCAACAATAGACGTACCATTCATTTCAACAGCGATAATCAAAAATATAACGAATAAATGAGTGCCCTATAAAGGGTTAAAATAAAAAATTGCATTTTTCAAGTGAAGTCCATATCATTTCTGTATGTGCGCGTCCAAGCTAAAAATGTCCGCTCAGCTGGCATCAATCAGTGTATGCGTGGAAGGGAGTTGCTACTAACAATGGAGGCCTTGACTGGACCTTCAGCCTTTTTATCAATACACCAGCATGCACACACACTTCAGAGGGTCTCAAGGGAGGGCGGTCCGCTTGAATTTAACGCAAACTTTATGGTCGGAAGCGTACGTGAGGCTCGGAGGAATTCGGCAGGTTGCGGCTTTTGTGATTTTGCCGACTTCAGCGTTTTTTGGAATTGAGTTTCAGCACTGGGGTCTTTACAGAGTTAATGCACAGAAAACTCGGCATTGAAGGTGATAGGCGTCCAGTCATCCTTCTGCAGTGAATATGAATGGATTTATCTTGCGTTGGATGACTACTTGTAATTAAGTGCAAGTGAATATTTTAGGTCATAAACATTTGACCTCAAATATATGTGCTATAAAAGATAGCAGCACAAATGATTGACATTTCTATATAGATTTGCGTCTGATGGGGTTTTAAATTTTAAAGAATTTATTTGCAAATCATGGTGGAAAATTAGTATTTGGTCAATACCAAAAGTTCATCTCAATACTTTGTTATGTACCCTTTGTTGGCCAAACGTTTTCTGTAACTCTTCACAAGCTTTTCACATACTGTTGCTGGTATTTTGGCCCATTCCTCCATGCAGATCTCCTCTAGAGCAGTGATGTTTTGGGGCTGTCGTTGGGCAACACGGACTTTCAACTCCCTCCACAGATTTTCTATGGGGTTGAGATCTGGAGACTGGCTAGGCCACTCCAGGACCGTTAAATGCTTCTTATGAAGCCACTCCTTTGTTGCCTTGGCTGTGTGTTTGGGATCATTGTCATGCTGAAAGACCCAGCAACGTCTCATCTTCAATGCCCTTGCTGATGGAAGGAGACACGCACACTCACACAGTCCAAACAGATTAATGTCGACAACATGCATAGGATATTTGAATCGTTTTTTCGGCCAGCAGCAGCCACTGCAAGTAATGTGAAAAGATGTCAATGTTGTGGAGTTGGGGGGGGGGGGGGGGGGGGGGCACTACTAATTTTGCTACTGAAAGTCCAACCTGTGAGGTAGCATAACATTAAACTGTGTGAACTTGCTAACCTACAAAAATACTGTGGTCAGGCCAGCCTCCACAAGGAACAACGAAGTCCAGCTAGATGTCCCTCATTTGGATCATTGTTTGCATTATGTGCATTACGGTAACGCAACGCGGTGGTTTCAGAGTGTAAGTCCCTTTAAAAAAAAAAAAAAAAACTTGGAGCTTGGAGCTAACTTGGAGCTTAAGGGGGACACTGACATATAAACATGAATTGACAATTAAAAAAATCTGAAATGAAATTAGTTTCATCCTTTGGTTTGAGTCTTGGGAGTTGTCTAGCTCAGATCCCTCAGATGTAGATCGGTCCTTGGTTTTCTCAGATTTTTTTCCCATTTTTTTATTTTTCCACATCATTTTTATATTTCAATACTTTAGTTTGACTCTGGGGGTGCTCCAGTGTCCTCCAGAAGTGGACCTATACTTGGGTAGCACCCCATTTTTTTGTTTGATAAAGGGACTTGCACCTCAAAATGTTTTTGTAGTTTTTTAAAACAAAGGTTTGAATCGAACATTGTATCACATGAACCAATACACATGAAATTTAGTATTAGTCAACATAGATTTAGTTTGCATTGATCATTTAGCCTATCACTTACAGTAATTACAGTGGGGCAAATAAGTATTTAGTCAAACACTAATTGTGCATGTTCTCCCACTTGAAAATATTAGAGAAGCCTGTAATTGTCAACATGGGTAAACCTCAACCATGAGAGGCAGAATGTGGGGAAAAAACACCCAGAAAATCACATTGTTTGATTTTTAACGAATTTATTTGCAAATCATGGTGGAAAATAAGTATATGGTCAATACCAAAAGTTCATCTCAATACTAGTTATGTACCCTTTTTTGGCAATAACGGAGGCCAAACGTTTTCTGTAACTCTTCACAAGGTTTTCACACACTATTGCTGGTATTTTGGCCCATTCCTCCATGCAGATCTCCTCTAGAGCAGTGATGTTTTGGGGCTGTCGTTGGGCAACACGGACTTTCAACTCCCTCCACAGATTTTCTAGGGGGTTGAGATCTGGAGACTGGCTAGGCCACTCCAGGACCTTGAAATGCTTCTTATGAAGCCACTCCTTTGTTGCCCTGGCTGTGTGTTTGGGATCATTGTCATGCTGAAAGACCCAGCCACGTCTCATCTTCAATGCCCTTGCTGATGGAAGGATACATGGCTCCATTCATTCTTTCCTTTACACAGATCAGTCATCCTGGTCCCTTTGGAGAAAAACAGCCCCAGAGCAGGATGTTTCCACTGCCATGCTTCACAGTGGGTATGGTGTTCTTCGGATGCAATTCAGTATTCTTTCTCCTTCAAACACGAGAACTTGTGTTCCTACCAAAAAGTTCTATTTTGGTTTCATCTGACCATAACACATTCTCCCAGTCCTCTTCTGGATCATCCAAATGCTCTATAGCGATCCGCAGACGGGCCTGGACGTGTACTTTCTTCAGCAGGGGGACACGTCTGGCAGTGCAGGATTTGAGTCCCTGGTGGCGCATTGTGTTACTGATGTGTAGCCTTTGTTACTGTGGTCCCAGCTCTCTGTAGGTCATTCACTAGGTCCCCCCATGTGGCTCTGGGATTTTTGCTCACCATTCTTGTTATCATTTTGACGCCACGGGGTGAGATCTTGCATGGAGCCCCAGATCGTGGGAGATTATCAGTTGTCTTGTATGTCTTCCATTTTCTAGTAATTGCTCCCACAGGTGATTTCTTTACACCAAGTGTTTTACCTATTGCAGATTCAGTCTTCCCAGCCTGGTGCAGGTCTACAATTGTCTCTGGTGTCCTTCGACAGCTCTTTGGTCTTGGCCATAGTGGAGTTTGGAGTGTGACTGACTGAGGTTGTGGACAGGTGTCTTTTATACCGATAATGAGTTAACCCTTTAACACCTAAGCCTATTTTGGCCGAATTTGCATGCATTTGATGTTGCCTTTATATTTCAAAGAAAAAATTGTTCACAATGGCCAAGTTGGGTCCCTTTTTTCAGGACACCTTGAACTTCATGTCCCAACTGTTGTTTTCTTCACTGACCAATTATAATCCACATTTTGGACCCAAAAAGACAAAGAAATCCCAAAATATTTTTTCAAAATTTGTAATGTTGGTGTCCCATTAACAACCAAACATGCTCGACCAACCGTTTTGAAGCTTGATAATATTTATTCAACTTGTTATGATAAACATTCAATAGAAAAAAATAAGATTGAATAGTTTTATGTTTGACTATTCAACACAAACAGCGGGTATGGTCATAGGCGTTTTTGGCCTTTTTACATACTATGGTCAAAACAGGTTATATACAGTGCAAAATAGTGAGAAAAAAATATATACGGTATATCATCTAACACAAAAAGGGTTTGGAGGATATCTCTTTGTGAAGTTAGGTATTATACCCATCACCTTATCTAAACTATACGTACATGCAATCAAGCTTCTCGAACACACATCTATATAAAAATTGAAAATATTCAAAGTGAAGAAAAAAATATATATAACAATCAAAAAAAGTATTTTCAAAAATATTGACAAGTAGTTCAGTTGAATTCAATTTTTTCAGGCATGCGACCCGATAGTTTTTTTTTTTTTTTTGCGCACTCAATAAAGTTTGTTTTTGAACAGGTCACTGAGCTCCGTCACGTAGAACGTCACACAGCCTACTCCTCTGCCGTTTGAGCGCTGCTGTCACTTCTACTCGCCGAGACGCCGACTAATCCGAGGAAAACGACAAATACAGCTCCTCATATTCCTGGAGTTGATGAAAAAATGCATTAGCTTGCGCTAAATTTAGTTTTCGATTCATTCTGCACGTTTCAAAGTCGCTCGCGCAATCCAACCGGTGTTCATGCCTCCTTTTCCTTAGTTGGCGCCTAGCTCGGCAATTTATTAAAAATGTTCACATTCGGTTCGTCCTTCTTGACATCACAACGGATCTTGGGATATGTAGTCTTTTGTGCTGCTTTCGGTTTTGAAAAAGGACAAGAAATGATGGAAATATGGAGATAGATACATGGTTCATGCAGCGTTTTAATGCATATTTATGAGTGCAATAAAACTATAAAACTCAAATGGCATTATCTCCCGTTTTTCTTGGTCGATTGATTGCAAATAAAAACTGGTGTGGACATCAACTTCCGCACTTTCAAATGAGAACAACCAGCGGCACGTGGGTGACGTAATTACAGCGTGACGAAGCTTCAAAGACGACATGCGTAAACGCGTCGCTGCCGACACGTTCGATCTTAAAGGGTTAAACAAGGTGCCATTAATACAGGTAACGAGTGGAGCCTCGTTAGACCTCCTAAGAAGAAGTTGGACCTCTTTTTGACAGCCAGAAATCTTGCTTGTTTGTAGGTGACCAAATACTTATTTTCCACTCTAATTTGGAAATAAATTCTTTAAAAATCAAACAATGTGATTTTCTGTTTTTTTTTTTCTTCTCCACATTCTGTCTCTCATAGTTGAGGTTTACCCATGTTGACAATAACAGGCCTCTCTAATCATTTGAAGTAGGAGAACTTGCACAATTGGTGGTTGACTAAATACTTATTTGCCCCACTGTATTTTCCGATATAGTTGTAAATGCTTTCATCGGCCAATATCATCGGACAACTCTATGAAAAATGTTCAGGAAGTGACCCTGGATTACTCCAACACTGCCAAAATGGATTGGACACCTAGTGCCGTCAATGCCAGCCGATGACTGCCCTATTAGAGTTAGCTAATAAGTCATAATTTGTGCGTGAAATGGTTAAAATATTGGACTTTCGTGCCTTTTTAAGTAACATACTATTTGTGTCCAAACACTTGAATCCAGGTCTCCTGTTGCAGCGGTTGACTTTTCCTATTTACAAAGCCATTTGTCAAGTCAGTGTGGTCCATTAGCCCGGGATCTGATTTCTCTCAACTTGTCCTCGCTAGTCGTCCTTATCGCTCTTCGACGACTTTCGGGTCAGACCTTGACTGAAGTTCAGAGTTCAGCTCAGTCCGGGTCTTCACTTTCTTTTCAAGGTCACTGCAAGGACATCTATCACTATCTAAGTGGAATTCTAAGCCTTGCTTTTTTTTTTTTTTTTTTTTGCGGAATTGGCGCAGGTCATGTCACTAGCAGAGGCGGCGGAGGAAAACGCGTGCCAGCTGGAGGAGGCTTTCGTGCGGCTGAGGAGCTCCACGCAGCTACTGGTTCTGCTGCTGTCGCTGTGGCAGGGCCTGACGCCCGAGCAGAGCAACATCTTGGAGGCTAGCATGCTGCCTCTGCTGCAGGACACGCCACAGTTGGTACAACTGCACTTTATTTTTCAACTAAATGACAGCACATATTATTGTCATCCTCAGCAAGTCCACTGAGCAAAATGAATGAATAAACGTTATGCTAGTCAGCTAATAATGAATTCTGAATTCACCATTATTTTCACACTACAAGACACTATTTTTTTTCTTTGTGTCTTGCATTATATTGTCCATCAATATGTCATAATCTTGTATGGAACACTGTGACTTATAGTCCAGTGTGGCTTATTTATTGAACATTTATGGTTTTCTTGTGAAATTTGGTCGGTGTGGCTAATAGTTCATAATTTACAGTTATGACTCGTCCCCCCAAAATTTTTAAATTTCAAATCTATATAAGATTTAATGCCTTTTATTTATATGAATTTGGAATGTGTAAATAATCAATTTATATGAAATACACTCTGCATATGGCCGCCAATGACACTCTCAAGTTGATTTTTTTTTTTTTTTTTTATCATTTAATTTCTTGTCATTGACTGATAAACCTTTCAAATTTAAGAAATCAATGAAATGCGGAATTTTAGAGCAAATATTACTGTATAAAGAATTGGAGGAAAACAAATACATAAAAATATTGCTATATTAATTTTAAAAAAATTTAAATATGCAAAATTAAATTAAAAAAATACAGCTAAATAATTATAAAATTTGAAAATATATTTTAAAAATTTAAAAATTAAAGTCAATATAGAAAACTAAAATGTACATATTTTTAAGTGACTGATACAAGAAATTTCAAAAATAGTTTTATTTTTCATGTTTTATTGACATAAAAATATTTTAGTTTTTTTAAATTTAATTATGTATTTATACATTTTTTTAAAATATATTATTATTCATTCTTATATATTTCCCCCTCCGAAATATATATATATATTTTTTTAAATAATAATTTTTAAATTCCTGTTTACTATATGTTCTCCTCCTTTTAATGTAATTTTCTATTTACTTTTTAATTTATTTTAATTTGTAGTTTTATTTTTCCGTTCAATTTTCAAATTTTTTGTTTTTAAAAACCCAGAGTATGTTTCAAAGGGTGCCACGGATAAGAAAGATGTAATTCTTAAAAGATAAATGTTAGTTTGAGTTACATTAATTTGATAATAAAACCCCTCTTAATGTTTTCGTTTTAATAAAATTGAAAAATTAGTTGAACTAGTAGGTCGCCATTGTTGTTGATGACGCAATCCACTCTGGGCGGTGATGTCACTGGGCGGCAACTGCCAGGCTTTTACAGTGTCACTCTTTAGCTACATAAACATGTCGTCGGTTCTGCCCGTCCAATTTGAACCCAAGCGGAAAAGTGATATTTCACAAAATGAGCAGCAAAAGCAAGTACATGAAGGTTTCCAGCAGGATTCGAACCCGCATTTCCCGTGCGACAGACGAGGGCGTAGACCACAGGACTACACTTCCACATGACCTTGTCAGGGAAATTCAAGTTAGAACTCCAAGACAAATGTCAACTCGACAGCTCGATGAGAAATGAATGAAACCCCAACCATGGATTGCTTTGCTTCGAAGGCTTTATGAACAAGAGCTCTCGGGTACAAAATGATGTGACCCAGCCAGGAGCTGTGATCACCCAGCAGTACAAAGAAGTACAATAGAGGCTGGACATTTATACTGTTGAAAGGGCGGTGCCGAAGCCCACCGTGAAACGAAACTTACTAAGAAACGAAACTCATCATCTCACAAACCTGGGTATTTTTCCATACAAAAACATCTTTGAGCTGAGACCTTGAACACCGGCTCTGGCTAGAAAGATGATGAGCTCAGCCTGATAAGCCACAGTTCTATTCAGTTATATTCATTCAGTGCATATTGGAAAACACAGGAACATAACAGTCCATATTTGGGCAATTTGTGATACAGTCTACAATAGTCAAGGCTATGGGGAGGCACACTCAAACAGATTAATATAACATTGATGCTCTATGCTACAATGTTCTCATGCAAGCATAACAAAGCACACAAAATATAATGTATAATGGTTTTGTTTTAAGCATGAATAAAATTCTCTCACGGACCTAAGTCATGATTTTCCTTACAAAGCCAAAGCAATCACAATCCACATGCGTTTTCTGTCTCTGCGGTAAAACCTGAAAGGGAAACGCAACTGAAAAGACAGTGCGGCTGGCTTGACCACGGAATTAAAAAACATGGCTCACTTCAGACAGCAAGCAGACAACAATAACATAGGGATTGCGTAAAATGGTTTATTGAAGAGACAAAGAAACACGCGATCGCGAAAATGGAGACACAAAAAAGGGTCTTTGACAGTAGGTCGGGATCAATGAATAAAAAAAATGAACAAGGAAAAAACCGCGATGAGAGGCCGCCAAATGAAAAAAACAAGGCAACAATGCAACACGCAATGAAGGGATATACAAATTGTCAAATTGCAGCAAGTCAATTCTTGGCAATCCGCCTAGGATCGGTTTAAAGACACTGCTGATGAGCTGGAATTGGATGCAGGTACAACCCTAGGTGGATCTACTATTCAGGCGAAGTAGACGATCGCCTTAGGCCCCCAACCAGTAGGGGGCCCCCAACCAGCTGCCTTTGCCCCAACGAGCAAAGGCTTGGGCCACCGGAGCCAGCAGCACCCCAACTATTCGTCATGTAAAATTATGTCAGCATACCAAACAAACAAATAACAAAAAAAAAAAAAGAAAGCCATTTGAATTTATATTATTATTATAATTTGCATTTATATTATCTCTCCCCCCCCACACACACACGCACTACAATGGACTGTTCCACGACGACGGACTGAGTATCAGTCGCTTAGCTTCATTTAGCGCCGTTTAGCATTGCTTAGCTCCACTTAACTGTTCGTTAGCTTCACTTAGCTCTCCCGCGGTTTTCACGCCACTAAACTCGCTATTTTTACAGCTTGATTATTATTATTATTTTTTTTTCACAGCTCACTTGCTACTTTGCACGTCGGCTGTCGTTTATTTCGAACACACGAGCGAACGTGCTCTCCATGAGAGCCAAAGTGCAGTGAGGGAGAAGTTGAGAACAGGCCTCTAATGCCTCTTTTAGCTTTCTTCTTCTTCACACCGAACATAAAATACACGACAGCCCACCCTGTGGCGAAACAATGTAGTACAGTTCCAATCAGTCATACAATAACACTCAACAGCTGGTTAACAGCAAAAGCATGTCATGTTTGTCATATAAATAATGATTTCTGGAGTGAATCCCACATACTTCAGAATTAATATTATAATATTTTGAGTAAATACTACATACTACAGATTCTAAACTAAGAATAGCTTTCAAATGACACTCTTTATGACAAATATGATTGGCAATGAATAAGTATTATAATTATTATACTATTAAATATAGTAGTATACTATAATAATGCTAGAATTTTTTTAAAGAATTGTTTTGAATAATTTTGGAAAGGAAAAGTCAGTGTTCTGAATCTGTTTACTTTCCATTCTTTTGCACTAGTAAATGCTATCAGCATTTAACCTCATTGTTTATTTGTGATTATTTTTTATTTACATGATTATTTGTACTTTAATAAAGAATTTAAGTGTTCCAAAATAGTTTTGTGAATTAATAGGCGTCAACAAAAATTTCATTGCTAAATTAGTAAAAAAAAAAAATTTTTTTTAAATGATTAGATTAGTTGATTAATCGTAAAACTAGTCCGCTGACTAATCAGGAGAAAATTTGTCGTTTAGGACAACCCTAGTTTGTACCGGAATATATTTCCTGCACACCCTTCTCACCTTTTTAACCCCTGACCCATGAAGGGGGCCTCTGGATATGTTCGCCTTAGGCCCCAAAACTGCCAAGTCCGCCACTGGGTACAACGTCGGGAACTCATTCCACAGATCTGTAACAAAACAATCTGACCAGCAACAGAATGTGACAAAATCATACCAGTCGTCATACTAGCTTCGCTTGCTAGCTAGCATAGCTATTCTCCCAGTCCAGCCCAACCGCGTCATCATCCCTAGTGTGCATTGCGCGCGTAAAACATGGCGCCCTCCGTAGGTCAAAACTAAATATTATACATTTTTAAGTCAATGGAGATATTTTATGTGTTTCTAATAACAAATTTTCGTAAAAGAGAACAATTGTGGCTTATTTGAGCCCCCAAGTCTTTAAGTCCGAGGTTGTCTAATATAAGAATCACATTACAACCAAGTATATTAAAAAGCATTCATTGATTGTGTTAGACACTCACCCCAATTTATACTGGGATGAGCCAATGACTATACATACGTTAATTTCCAGAAAATTCTCCGCTGTATGGACTTGACGGTAACCTCAAAAGATGTTGAGCGGCATTCCACCGCGACTCTTCAACTCTTGCCGTCTGTCTGGAGCCAAAGTTTGGATAGCCGCGAGGCATTAAACATTTTTATTAGCAAGCAGCCAGGATTCTGTCCATTGCACAGGACATTTTTGTGTCATATGTTTCATTATTTAAGTGAAGAGCTAATGCGATTTCAATACATCGTGCCACAAATTAATGTTAAAGACTGCAGCGGTCTCAAACGTCTGAATTTGAAGCATCATCTTCACGTCTGTCATCATGTTCTCTTCTTAACTCTTGTTCTTCTGTCAACTCCCATCTTCCCTCTCTGTTGGCGTAATTAAGGACTTGATGACCTGTCATTAGGACTCATTAGGGGCCTAACAGCATGGGGTGGGCGGGGCTAGAAGGGACACAGCTGTAACTCTTTCGGTGTTGTTGACGTTGTTGGACGGGTCTTTTTTTATAGTGGACATTAACATAGGGGACATTTTGTGTTAAGTTAGCCCTCGGCCTAGCTTTGCTAGCATAGCAGCTAACATAGGATCATAATACTTGCTAATATGTGTTTTAATGACCAAAATATTCACTAGGCTTATAAACTGTCAAAGGTCAATGAGTTTATCCCCAATAGACTACTAGTGATAAACTTATTTAAAGGATGATGGGACGCCACGTGAAGGATAATTTTGCGGTGTGTCTCCCCCTAAGGGCTGGGAGGAGTGCTGCGACGCGGCGGTGTCCCACCTTCTGCGGACGTGCTTGTCTCGCAGTCCCAAGGAGCAGGCCACCACGCTGGCTCAGGCCGGCGGGGCCGTGCTAACTCTGCCCCAGGATACGACGCGCCTCAAGAAGCACATCACGCTGCTGTGCGAGCGACTGGCCAAAGGGGGACGCCTCACGCTGGCCTCAGAGGCCAACGTGCAGGTCCCTGCGCAGGTTCAAAACTTGGCTGCCCCTGGTAAGTGTTGGGGAAGGGGAGGCGGGATCTCCTTTACTTACATGCCCTTTTGTGCCTTTGCCATTCTTCTGCTTTTATGCGCTATTATTCCTTTTACTTCACTTTTACAGGCACTCTCTTTCAATTTCTTCCCTCCATCCTTTTTTATCTCTCTCACTTTTCCTTCCTTCCTTCCTTCCTTCCTTCCTTCTGTCCATCTTTTTCCCTTATCTTTCTCTGTTTTGCTCATTCCCTTTCCTCCCTACCTCCATTCCTTCATTCCACCCTTCCTTCCACTATTCTATCCCCCTTCCTTCCTTTCACCCTCCCTTCCTTCCTTCCTTCCTTCCTTCCAACATCCCAAGCTTACCTCCACCCTTCCTTCTTTCTTTTTTCCTTTTTCTTTCTGTTCTTTTTTCCTTCTAATTCTTTTTCTTTCCCTTTTCTCTTTCTTGCTCCTTTGCTTCTGTCCCTCTCTCCCAACCTCCTTCCTTCCTTCCTTCCTTCCTTCCTTCCTTCCGTCCGTCCATCCCACACGTCCGTCCGTCCGTCCCACACGTCCTTCCACACTTCCTTCATTCCACCCACCCTTCCTTCCTCTTTTTCCTTTTCATTTGTTCTGTTTTCCACTTTCTCATTCCCTTTCCCTTCCTTCATTCCTTCCATGCTTCCTTCCTTTCTTCCACACTTCCTTCCTTCCTTCCACCCTTACTTTCTTTCACCCTTCCTTCCATCTTTCCTTTCTTCCACCCTTCTTTCCACCCTTCCTTGCTTCCTTCCATGCTTCCTTCCTTCCACCCTCCCTTCCTTCCATGCTTCTTTCCTTCCAGCCTTCCTTCCACACTTCCTTCATTTCTTCCACCCATCCACACTTCCTTTCTTCCTTCTACCTGTCCTTCTTTCTACCCTTCCTTCGTTCCTTCCACCCTTCCTTTATTGCTTCCTTCCGTCCTTGCTTCTCTCCGTCTTTGCTTCCTTCCGTCCCTGCTTCCTTCCAACCTTCCTTACTTCCACACTTCCTTCCCTACTTCCACACTTCCTTCCTTCCACACTTCCTTCCACCCTTCCTTTCTTCCACCCTTCCTTCTTTCCAACCTTCCTTCATTCCTTCCACCCATCCTTTCTTCCTTCCATGCTTGCACCCATCCACCCTTCCTTTCTTGTTTCCTTCTTTCCACACTTCCTTCATTCACCCTTTTCCTACCTTTCTTCCACCTTTCCTTCCATCCCTCTACATTTGCCCCCTCCGGGTCAGTATTAAATTGACGTCTATCGCCGACGATGGCACTGAAACCAGCGCATTCACACCCAAAGATTAATAGCAGTGCAATAGCGATGGCCGACAATGAGTTCATTTTGTGTCACTTTCTGTTGATTTTGCATGTAAAAGTTGTTTCCTGTTGATTTTGAGACAACCTGAAGTGCCCCTGAATGTACTCACTGGCCACCATTGACGACTCTGAATGGACCGGACGTCTGTCGTTGTCAATGGCAACCACTGAATTTGAGACCTCCCCTACCATGTAAATGTGGTAACATGTGCATATGATGACATCAACAATATTGAATATTTCCTGGAAGAGGCGGCGACTGCTAATTATTGATCGGCCAGTTATTTTTAGAAATGCGCGGAGCTCCACTCTTCAATTTGTATACGCCACGGAGACACTACAAAGACAGCTGCGCACACACAAATACATATATAAGCCATATGTGGACACACACAACCTATATGTACTCTGTCTACGCACACGCAAACCAACATATGAAGACATGTACTCGGAAACACTCTTACACTGAATATTCTACCGTATATATAACCACAAACGTACACGTAACAGATGAAGAAAATGCACACAGCAGATATCATATATGAGCATGCACACTCTAACACACATGTACTGAAAGCACATCCTCTCTCTCTAACCCCCCTCTCTTTAAGTCTAAAATAGACGGCGGCTTCAAACCACAGCTACCGACGCAGCACTGTGAAAACACACACATGCTCATGTGTTAGTTTTTTTTTAAATATTAGCTCATTGGCTGCCATTGACGGCGCCAGACGTCCAATCCATTTGAAGTAAAATGGATTGGATGTCTACGAGTAATGAACTCATTTCAATGCACATCAGAAAGACGATTGGACGCAACATGATTTTTTTTTTTTATATTAACTCATAGTCTGCATGGGTTGTCCAATTTTGTTGAGGTGGGAGGGTTGACATAAATTGAATGAATATAACCTCAGTTAGATTCACAGCAGAAGGATGATTGGACGCCACACTTTTTTCTTTTTTTAATTAATTCATTGGCTGCCACTGACAGCGCTCGACGTCCAATCCATTTGAAGTCAAATACATTTTTTTTAAATATTAAAAACATGTATAAAATATTTTATACATAAAATATAAATGAGAAAAGAATATTATATAGAATATATTTCATATATACTGTACGTATAAAATATTAAAATTACAAATGAAATAAAAATAAAAATTAATAATAGAATTCAAAAAATGAAAAGAACTTCATTAATACATTTTTCCTTATTTTAAAAAAAAAAATTATTTTCCCCCAAAATATTTTTTTTTTTATTTTTTTTTACCGAGCTCCTAAAGGGACCTTGGCAGAAATAAAATACATTTAAACAATCTGGTGCGCACCAGATACTATACGGTGCACACTTAATATCTGGTTAATTCATTCACTGCCAGTGACAGCGCTCGACGTCCAATCCATTTGAAGTCAAATACAATTTTTTTAATATCAAAAACATGTATAAAATATTTTAGGTATAAAATATAAAAAATGACAGTATAACATGGAATAATATATGACATGAAAATTAATAATAAATTTAAAAAATGAAAAAACATACATTTAAACAATTGGGTGCGTACCAGATAGGATGTGGTGCGCACTAGAAACTATCTGGTGCACATTAGAAACAATCTGATGCACACCAGATAGGATGTGGTGCGCACTAGAAACTTCATCTGGTGCACATTAGAAACAATCTAGTGCGCCCTAGATAGAATGTTGTGCGCATTAGAAACAATCTGGTGTGCAACACATACTATCTGGTGCGCACCAGAAACGATCTGGTGAAACATTCTGGTGTGCACCAGAAACATCTAATGAAAAGTATGTGGTGCGCACCTAATTCTGGTACGCACCAGATAGTATGTGGTTTGCACTAGAAACTACCTGATGCGCACCAGAAACAATCTAGTGTGCCCCAGATAGGATGTGGTGCGCACTAGAAACAATCTGGTGCGCACCAGATAGGATGTGGTGCACATTAGAAACAATCTGGTGCGCACCAGATAGGATGTGGTGCGCACTAGAAACAATCTAGTGCGCACCAGATAGGATGTGGTGCGCACTAGAAACAATCTGGTGCACACTAGAAACAATTAGGTGCACATTAGAAACAATTAGGTGCACATTAGAAACAATTAGATGCGCCCCAGATAGAATGTGGTGCACATTAGAAACAATCTGGTGCGCACCAGAAACCATCTGGTGAAACATTCTGGTGTGCACCAGAAACATCTAATGAAAAGTATGTGGTGCGCACCAGAAACAATTAGGTGTGCGCCAGATAGTATGTGGTGCGCACTAGAAACTACCTGATGCGCACCAGAAACAATCTAGTGCACCCTAGATAGGATGTGGTGCACATTAAAAACAATCTGGTGCGCACCGCGTACTATCTGGTGCGCACTAGAAACCATCTGGTGAAACCATCCGGTGCGACATAGTATGTGGTGCGCACTAGAAACAATCTGATGCGCACCAGAAACAATATAGTACGCACCAGATAGGATGTGCTGGTGCGCACTAGAAACTTCATCCGGTGCACATTAGAAACCCAGATAGTATGTGGTGCGCATTAGAAACAATCTGGTGCGCATCACATTCTATCTGGTGCGCACCAGAAAACCAACCGGAGAAACCATCTGGTGTGCACCAGAAACATCTAATGAAAAGTATGTGGTACGCACCAGAAACAATTAGGTGCGCACCAGATAGTATGTGGTCCGCACTAGAAACTACCTGATGCGCACCAGAAACAGTCTAGTGCACCCCAGACAGAATGTGGTGCACATTAAAAACAATCTGGTGCGCACCGCATACTATCTGGTGTGCACTAGAAACCATCTGGTGAAAGCCTCCGGTGCGCACCAGACTACTGCGCACGACATAGTATGTGGTGTGCACTAGAAACAATCTAATGCGCACCATAAACAATCTAGTGCCCACCAGATAGGATGTGGTGTGCACTACAAACTATCTGGTGTGCACTACAAACTATCTGGTGCCCACTAGAAACCATCTGGTGCGCCCCAGACTGGTGTGGTGCGGACTAGAAACAATCTGGTGGGCACCAGATAGTTTCTAGTGCACACCAAATTGTTTAAATGTATTTTATTTCTGTGGATGTCCATTTAGGGGCTCAGCAATATTTTATTCGTTATTTAGATTTAATTTTTAAAAAAAATAATTTTCTGTATTGTCCTGTATTTATTATTCTTATTCTTATTTTTAAACCTATTTAGGATTCTCCCTTTTTTTCTATTTAGTTTCTACATGTTGTTCATCACTACTATTATTTTCATGTACTTATGTATCCTCCAAAGCAATTTGATGTTCAGTAAATTCAGGCAACAAGGGGTTAAAATTAGATATCGACCGATATGGGTTTTTCAGGATCAATACCGATGATTAGTAGTTAGAAGGGCTGATTTTTGGAGCCGATATTTGCAGTAAAAGTGTAAAAAAATTGAATAATGCAAACACTGAACTTTATTGAAATGCCTAAAGCACGTTTATTGAATTAAACAAATAGAAAATAATAGCTCCATTCGTGCCTGAGGCGCACTACAAGTGTAACTCCATTTACAATTACCATTTAGCCAATCAGAGGACGGGGTGAATACTAGTGCAGGAGATAGAAGCATGGCTGCATCTGAGCCAGTTTTAAATGGATATTTTTCATATCAGCCGACCGGCTTTTGAACAAGGCAGACGACGATATCCGTCAAACATCCAAATATCAGCGCCGATAATCGTGCTGGCCGATAATCAGTCTATCTCTAGTTAAAATGCTACTTCTTTGGGGAAAAATACTCCAATTTGCTTGTATTTCAAACGTACTCGTCTATAAATAGTATTACGAGTGTCTCGTAGTTCACTGTGTGTTGTGGTTGTCCAATAAACAAATGTAAAACTAGCGCCGAGAGCTCATAAACGTGCAAACGAGCGCTCGATACCTTGCAGGATAAAAAAAAAAGAAGAAGAAAAAAAAGCATTTTACATCTAATTTGAATGTTATGTGTGCCGGAATGCTAAACCACCCGAAAGCTATCATTTACACTCAATTACACAGAGAAACACCCACGCCGAGTGGGAATTTTTACGCACTACGCTAGCATACATTTGTGCGCGTTTAGGTGGAAACCTTGCCGTAAACACAGTGTGTGTACTTTCTATTTGGCAGAAAAAGCAGCATGTGGGACGGCAAATAAAGCGCTGTTTACGGCATCTGTCCAATGTATTTAAACTGGGAGGCCTGGGCGTGAATACTTATGTTTACGTGGCGTAACTCACAAGCAGTTTCGTTTAATGGAAGAAAGCTAGTCAGAGAGGAAGGAAAGATGGTTGGGAGGGAAGGAAGAGGAAAGAGTGAAAAAGAGAGAGACGGGTCAGAATGAGCTAGAGGAGGAAGGAAGTATATAGGGAGGAAACTGAGAGAGGGGGGGACAAGGGAATGAATGAAAGAATGAACAAAGAAAATAAGGCAAGGCAATTTGTAGGGCACAATTCAATACTGGGTAATTCCAAGTATTTGTATAAATGAAGGAAAATAGAGTGAAAGATGGAAGATGTGAAGGGAGAAGGAAGGGAAGTATGGAAGAAAAGAGGGAGGATGGGAGGAAGAGAGGGAAAGGAAAGAGGGAGGGAGAAAGAAAAGAAGGCACCTAGGCAGGAAGGTACTGCTAAAGGAAGTGAAAGAGAGAGAAAAGAGAAAAGGGAGAATGAAAGAAAAAGGAAAGGAGGGAGCGAGAGAGAAAAGAGAACAAGAGGAGAAAAAGAGAAAAGAAACAGATAAAGGAAAGAGAAAACAGACTGTTAGGGACATAAAAGAAAAGAAAAGTAGGAAGGGAAGAAGGGAGAGAAGGAGAAAGGAGAGAAAACAAGAGGAAGGGAGGGAGGGAGGGAGGGAGGGAGGGAGGGAGGGAGGGAGGAAGGAAGGGAGAGGAAAGGGAAGGAAGGAACGGAAGAAAGCAGAGAGAGACAAGAAGAAAGAGATAAAAGAAAAGGAAGGAGCTTAAGAAAGAAGTGGAGAGTGAGAGAGACAAGAAGATGGAAAAGAAAAGAAAACTGAGAAAGAAAGGAAGGGAAGAAGGGAGAGAGAAAAGGAAGGGAGGAACTGAGAAAGGAAGGAAGGGAAGAAGGGAGAGAGAAGGGAAAGAAGGAAGGAAGGAAGGGAGACAGAAAAGAAAAGGGAGGGAAGGAACTGAGAAAGGAAGGAAGGGAAGAAGGGAGAGAGAAAAGGGATGGAAGGGATTGAGAGAGGAAGGGAGAAAGAGACGAGAAGAGAGAACGAAAAGAAAAGGAAGGAAGGAACTGAGAATGGAATGGAAGAAGGGAGTGAGTGAGAGAGACAAGAGAAAAAGAAAGGAAGGAAAGCAAAAAAGACTGGAGGGAGGGATGATTATAGGAGCGAGAAAGCAAGAAAAAGAAAAGGAAAGAAAGAAAAAAACAAAAGGAGGATTGATTGAACTGCGAAAGGAAGAACGAGAGAGACAAGAGGGAAAAGAAAAGGACGAACTGAGAAAGGGAAGAAGGGAGACAGAGAAAAGAGAAGGAAGAAAGGAACTGAGAAGGGAAGGGACGAAGGGAGAGAGTGACAGAGACAAGAGAAGAGAAAAGGAGAGAAATGAAAATTTAGGAACTTAGAAATGAAGGAAGGAACTTAATAAGGAAGGAATGGAAGAAGGGAGAGATACAGAGAGGGGACAAGAAGAGACTAAAGAAAAGGAAGGAAGGAAGAAAATGAGAAGGAAGTAAGGGAAGAAAGGAGAATGACGGAAGGAAGGAACTGAGGAAGGAAGGGAGCAAGAGAGAAAGAAATACAAGATACGCAAGGAAGGACTTGATAAAGGAAGGAAGGGAGCGAGAGACAAGAGAAGAGTTAAAGAATTAAAAGAAAAGGAAGGAAGGGACCTGAGAAAGGAAAGGAAGAAGGGCGAGAAAGTGAAGGTGACAAGAGAAGAAAAGAGAAAGAAATGGAAAAAGACCGGAGGGAGGGATGAAGATAGAGGAGACAGAAAGCGAGGGAAGAGAAGAGAACAAAAAAGAAGGGAGGGAGACTGGATGGAACTGAGAAAGGAAGAAAGGGAAGAAGGGAGGGAGGCAAGAGAAGGAAGGAAGGAACTTGAAAGGGAAGAGAAGAAGGAAGAGCGCGAGTGAGACAAGAGAAACGGCAAAGAAAAGGTAGAAACTGAGGAAGGAAGGAAGCATGGAAGGGAGCGAGAGAAAGAATTGAAAAGGACGGAAGGAAATGAGAAAGGAAGGGTGGAAGGAAGGAAGGAAGGACGGAAGTGAGGAAAGAGAATGGAAGGAAGGAACTTAGGAAGGAAGCGTGAGAGACACAAGAGAAGAGAAGCGAAAATAGTAGGAAGGAAGAATGGCAGGCAATGGGTTAAAAGATTTTGCCACCTCCTGTAACTGTAATTTATTTGCTTGAAAAAAGTTTGTCTTCCTCTCGTGCGTATTTGTGTGTTTTGCGTCTAAACACGGAGGCCGTAAATAGCGGCCAGGCCGCAGGCAAATTGGCGCCGTCGGCACGGCCGTGTCACCCTGCCGTCCAGGCCGCCGCAGCCTCCCGGAATAAAGCAGGAATGTGCTGATGAGGAGCAAAACGCACTCTGCCGGTATTTCGGGACGCGCGCCGCAAAAGTGTCGCAGCCAAAGCGGACGACCTTAACGTTCTTCCAGCTGTTGTTGACGCGCCCCGATCTGCATTATTTTTACTCCGCGCATTTCTCCAGCCAAACGGAGCGGAACCCGCGTTGTCTGTCTTTTTTTTGCCGGCGGAAGTGCAAAAAAAAAGTCCCGACGCAAACATTCCCGGAGTGATGTTCGTCAGGTTTGAGGAGCAGACGGGAAAATAAATACGACGAAAACCGCCGGCGGGAATAATATTGATTCGCATGCTGCATGTACACCAAAACGCAGGCAATAGTCATGAATGATTTATGTGTATTTTTCTCAAAAAATTCTAATTCTCCGACTAACAAATGATGGGCGGGTTTGAATCGGAAATCACAGTGTATGCTTTTTTAGGGCTGTCAAAATTATCTCGCGTTAACGGGCAGTAATTAATTTTTTTAAATCAATCACGTTAAAATATTTGACGCAATTAACGCACATGCCCCGCTCAAACAGATTAAAATGTACAGTACAGTGTAATGTCCGCTTGTTACTTGTTTTTTGGTGTTTGGCGCCCTCTGCTGCCACTTGGGTCCAACTGATTTTATGGGTTATTACCATGAGTGAGCATGGTGTAATTATTGACATCAACAATGGCGAGCTACTAGTTTATTTTATGATTGAAAATTTTGCAAATTTTAACAAAACGAAAACATTAAGAGGGGTTTTAATATAAAATTTCTATAACTTGTATTAACATTTATCTTTTAAGCCAATCATTTTGACAGCCCTAAAATAAATTGTTAAAAAATTATACACTGTGATTTCTGGATTTTTTTTTTTTAAAGATTGTCTCTCACAGTGGACAAGCACCTACCATGAAAATTTCAAACCTGCCCATCATTTCTAAGTCGGAGAAATCGCATGGTGTTCAAATACTTATTTTCCTCACTGGATAGTAATAATGTCTAAGTGTATATAAAATAATGAATAAAAGAATATTTTCAAAAATATTTTAAATTTATTTTTATTAATGATAGGTTGATTTAAAAAATCCCCAAAAAGTTTGAAAATGTTACAAATCAATAAAAATATTTACTATTAATGATTGTATATTTTTTTATTAATTATTTAAAAAATGTAAAAAAAAATATATATATATATATAATTACCGTAATTTTCACACTATAAGGCGCACCTGACTATAAGCCGCCACCCACCAAATTTGACATGAAAACGACATTTGTTCATCGATAAGCCGCAGCTGTCCTGACTGTATTATGGGATATTTACACCAAAAGATATCAAATGGTAACACTCTATTTGACAGTGGCATCATAAGACCGTAATAAAACTAAATGAACCAGAATGAAGCTTTGAACCAAATGGCTCCAAAACCTCATTGCTTCAAGAAGCTTCATTTGGCCATCACTGTTCTCTTGGGGAGACCGTCAACCTCTGCTGCCACCTGCTGTCAACACTGTTGTCATCCAACATGCCTCCTTGCATGCATTGCAGCGCTACAGATGTAAATAACAAATCAAAATTCATGTTCTGTGCTAATTGTTTCTTCAGTTACTGTTCTAGTTGTTTCATCAATTGCTGGTTATGGAATTTGGTAACACTTTATTTGAAGGTGGCACCATCAGACTGTCATAAGACCATCATAATTATGACATGACGCTGCCATGAGCATTAATTAATGTTTATGACAGATTTAATTTTGTGTAATCCGGCAAATTATCTCCCTTTTGAATGGATGTAAAAGATCCGAGCTGGACATAAATGGACTTAGTGACATAATTTGCCGGATGACACTTAATGACATCTGTCATAGGCATTCTTTAATGGACATGATAATGTCATCTCATAATCATGACTGTCTTATGGCAGTCTTATTACACCACTGTCAAGTAAAGTGTTACCTATTAACCCAAATAAATCAACAAATAAGCCGCACTGGACTGTAAGACGCAGGATTCAAAATGAGGGGGAAAAAGCGGCTTATAGTCCGGAAATTGCGGTAGTTAAAAAATGATATAAATGAAAAAGTAAAATATTGATTGAATAATTTATTTTAATTATGAATTATTTAAATGTTTTATTAAAAAATAAATTATTGATATTTTTTTTTTTAATATGATAAGAACATTCATTAAGTTGAAGAATTTCATTAGATTTTTAGGGCAGCCGTGGCGCAGTTGGTAGTCTGAGTTGTCCTTAGAAGGAAGGGTCAGTGGTTCGATTCCCGGCTACAACTGCTCCCTGTCGGAGTGCCCTTTGGCAAGGCACTGAACCCCGATTTACCTCCAATGGGTTGACAGCGCCTTGCATGGCAGCAGCCCCATTGGTGTGTGTGAGCGGGTAAATTTGTGCTCATGTAAAGCGTATTGGGCATAGTAACCATGCAGATAAATGCGCTATATAAGAACTGTCCATTTACCATTTTAGATGAACTTTGCCTTGCAAAACTCCCATCAAATATTGAATAGCATTGCCTGCTATTGATAACAATGGAAGTACATTTGCCTCTGATGGGGGGCCAACTCTACACAGGTCAATTTCAATTCATAGCAGTAGGATGATTGGACGCCACATCATCGTCAATGGCACTGAGAGAGTTAAAAAAAAACAACAACAACAGGCAGATAGCATTTCAAACAACTGCTTGTACACCACATGCTGCGCTCTCACCAAAACCGAACAAGAGTGGCTTTAGAAAGGCAGGCCTAAATATTAGAGAGGGTTTAGGCTAAGCTTCACGCACACGCAGACGACGGGGGGAGACGGAGACACACGCGCATTCTCAGACTACTTAAGGTCGACATGATAGCAGACGGGACACAAAGGCAACATGTGTGCCGGCTGGGGATGGTAAAGGAAAGCGGCGCGAAGCTGGGAGCGAGTGAGGAAATGAAGACTGATGAGGAGAAAAACTCGTGTTTGTCAATGCTGCTTCTGTGATCCATTGTAACATTTTTTTATGAACATAAAGACTCAAAATTCGTTTCCCTGCAGTTGCAATAACTGCACTTAAAAAAGGAGGTTCTTGACATAGCTGTGCAATAATGAGTTTTGAAACACTGCAGATGTAAGGTGAATGCTTTGTGTGTATGTTGTAGTTTTATTCTTATTTTAGGGCTGTCAAACTATTAAAATTTTTAATCAAGTTAATTACAGCTTAAAAATGAATTAATCGTAATTAATCGCAATTCAAACCATCTATAAAATATGCCATATTTTTCTGTAAATTATTGTTGGAATGGAAAGATAAGACACAAGATCGACATATACATTCAACTAGGGCTGCAGCTATCGAATATTTTAGTAATCGAGTAATCGACTGAAAATTCTATCGATTAATCGAGTAATCGGATAAAACAAATATATTTTTAGGTGAAGAGCAATTATAAATATACATGAGAAAACAAGACATTTCATCTACTCTTGAACCATTTTCAGTCAATCAATGTCTTTATTTTCGATGTATATTGTTGAAAACCGCCAACAATTGCATCTCAGATGTAACTAGAATTTTAAAAAAAAAGACAAATTCACTGCTTTCACTCAAAAAACCTTTAGATCTTATTAAAAAATATATATATTTATACCTAAAAATGCCATTACGCTTGATAACACACATCACTTAAAAGTTGGGATTTTTTCCCACCTGTTTCAATTGAATTTCTATTTGTGTCAAGCCATTTTTAAGTTCTAGTTAAGTTTTACGCTACTCTAAACTGTAAGTCCTGATAGGATTTTGTGTTTTTGCAGTGTTCAAGATAAATGTATGATACAGGCTGTATTGGAGCACATTAGGGACCAGTGCTACTTGGTGTTTTATCCAGCAATGACTACTAAGCTAAAATTGATAGTTAGCATTATTGAGTTTTTATTTTACACCCGTATCACGCCACAAAGCTATGTTATGTTAAAGCCTGTATGTAAGACACGTTAGCCACGCATCGAAAGTGGTCATAATTAATAGAAACCTAGCCCTCCGCAGGGCTAACGTTACGTGAGCTAGTGACTCAGACAGTAACGTTAATCTTATTTATTAGCGCTTAGCGCTCTTTATTAGCGCTTAGCGCTCTACTGCTTTAAGATGGCCGCTGTTTATTAACGCTGCCCAGACGCGGCCGAGTCTATCACAATGCATCTAGTTCAACATACATGTGATCTCTATGAGACTCCTCAGATGCTACCTGCTACCAACTTAACATCATGCGGGCTAGCGGGCTAGTTTTTAGCAACGTCGGCGTAGTTTGGAGCGGCTGTCGGCTGCGGAAATGTTTTTTATATTTTTTTATTGCTTCTTCCTCTACGCACGTGACGTCAGCGCGTTGTCCCGCATTAAAAATAGTCCGAGCAAAACGTGATGCTTAGAGCTGTCAAAATAAACGATTACTCGAGGTGAATAAAATTACTCGGATCAGTTTTTAAACTCGAGTTACTCGAGTTGCTCGAGTATTCGTTTCAGCTCTACATTCAACATACGGTACATAAGTATTTGCATTTATATAACAATAAATCAACAAGATGGCGTAACATTATTAACATTCTGTTAAAGCGATCCATGGATAGAAAGACTTGTAGTTCTTAAAAGATAAATGTTAGGACAAGTTATAGAAATTTTATATTCAAACTAGGGCTGTCAAAATTATCGCGTTAACGGGCGGTAATTAATTTTTTAAATTAATCACGTTAAAATATTTGACTCAACGCACATGCTCCACTCAAACCAATTAAAATGACAGCAGTGCTTGTTACTTGTTTTTTGTTGTTTGGCGCCCTCTGCTGGCGCTTGGGTCCAAATGATTTTATGGGTTTGGGGAGTGATCACGGTGTCATGACATCAACAATGGCGAGCTAATAGTTTATTTTTTAATTGAAAATTTTACTAATTTTAATAAAACGAAAACATTAAGAGGGGTTATAATATAACATTTCAACTTGTACTAACATTTATCTTTTAAGAACTAGAAGTTTTTTTTATCCATGGATCGCTTTAAGAGAATATTAATAATGTTAATGCCATCTTGTTGATTTATTGTTATAATAAACAAAAACAGTACATATGTACCATATGTTGAATGTACCGTGTTGTGTCTTTTTTCATTCCAACAATAATTTACAGAAAAATATGGCATATTTTATAATGGTTTGATAGGTGGTTAATTACGATTAATTAATTTTTAAGCTGGAATTAACCCGATTAAAATTTTTAATCGTTTGCCGGCCCAATTCAAACCCCTCGTAATGTTTTCGTTTTAATGAAATTTCTAAAATTTTCAATCAAAAAATAAACTAGTAGCCCGCCCTTGTTGATGTCAATAGTTAAACAATGCTCATGGGTGCTTAAGCACATAAAATCAGTCACACCCAAGCGCCAGCAGAGGGCGACAAAACTCCAAAAAACACAAGTAACAAGTTGGCATTGCACTGTGCTGTCATTTTAATCTGTTTAAGCGGGGCATGTGCGTTAATTGCGTCAAATATTTTAACGTAGTTAATTTAAAAAATTAATTACCGCCCGTTAACGCGATAATTTTGACAGCCCTGTCTTATTTATTATGTACTTTCAATTTCTGTGTAGAAAGAATATTCTATTATGAAGCAAAATTTCTCAGATGAACATATTCGCTGCTATTGACGGTAATAAACGTCCAAGCTACTTGTGAAATTACTCATTTGAATTCGAAGCAGAAAGACGATTGGACGCCACTTGATTGAATGTCTAACATTGTCAATGGCAGTGAAAAAGTTAATATTGTTTTTAATTTTATTTTTACAAAACAAAATGGGTAAAAAAATAACTTTTTAAAAGATTAAATGTTTTAAATATATATATTTGAAATTAAAATTAAAACGTTAAATGCTGCCATTTTTTTTCTTTTTAACATACTGTATATTAGCGGAAAAAAAGCCAAATATTCTCCATTCCAAATGGATTGGACGTCTATTCTCGTCAATGGCATTGTTATATTTTTATATTTTATTGAATTAAAGCAACACTAGCTAACTTTTCAACCTTTTATAAAATAATTTCTGAACATAATTTTCGCACTATAAGGCGCACCAGACTATAAGCCGCCACCCACCAAATTTGACACGAAAACAACATTTGTTCATAGATAAGCCGCAGCTGTCCTCACAGTATTATGGGATTTTTACACCAAAAGATTATCCGGTAACACTTTATTTGACAGCGGCATCATACAACTGTCATAAGACCAAATGAACCACCACGAAGCTTTGAACCAATTAGCCGAAAAGCTTCATTGCTTCAAGAAACTTCATTTGGCCATCACTGCGCCTATGCGGGAGACAGTCAACCTCTGCTCCAACCTGCTGTCAACACTGTTGTCATCCAACATGCCTCCTAGCATGCTTTGCAGCGCTACAGATGTAAATAACAAAATTCATTTTCTGTGCTTATTATTTCTTCAGTTACTGTTCCAGTTGTTTCATTAATTGTTAGTTATGGTATTTTGAAGCACTCTATTTGACTGTGGCGCCATAAGACTGTCATTAGACAATCATAATTATGACATGACACTGTCATGAGCATTAATGAATGCTTATAACGGATGTCATTTAGTGTTATCTGGCAAATGATCTTACTTTTGAATGGATGTAAAAGATCCGAGCTAGACATAAATGGAGTTAGTGACATAATTTGCCGGATGACACTTAATGACATCTGTCATAAGCATTCAGTAACGTCCATGATAGTGTCAAGTCATAATTATGACGGTCTTATGACGCCGCAGTCAAATAGGGTGTTACCTGTTAAACCAAATAAATCCAAAAATAAGATGGACTGGACTATAAGCTGCAGGATTCAAAGTGAAGGGGAAAAGTAGCGGCTTATAGTCCGAAAATTACGGTCGTTGAATGACACTGCATCGCTAAAATCAACTAAAACTGAAAAATTACCAAGTGTAGCTTTAAATCTTTTTGTTTAACTATAAAACAAAATTGGTACACAAAAAAAATTTTTTTCAAAGTTTGTATTAAATAATTTATTTATAATTAAAACAAAAAAAATAAATGTTGTCATTTTTACTCTTTCTAACATACATTTTATTTTTTTTTTTTTTTTTTTTTTAATTTTTTTTATGAAAGTCATAAAAAACCTGTAAATATTCTTCGTTCCAAATGGATTGGATGTTTATTGTCGTCAATGGCACTGTTATATTTTTATAACTTAAATCTTATTTTTGTTTAATTAACTACGAAGCAAAATAGGTGAAAAAAAATAATTTTAGTTTAAGTTTGGATTAAATGTTTTAAATGTTGTCATTTTTACATATTTAATTTTTTTTTTCATGAAAGGCAAAAAAAAGTTTAAAGTAAATTAGTAAGTTAAAAATAAATTAGTAAGTTAAAAGTAAATGTTCTCCATTCCAAATGGATTGGACGTCCATTGTTGTCAATGGCACCATATATGTGTGTGTGTATATATATATATATATATATTTTTTTTTAAATTATATTTAGTTTAATCTTATTTTTGTTTAAGTGTATTATATACCTGTACATTCATATATATTTTGTATGTATATTATATGAAATATTTTTTTGCATATATATTTGTAATTTATTAACAAAAAGTAAATATCGTCTCTGTCTTTATGAAATTTTACTTTATAGGACGTCTGTTGTTGTCAATGGCACTGTTTTATATATATATTTTTTTTACATTGTATTAAGTTTCATCTTATTTTTGTTTAACTGTATATTATATACATTCTATTCATATATATTGTGTATATATGATATAAAATTAAATATTTTATGCACATATATTTGTAATTAACAAAAAGTAAATATTGTCTCTGTCTATATAAGAAAGATGTACAGTATATTTTTTTAAATAAAATAAAATCAGTAAATATTTTTTTTACATTTACTGATGATAGTTATTTTCATCCTTCCGCTCTGTATTCAAACGCCCAATCATTTGAACCGTCTGGCCACCCTCCCAGTTCAAATGGATTGGATGTATATCGCCGTCATTTGCAGCAAATGAGTTAAATAAACCCCAAAAATGACAAAAAATAAAAACCTCCAGTCCAATTAGATTAGTTTGTCTCCGACCATCAATGGCTCTGAAGGATGTTTCTGTCCTTAAGGCGGCGGCAGCGTAGAGCCCATCGCCGAGCTAGCGGGAGACGAGACGGCGGAGCCTGAGGACGCCACCAAGTTCATCAAGAAGAAATCATCTTCAAAGAAAGTCAAGAAAGGTAGGACTTTTTCATCCTGAGTGTGATTGACAGCTTGGTTGCTTCTTCTTCAAAGCAGCACAAAACACCACCTACTGTATAGGATAATAACACATACAGTAAATCAAGAAAACAACATAGATATCCACTGACGTCTTTTTCAAAGAAGCAAGGTTACATTCTCTTTGATGGGCTCTACCTTAGTTAGCATGGTGCGTCTGTGTCTAGTGTTAATCCTCACTGGCGTCACCAGTAATGAAAAAGAGAGACACACGACCTATTCAATTATATACACAAATACGCACACATATATGCCAACATTCACGCACATCTACACACTAAATAAAACAATACATATATACACACACGCCATATACACGTAAACACTGACTTGAGTGTGTGTGTGTGTCTGTATGATATAGTGCTGTCAAGCGATTTAAATTTTTAATCGCACTTTTGCATGGAGAATACACTGCCCTCTGTTGGCAGCATTGGGTCTGGCTGGGCTGTCGCCTTGTATAACTGAGAAGACTTTGATGTCTGACATGGATAAAGGATAGGTTTGGCCTGGTTTGGCCCAGATAAGGCTGTAAGTTGTTTCAGCTAATAGATGTTTGTTTATGCATTTGTAATTAAGTCTAGAGCTACAGTTTGTGGAGTTATGTGTGAGCGATTTGCTATGAGAATTGCAAATACGTTAGCATTCGTAGCATTCAAGCTAGCGGACTTTTGTGATGCAAATTAGGCTAACTTCATCTACTAAATGTACATATTGATCAGAGTAGATGGACGTTTGAAAGCCAATTGTTTTGTGTCGTGTTTCATTGTTAAAATGTGTGTCGTGTTGAACATAAGTATACATGTGTGTTAAAGCTTTACAAATTGTCAAAAGTGAAGGAAGTAAAAAGCACAATTGCCTTGTTTGCTGTCTGTAAAGCTGAACAATTGGAAACACAAAATGGACTCCCGCATCGTGAAGTTGAAATCGCATAAGTCAATGAAAAAAAAAAAAAAAGCCGAGTGCTATGCTAGCCTGCTAACAATTAAATAGTCAACCCCTCCCAGATTAAATAGATTGGACGTCTATCGCCGTCAATAACAGCGGACGTGCTAAAATATAAGCTTAGCCTGCAAACAATTAAAAATTCAACTCCTCCCAGTTCAAATGGATTGGACGTCTGTCACCATCAATAGCAGATAGCATGCTAAAAAAATAGCGCTATGCTAGCCTACCAACAATTAAAGATTCAACTCCTCCCATTTCAAAAGGATTGGACGTCAATCTTTGTCAACAGCAGATAGCATGCAAAAAAAAAAAAAAAAAAAAAACTAGCGCTATGCTAACCTACCAACAATTAGGTATTCAACTCCTCGCAGTTCAAATTGGCTGGATGTCTATCGCCGTCATTAGAAGCCAGCACACTAATAAATAAATTAGCTCGATGCTAGCCTGCCCAAATTAAATATTTAACCCCTCCCGGTTCAAATGGATTGGATATCGCTGTCAATAGCAGCTAGCATGCTAAAAAAAATCATAGCACTATGCTAGCCTGCCCACAATTAGATATTCAACCCCTCCCAGTTTTAATGAATTGGACGTCTATCCCCGTCAATAGCAGCTAGTATGCTTAAAAAAAAAAAAAAAAAAAAACTGACGCTATGCTAACATAACAATTAAGTTTTCAACTCTTCCCACTTCAAATGGATTGGATGTCCATCGCCGTCAATAGCAGCTAGCATTCTAAAAAAAGAAGAAGAAGAAAAATTAGCGCTATGCTAACCTACCAACAATTAGGTATTCAACTCATCTCAGTTCAAATGGATTGGACGTCTATCGCCGTTAATAGCAGCTAGCGTGCTATAAAAAAGCCTAATCTTATGCTAGCCTGCCAACAATTAAATATTCGACACCTCCCAAATCAAATGGATTAAACGTCTATCGCCATCAATAGCAGCTAACGCGCTAATAGATAAGTAAATACATTTGCACTATGCTAGCCTGCCAACAATTACAAATTAAACAACTCCCAGTTCAAATGGATTGGACGTCTATCACCGTCAATAGCAGCAAGCATGCTAAAAAAAAAAAAAAAAAAAAAAAACTAGCGCTATGCTAACCTTCCAATAATTAAGTTTTCAACTCTTCCCAGTTCAAATGGATTGGACGTCCATCGCCGACAATAGCAGCTAGCATTCTAAAAAAAAAAAAAAAAAAGAAAAATAGCGCTATGCTAGCCTGCCAACAAACACACATTAAACCCAGGCTTCGATTTGTCCGAGATGTTTAAAACGCGGCGTTTATCCGGCATCAAAGCCAGATTAAAAAAGCTCTTGCCAAAGTTGGCGAAGGTCAACGTCGGGAGCTAGCGGCTGTCGCGGGGCTTACCAGCGCATTCAACTTTCCACCGGTGACAATCAAACAAATATGCGGAACGTGTTTACATCATCGCCGGGGGCATTTGATGTGGGCCCAAAATAGCCCACCGGATAACGCGGCGGCGACTCCAGCGCCACCTCGGCGTTGCTCGGCTTCCCGCGCGGGATTGTCGCTACTCTTAAAACGTTGTTGACGAGATGACGCTCAGGGGGGTGAAAAAAGAAAGAGCGGCGGGAAAATGTCGCACGTGCGCTCGATTAGCTGTGCTTTTCCTTTCGAGGTCGCGTCCTCGACAGGAGCGACGATTACACTCAAACGCATGAGAGCTCTTGAGGAGTAATAATGCTTTTAATCTGTTTTTGATGGAAGTACTCGGGCAATCGATGTCACCTGGGGAATTGGAGAAAAAAAACAAGCATCGTGCAAATAACCAGCTCGAGTTTCAACTGGGTATTTTGATGATAATCAGTACCTGGCGAGTTGATTGTACAGTGAGCGAATGAGCGCCAACAGGCTTCCCAATTCAAATGGATTGGCCGTCAATGGTGCTGAAAAATAAGATTCACTGCGAGTCAATTTTATTAGATGGGGCTTTTTGTGTGACGCAGGGAATTTTCACATAACCCTAAAAAATTTCCTGTTCGCCTGGGCATAAAAGGTGTATACCCGATCACGTCATTTTCAAAGTATCGGAATCGGCAAAAAAATATCGGACATGCCTTTTTTTAATATATATATTTTTTTTAATTGAATTGTTTTCTAATATTTTTTAACGTTACAGACAAAATGTCTTACATTCATCCAGAGTCTTTAGTTTTGGCTTAAACTAGGGCTATCAAATTTAGCGCGTAAACGGCGGTAATTCATTTTTTAAAAAATTAATCACGTTAAAATATTTAATGCAATTAACGCATGCGCTGCACCACTCACGCATTGTCGCGTTCAATTTATAATGGCGCCGTTTTACCTATATATAGAGCTAACAGGCAGCGTAAAATGAGTAGAGAGAGTTTTGGCAGTCTTTGGAGCCTCTTTTTAATTGGCTAAAGCCTTAAAATTCCCTCTCTCACCAATTAGAAATATCGTGGGAAGCAATGTGGGGAAGAATGGTAGTGGTTGATCTTTTCCTTAACACCCTATGTTACTTCCCAAGACAGAGAAGATATATGAATTGGTGCCCCTAGGCACAGTCATGGTTGCACTTCCCATCATGCATTTGGGCAGAACAGTTGAATGGCTACAGTATCATTTACTGAAAGCTCAACAAATACACTAGATGGCAACATTTAGTCACAATATACAAAGTCACATTTATCCTTTAAGAATTACAAGTCTTTCTATCCGTGGATCCCTCTCACAGAAAGAATGTTAATAATGTAAATGCCATCTTGAGGATTTATTGTCATAATAAACAAATACAGTACTTATGTACTATATGTTGAATGTATATATTCGTCCGAGTTTTATCCATTTTTTTCTTAATGCATTGCCAAAATGTATATGATCGGGGAAAATTATCGGGAATGATTGGAATTGAATCGGGAGCAAAAAAAAAGCAATCGGATCGGGAAATATCGTGATCGGCAGATACTCAAACTAAAACGATCGGGATCGGATCGGGAGCAAAAAAAACATGATCGGAACAACCCTAGTGTATACAGACGTGCGTATGGTTCGCCCAAAATTCGCCAAAAACTGTCCCATTCATTTCAGATGGGATGCCATTGACGGCCATGTACGTCCAAATTTCCCATTCATTTTCAATGGGACGAAAAATAGGTCCTTGTGATTTTTGAGCATTTACCATGAAAGGCCATTGATATTCAACTGGCGCCCAAGTAAGTCATTGACAGCCATGCACGTCCATGCCATTGACGGCCATGTACGTACAAATTTCCCATTCGTTTTCAATGGCAGGAGAATACAGGTCCTTGTGATTTTTGACCATTTGCCATTAAAGCCCATTGACATTCAACTGGTGCCCAAGTAAATCATTGATAGCCATGCACATAAATGTCTTTGACGGCCATGTACGTCCAAATCTCCCATTCATTTTCAATGGCAGGACAACATAGGTCCTTGTGACTTTTGACCATTGACAATGAAAGCCCACTGACATTCAACTGGTGCCCAAGTAAATCATTGACAGCCATACATGTCCATGCCGTTGACGGCCATGTACCATGTACGTCCAAATTTCCCATTCATTTTCAATGGCAGGAAAACATAGGTCCTTGTAATTTTTGACCATTTACCATGAAAGCCCATTGGCGTTCAACTGGCGCCCAAGTAAGTCATTGACAGCTATGCACGTTCATGCCATTGACGGCCATGTACGTCCAATTTCCAATTAATTTTCAATGGCAGAAAAATATAGGTCCTTGTGATTTTTGAACATTTACCATGAAAGCCCATTGATATTCAACTGGCGCCCAAGTAAGTCATTAGCAGCCAAGTATGTCCAAATTTCCCATTCATTTTCAATGGGAGGAAAACATAGGTTCTTGAGATTTTTGACCATTTACCATGAAAGCCCACTGACAATCAACTGGCGCCCAAGTAAATAATTTACAGCCATGCATGCCCATGCCATTGACGGCCATGTACGTCCAAATTTCCTATTCATTTTCAATGGCAGGAAAACATAGGTCCTTGTGATTTTTGACCATTTACCATGAAAGCCCATTGACATTCAACTGGCGGCCAACTAAATCATTGACAGCCATGTACGTCCAAATTTCCCATTCATTTTCAATGGCAGGAAAATATAAGTCCTTGTGATTTTTGACCATTTAACACGAAAGGCCATTGATATTCAACTGGCGCCCAAGTAAGTTATCGACAGCCATGCACGTCCATGCCATTGACGGCCATGTACGTCCAAATTTCCCATTCATTTTCAATGGCAGGAAAACATAGGTCCTTGTGATTTTTGAACATTTACATTGAAAGGCCATCGGTATTAAAATGGCGCACAAGTAAGCCATGTACGTCCAAATTTCCCACTTATTTTCATTCTCTATTGATTTTTGGGGGGCATTTCCAGGCTGCTTTCTGTTGATTTTGTGTCACTTCCTGTTGATTTTGAGGATTTTTTGGGTCACTTCCTCGAAATTTTGGAACATTTTCTTTCAAATTTTTGGGCATTTCCGGGCTGCTTCCTGTTCATTGGTAACTTTCTGTTGATTTTGGGGCATTTCCTCATTACGTCTTTTGATTTGGTTTTACTTCCTGTGGTTTTGGGGTTTTTTTTGGGGTCACTTCCTGTAAATTTTGGACCATTCAGTATTTAATTATTGGGGCATTTGTGGGCTGCTTCCTGTTTGTTGGTCGCTTCCTATTGATTTTGGGGCATTTCCAGGTTACTTCCTGTTGATTAAGTGTCACTTCCTTTGGTTTTGCGGCATTTTTGGGTCACTTTCCCTAAATTTTGGGTCATTTTTAATGGAAGTTTGGGGCATTTCCATCCTGTTTACAGTTCATTGGTCGCTTCCTGGTAATTTGGGGGCATTTCCAGGTAGCTTCCTGGTGATTTGGCGTCGCTTCCTTTTGTTTCGAGGCATTTTTGGGTCACTTCCTGTAAATTTTGGATCATTCGCTGTTAAATTTTTTGGGCATTTCCGAGCTGCTTACAGTTCATTTGTCGCTTCCTGTTGATTTTAAAGCATTTCCAGGTTGCTTCCTGTTTATTTGGTGTCATTTGATTTGGTTTCGGGGACATAACTTGTTGTAAATTTTGGGTCTTTTCAATAGAATTTTGGGGCATTTCCGGGCTGCTTACAGTTTATTGGTCGCTTCCTGTTGATTTTAAGGCATTTCCAGGTTACTTCCTGTTGATTTGGTCTCATTTTCTTTGGTTTAGGGGGATATTTGGGTCACTTTCTGTAAATTTTGGGTCATTTTTTAATGGAATTTTTGGGCATTTCCAGCTTACTTCCTGTTGATTGCATGTCAATTCCTGTTCATTTCTGGGATTTTTTCTCTTATCCGATAAGAGATTATACCCATATCGCACAACACTTGTGCCAAACCATGTCCTATTTCATAAATAAGTAGCAGGAAGAACCTTGACATGACTGAGAAGAGGTGGAGCGCGTTTTGAGTTTGCCAGGTTGAGGACACCCACGTGGAGGGCGAGCGTGGCCAACGCCAATACGGTTATTTTCAGCTAGACGCGCTGGACGTGTTTGAGTTGGGACGCGCGCTCCAGAAAACCAGCTGTAATTTAGTCAACGCATCAATTTGAAGGCCACGGAACCCCCCCGAAGAAGCAAAAATACTAACTCCTGCGGCGGGCGCTCCAACATGCAACTAAATCTAAAAACATAGAATTTAAACATTTTACCCCCCACCAGATTAGTAGACGCCAGCCCTCCACTCCGTGGCGAGGACAGATTGAACGCTGACTCGTGGAAAAACAGCAATATAAGACAGATGACTTCCTCTTACAGTAGTAGGAATGCCTGTCACGATTAATCGACTAATGGATTGTCAAATGAATCGACAACTATGTTGATGGAAGACATTGTTGACTATTTTGGGCTTACAGTAACTGTTCGCTAGGAAACATCATATCACAAGAAATCCTCTTCTATAGCGGCATAAAAACAGAATTTAAAAGAAGAATTATTAAATTCCTATCTTTCGTCATAAAAAAAAGTTTGTCTTTACTCTTTTTCATTTATTAGTTATGAGCAGTTGAACATCATAAATAACATTGTTAGACGTTTTTTGGAGTGAATGAGTAATGAGTTTATTGAATAAGATTATAAAGTTTTTTAAAAATTATTTATAATACATTTTATTCTGTAATAAATGTCATATTATTATATATCTAAAGCATTAAATTTTTATTATTTTTTTTATATAATAAGGTTTACAAAGTGATGTTTTTTATTTTGTTATTGTTTGATTTTCAGTTTATATTTATATATATATACCGTATCTATATGTATAGTTAAGAAGAACAAATATACGTATAACTAAATGTTTTGATTTGTCAGCATTCATGTCATTATTTCATTTTTTTATGATATAAAAATACTCCAAATCATTGTTTGATGGTTATGACACATGCATACCTTTGTAGTAATCAATTTTGATTTAATTAATTAAATATTAAATTATAGATGAAATAATTAAATTAATTCATCAATATATACATAAATACAATTTAAGTTGAAATAACTTTTTAAAAAACTGCCTTTTTTTTAAGAAATTGACTTCTAGTGTAATTTTTTTTATTTGGAATATTATTAAGAAAACAAAAAGAACAGTTAACTTTTTTTTTTAATTTTATTATAGTGTAATTATGTAATTTGTAAAAGTAATTAAAAAATGCTGTACATGAGAGTAAACTTTTTGTATAAAAATGTATTTATTTTAAATATATATATATATTTAATTAACAAAACAAAATACAAGTATTTTTTATTTTTTTATTATAGTTTATTTTATATATTCAGAAAAAATACATAAGTCAAGTAAATATTTTTATTTCCTATGAATTTTTTTTAAAATGTATTTTGATTACATATTTTTAATTGACAAAAATACAAGTTTTTTTATTATAGCATAATTTAAAAAAAATTTGGGGGGGAAATACAGATGGATAATTACAAAAAATACATACCAGTCAAGCAAATATATTTATTGAAAATTATTTTTTATTATTATTATTAAAAAATTTCTATTAAGCATAAATTTTTAATAAAAATTTTAATAAAATGAAATACATAATAGTTTTTTGTTTTTGTTTAGTTTTTAGAGTATAATTTTATATTTTGGAAAAAAAAAATTGTATTGCAGTATTGCAGTCAAATAAATATTTTTTATTTGTCATAAAATGTATTTTTTCATATTTTGAATAAATATTTATTTTAATAAAACAAAATATATAACAGTTAAGAATTTTTTGTAAATTTTTATAGCGTTTTTTGGGGGGGGGGTTTCAAATATTTTTTTGATGGACAAAACAAGTCTTTTTAAAATATTTTTTTGTTATTATATATTCATTCCTACATTCATTTTCCAAGTCGTTTATCCTCACAAGAGTTAATCCCAGCAAAGGCAGTAGACGATGTACACCCGGAATCGGTTGTTAGTTTTTGTTATTATTTTTTTAATTTTCTGGATGGAGTTATGATCATTCCCCCTTCATTTGCTGCCAGCCCTCCCTGTCAAATTCCATTCAGTGTCTCTTACCATTAAATGCAGTGATTAAAAAAAAAAAAAAAAAAACAGTTTAAGATGTTGGTAACAATAACGGATTGTTGGGAACACCAATTGAGAGCTGAGAGGCCGTCAAAGTCTGAGGGAAAAAGTCATGGGAAAAGAAAAAGTGCTTATTTGGATGTGCATCACATGCAAAGCATACACGAATTCAGCGGGGGCCTACACGCTTGGCTCGTGTCGCAAATAACACGGAACACGCGTCTGTCCGAATTGTCGCTCCTCGGGGAGCGAGTGGCAGGAATCAATGGGCTTCCTCTGGGACAGGAAGTTCAACTTGTAGTTCAAACTCGGCGGCTGTTCTTTACATCAAAAACATAAAATGCAATACTTTTCTGCACAAACCATTATTTAGAATCCCTCACTGGCTGCCATTGGCTGTGCTAGACGTCCAATCCACTTGACGTGGGAGGTGTGGCAGCGAATGAACGAACGTTCATTCGCTGCCACCCTCCCACGTCAAGTGGATTGGACATCTACTAGTGATAAACTCATTAAACAGTTGTCCAAATCCTCTTTTTTCTTAACTCATTGGCTAGTGATGAATTAATTTCAATTCATAGTCGAAAGATGATTGGACGTCGATCACCAACACTGAAAACCCAGTGAATTGACATTAACAAATAGACGACACTGCAGGAATACCTAAGTACAGAACAAAAGTATTGATATAAAATTATTATATATAGAAAATTAAATTGAAAAAAGAAAATAGAAATAACATTAAGAAATTCCAAAACAAAAAATATGTTTAAAAATGTTTTTTAAAAAGTCACGCACAGGAATAGAAGAAAATATTGAACATTAAGTGGAAAAACATTTTAATTCAATGATAAAATCAAAATAAAATTACAAAAATAAGATTTAATGACACTAAAAAGAATAATTAAAAAAAAAAATTGGGGGCTGTCAAAATTATAGCGTTAACGGGCGGTAATTAATTTTGTTAATTAATCACGTTAAAATATTTGATGCATTTAACGCGCATGCCCGCTCAGATTAGAATGACAGCACAGCGTCATGTCCACTTGTTACTTGTGTTATATGGTGTTTTGTCGCCCTCTGCTGGCGCTTGGGTGTGACTGATTTTATGGGTTTCAGCACCATGAACAATGGCGAGCTACTAGTTTTATTTTTTTGTTTGGAAATGTTACAAATTTGATTAAAACGAAAACATTACGACGGGTTTTAATTAGGGCTGTCAAAATTATCGCGTTAACAGGCGTTAATTAATTTTTTTAATTAATCACGTTAAAATATTTGACGCAATTAACGCAGATGCCCCGCTCAGACAGATTTAAATGACAGTACAGTGAAACGCTCACTTGTTGCGTTTTATGGAGTTTTGCCGCCCTCTGCTGGCGCTTGGGTGCGACTGATTTTATAGGGTTCAGCACCCATGAGCATTGTGTAAGTAATTATTGACATCAACAATGGCGGGCTACCAGTTTATTTTTTGATTGAAAATTTTACAAATTTTATTAAAACGAAAACATTAAGAGGGGTTTTAATATACAATTTCTATAACTAGTACTAACATTTATCTTTTAAGAACTACTCCACTTATGCACATTTATTTACTTAAAATAATAATTCCACCTTGACCACTCACTTCACTCCCCTTGTTTCCATTTGACTGGAAATTGCATCCAAAAGCAGCACATCGTGGCATTTTACTTCGCGAGTTTAGGCAGCAATAAGCAATTGTTGAACACGAAAGATACCAATGACTTCATCACTGTGAGCCCGCAAACCATGGCGCCAACTAACGGTCAAAATATGTAGTAAATATTATAAAATATTGCCATTGATTTAACATTTTATGTGTTTCTAACAACATATTTTAGTACAAGAGAACAATTGTGGTTTATTAGAGCCTACATGTATTTAAGGTAGAGGATCACTTTAACATGTAATTTATTTTAGGGCTGTCAAACGATTAAAAATTTTAATCGAGTTAATTACAGCTTAAAAATTAATTAATCGTAATTAATTGCAATTCAAACCATCTATAAAATATGCCATATTTTTCTGTAAATTATTGTTGGAATGGAAAGATAAGACACAAGACGGATATATACATTCAACATACGGTACATAAGGACTGTATTTGTTTATTATAACAATATATCAACAAGATGGCATTAACATTATTAACATTCTGTTAAAGCGATCCATGGATAGAAAGACTTGTAGTTCTTAAAAGATAAATGTTGGTACAAGTTATAGAAATATTATATTCAAACCCCTCAATGTTTTCGTTTTAATAAAATTTGTAAAATTTTCAAACAACAAAATAAACTAGTAGCTCGCCATTGCTCAGCACCACCAATTCTCACGGTGCTGAAAACCATAAAATCAGTCGCACCCAAGCGCCAGCAGAGGGCGACAAAACTCCAAGAACACAAGTAACAAGTGCACATGTCACTGTACTGTCATTTTAATCTGTTTGAGCAGGGAATGTGCGTTAATTGCATCAAATATTTTAACGTGATTAATTCAAAAAATTAATTACCGCCCGTTAATGCGATAATTTTGACAGCCTTAGAAAGAATGTTAATAATATTAATGCCATTTTGTTGAGTTATTGTTATAATAAACAAATTAAGTACTTATGTACAGTATGTTGAATGTTTATGTCTGCCTTGTGTCTTATCTTTCCATTCCAACAATAATTTACAGAAAAATATGGCATATTTTAAAGATGGTTTGAATTGCGATTAATTTTTAAGCTGTGATTAACTCGAATAAAAAAATGTAATCGTTTGACAGCCCTACCTCATACAGATTTTTTAAATTATTACTATTTTCTATGCACCTCCAATACTAATTCAGGCATCAAGGAGTAAAATACATTAAAAACAGTTAAACAATTTAGGGGAGAAAAAAAAAAAACTCCCCAAAAAATCACGACATAGGAAATTCAGAAGCAAAATGAGAACACAACAATGGCGCTACACATCCCATCCATTTGAAGTGGGAGAAATGGCAGTGAATGAACAAAAGTTCATTTTCTGCCACCGTTTCACTTCAAACGCAATGGACGTCCACAACTGATGAACTCATTTGCAAAAGCACGATCACGTAACATTATACCTCCATGTGGGTTTTGTAGCTTTTCGCAGCCACTAAACCAGTTTTTTTAACCATCTTGTTGACTTTACAAGACAAGCGCTCGTCATTTTTCAAGCGTGCAAAAATACACGGAAGTATTTATATATCTATGTAAGTGTGTCCTTAAAGTCACAGCGAATCACCGTGTTTACACAGCAGGAAAAATGCACATTTGTCAGGAACACAGTAAGTTTTTATAGTTAGCGACAGCTGACGAATAACCCCCGGCTTGAACTTTGAACCCCGCCTCTCCCTGGCGAACCTCCCCGGCTAATTGACACGTCTCCTTTGATAAACTTTACGCCGCCGGACAGTTTATGAATGCGTCTTTTCAGCCGATGGATGTTTTGATAACGGATGAGAAATGATTGGGCAGAAAAAGTCCATTTGTTGCACATTTTTGTCGTTTTAGGGATCAAACGCCAGTGGAGAAATTATAACTAATAACATAATGTGCGGGGTTGTACTGTGGAGAGCAGAAGCATAAGACTGGGGGATTGAGGAGATAAGTTTGGGGTGGAGGAATGGGGATACAAAGGGGGTCTTTATTTCAAACAAACGGCTGCTTCTGTGTCGCTTGGCTACGACGGAGTGTTAGGGCCACACAAAGAAAGTCCAAAATATAAAATAAAATAGAGATTAAAGTGTATATGACACATAAACTGAAATCTTAAAGAGCTTACGACAGGAGAAAAAAAAAGTCTTAAATATCATTATTACGTGAATTAGAATCATATTTTGAGACGATTCGACTACATACAACAATGTAGCAAAGCGCAGATGACGAGAAATTAGTTTTTTAAATCTGCCGGTTAGCCACGCCTACCATTACAGGGCTCTAGCGTCCCCAACAGGTGGATGACGTCAGCGGGAGAATGGGCTCATCGGTTTTACTATCCAGCCCATTGAGGAGGAATTATTCAGAACGAGGAAAACGCGACGAAAAGAGCCGCAAAATGTCATTGTGTCTGTCTCTCTACTTCAATATTTTTACAGGATATTATTTTTATCTAAGTATTTTTCCCTAATTGCTAAATAAATGGCATGGTCATGACAAATAAGTCTTGTGCTAAATGGAATATGAAATAATAAAAATGCACTTATTCGGGACAACATGGCAAAATTACTCCATAATGGTCAAAACTGTCGACTTCACCTTTACTGTCGCACCTCCTGAACGTTATTTTATGACACCTAAATCGGACATATGTCGTTTCCCTTCCTCGGCTTCGGAGAATGTAAACAAACCAAGAGGCGTGACATGCTAACCCGAACCGAGTGATGTTTCAAAGTCTTCGAAGCGGAAAATCACACATAACTAGCCCGGATGTTTTGACATGACGACTGGGTTGTCGATTGTCTTCACCGGAGAGCAATTTACAGCTCGTTCCCCGCAGGAGGGCGGCTGCAGTTGTTGTGCAGCTAATGTGCAGCTATTTGACATTGATTTGATGAATGCATTTACTCAGGGTGACTAAGGGACTATAATCATGTGGGGACACAGAAATGTACAGTTGTGTGTCATCTGCATAGGTGTGATAGGAGATGTCATACTGTTCCATAATCTGAGCTAAGGGAAGCATATAGATGTTAAATAAGAGTGGTCCAAGAATTGACCCTTGAGGGACTCCACACGTGAATTTGGTTCCGATTGACACAAAGAAATCCCAATCATGTAAATAGGATGTGAACCACTGAAGAATAGTGTCAGTAAGCCCAACCACTGTTCCAATCTGCTGAGTAGTATGTTATGATCAACCGTGTCGAATGCGGCGCTGAGATCCAATAGTAGCAGAACAGATGATTTGCCTGGATCTGTATTCCGACGAATATCATTTAGGACTTTGATAAGCACGGTCTCGGTGCTGTGTTGTGGCTGAAATCCAGACTGAAATGAGTTGAAAAGATTGTTTTGCATCATAAAAGTCTGGACCTGCTTCATTTGGCCATGAGTGTTCCCTTAGGGGAGACAGTCACCCTCTGCTGCCACCTGCTGTCAACACTGTTGTGATCCAACATGCCTCTTAGCATGCATTGTAGTGCTACAGATGTAAATAACAATCAAAATTCATGTTCTGTGCTAATTATTTCTTCAGTTACTGTTCCGGTTGTTTCCTTAATTGCTAGTTATGGTATTTGTTAACACTTCATTTGTAATGCATAATATAATGCATAATGGTCAAAACTGCTGACTTCTACCTCCCGAACGGTATTTTACGCCACCGGAGTTAGTCCGGCTCTTGTCGTTTCCCTGCAGCGGCCTCAGACTGAGGAAAGAGGTAAACAAAAGAGGAGGCATGAGAGCTAGGCTACATGCTAGCCCGAACCGAACGGCTCTTCCAAGTCTCTTCCTTGCCTTCCGAACACGAAAAATCGCACACAAAAGACTCTTGTCACACACGGCGGCAGGAGTGATTGCCTTCACCGATCGGCCAGCCTCCATTCAGCTATAGAGCGGAAGTCAGAAAACAAAATACACCTAATATTTGTTTTCCACCACCATGTTAACTGTGGGAAAACGTCTCATCTCGCTCGACTTTCTCCGATCGTCCGATGGTTTTATGAGCAGTTACGGGGCATACAAAGAAGCCTTGACTTCTATTTTTAGAAGGAGTTGAGTGTCGCGGACGGGAGCGCTTCCTCTGAGGGCTCGTGAATTTTCTCCAAGCGATTGGTGTCGTTGGCGCCTTCTCAAAACAAAGAACAAGGCACCACCGCAGACGTGAGAATTTAACAACCTTCAACGTCACCCCATCGTATGTCTAGATTAGAATGCGTGTAAGGAAATTTGTATGTTTGTGTAAACTTTTTATTCTATGAATCGATGAATAAACTTCCAAAATGAGTCGGCACGCATGTAAATTTGTCCGTTTGTGCGTGTAAATTTGTGTGAGTACGTGATTAGGCTCCTTATTAGGCTGAACGAGCAGGCTGTGTACCATAGCAAATATTGAAGCATGGAAATGAGACAGTCGGACCCGTAATGAAGTCGCGGTCTTCGGCAAATGTTGACGCCAAAGCAAACGGGTTGCGGCCGGCCGGCGTCTAATTCTTTCCGGCGACTAATGAGCCCCGATCAGTTCCAGACAGACGCGAGAGGCGCATCGGCGCTTCCGTCCGCAAACACCCACGCGACCACCGCAGATGCGTCGTTAGCGGCGGAGCGCCATCAAACAGCCATGTGTGCTCAAATGCAAACATTTACATTCACACCTAGTTCATCATCCAAATATGTTTTGATTAGACTTTGTTTTAATTGATTGACGGCCATAGACGTCCAATCCATTTCAAGTGGGAGGGATGGCAGCTGACACCCTCCTACTTCAAATGGATTGGACGTCTAATAATGGTAAACTAATTCAACCCTTAAATACCTGCAACATGAAGCAATTATCAGAGAATCCCAAAATTTGAAAGATAAGCTCCTAATGAAACCTTTTTTTCAAATTTGTAAAAAGTCGAAATGAATATGTGTAATAAGTAAAGACGTCCCGATCGATTGGGTCCTATCACGTCATTTTGCAAAGTATCGGAATCGGCAAAAAAATATTGGCCATGCCTTTTTTTAATATATATATTTTTTTTTTAATTAAATCGTTTTCTAATTGTATTTAACGTTACAGACAAAATGTCTTACATTCATCCAGAGTCTTTAGTTTTGGTTTAAAGTAGGGCTATCAAATTTATCGGTTAAACAGCGGCAGTTAATTTTTTTTCAATTAATCACGTTAAAATATTTAATGCAATTAACGCATGCGCTGCACGACCCACTCACGCATTGTCGCGTTCAATCTGTAATGGCACCGTTTTTCCTATATATAGAGCTAACAGGCAACGTAAAATGAGTAGAGAGAATTTTGGAGCCTCTTTATACTTGGTTAAAGCCTTGAAATCTCTCTCTCAACAATTAGAAATATCGTGGGAAGCAATGTGGGAAAGAACGGTAGTGGTTGATTCCTTAACACCCTATGTTACTTTCCAACGCAGAGAAGATATATCAATTGGAACCCCTATGCACAGTCATGGTTGCACTTCCCATCATGCATTTGGGCAGAACAGTTAAATGGCTACAGTATCATTTACTGAAAGCTCAACAAATACACTAGATGGCACTATTTAGTCACAATATACAAAGTCACATTTATCCTTTAAGAATTACAAGTCTTTCTATCCGTGGATCCCTCTCACAGAAAGAATGTTAAAAATGTAAATGCCATGTTGAGGATTTATTGTCATAATAAACAAATACAATACTTATGTACTGTACGTTGAATGTATATATTCGTCCGAGTTTTATTCATTTTTTTCTTAATGCATTGCTAAAATGTACATATATGATCGGGAAAAATTATCTGGAATGATTGGAATTGAATCGGGAGCAAAAAATAAAGCAATCGGATCGGGAAATTTCGGGATCGGCAGATACTCAAACTAAAACGATCGGGATCGGATCGGGAGCAAAAAAACATGATCGGAATAACCCTAGTAATAAGCGCTCTAATATCCATAACCCTTGCTAAATCCTGTTTTTTTTTTCTTCTCATGGAACCTACAGATGCATGTGTTGACTTGCATCCATCTTTTTTTTTTTTCCCAAAAAGAAATGTCAAAATTCTGAATTACTCTCAAAATCCTGAAATTTTAGGTGTATCAAATGTGATACATTCGGCAATAAAGAGTTAAAGAGTTTTAATTTGGTTTTTAAGAAATAGTGGAAAATATTTATTTATTACGAATGACATATATCGTATACTAATTACCCTAATTTTCGGACTATAAGGCACCACTTTTTCCCCTCATTTTTAATCCTGCGGTTTATTAGTCCAGTGCGGCTTTTTTATTTTTATTTTTATTTTTTTTCATTACATCTGTAGCGCTGCAATGCATGCTAGGAGGCATGTGAATCCTGTGGCTTATATTTCAGTGCGGCTTGTTTGTTGATTTATTTGGGTAAATAGGTACAGTAACACTTTCTTTGACAGCGGCGTCATAAGACTGTCATAAAACTGTCATAATTATGACATGGCACTATCATGGGCATTACTGAATGCTTATGACAGATCTCATTAAGTGTCAACCGGCCAATGATGTTACTAACTCGATTTATGTCCAGCTCAGATCTTTTACATCCATTCAAAAGTGAGATAATTTGCGGATGACACTAAAAGACATCTGTTATAAGCATTAATTAATGCTCGTGACAGTGACATGTCATAATTATGATTGTCTTATGACAGTCTTATGGAGCTACTGTCAAATAAAGTGTTACTAAATACCATAACTAGCAATTAAAGAAACAACTGGAACAGTAACGGAAGAGTAACTGAAGAAATAATTAGCGTAGAACATGAATTTTGATTGTAATTTACATCTGTAGCGCTGCAATTCATGCTAGGAGGCATGTGAATCCTGTGGCTTATATTTCAGTGTGTTTTATTTGTTGATTTATTTGGGTTAATTGGTAACACTTTATTTGACAGCTGTGTCATAAGACTGCCATAAGACCGTCATAATGATGACATGACACTGTCATGGGCATTAATGAATGTTTATGACGGATGTCATTAAATGTCATCCAGCAATTTATGTCACTAACTCCATTTATGCCCAGCTCGGGTCTTTTACATCCATTCAAAAGTGAGATAATTTTCCGTGTGCCACAAAATGACGTCTGTCATAATCATTCATTAATGTTCACAGCAGTGTCATGTCACAATTATGATGGTCTTATGGCAGTCTTATGGCACCACTGTTAAATAAAGTGTTACCAAATATGATAACTAGCAATCAATGAGACAACTGGAATAGTAACTAAGGAAATAATTAGCATAGAACATTAATTTTGATTGTTATTTACATCTTTAGTGCTGCAATGCATGCTAGGAGGCATGCTGAATGACAACAGTGTTGACAGCAGGTGGCCGCAGATGTTGGCTGTCTCCCCCAAGGGGGCAGTGATGGCCAAATGAAGCTTCTTGAAGCAATGAAGCTTTGCAGCCAATTGGTTCAAAGCTTCATGGTGGTTCATTCGTTCTTATGACAGTCTTATGATGCCGCTGTCAAATAACGTGTTACTGGTTAATATCATTTGGTGTAAGTATCCCATAATACATTGAGGACAGCTGCAGCATATAGTCCAGTGCGGTTTATCTATAAACAAATGCTGTTTCCGTCTCAAATGTGGTCAGGTGCGCCTCTTACTTTCGTCATTCTTTTTATCTGTTATCATTATTATTTCAATTTTATGTGAAAAAAATATCAAGGAAGTAGAAAATGTAAAACAATTTTTTTAAATTATATTTTATTGGCTGCCATTGACGTCCATCAACGTCCAAACTAATCGATAGTTTCAATTTACGTTTTAAGCGTTAATAGCCTTTTTTTTTTTTTTTTTAATTACAAAAATCAAGTATCAAAACTGTCATTATTCTTTTTTTTTAATTGATTTTTAGTTGGTTTTTTTTTTAATCGATAAAGGTTTACCTATTATATGGTATAAATTTTTAATACTTAAACCAATAGTAAAAAAACGGTAAATTGATTTTAACTGGCAATTTTCTTGTATGTTTTAAAATTGAAATGAAACAAGTAAATATTCTCTTTAAAAAATGTTTTTTGTATTTCTTTATTTTCCAATAAACACAACAAAAGTGAAAAAATATCATTTTTATTTTTTTCATTGTAAAGAAAAGTAAACCTCTTTTTGTTAATTGAAATTTTCAAACGTGTTTATTTTAAGCAACACAGGAAATATGCTTTATTTTTTTTAAATATTTTTATTTTTCATACTTCTTTTGTTTTTCGCTCTTTATTAAATTTCTTTCAAAAAATTAGGCCTTTTTTTAGGAAAAAGAAAATAGGAAAAAATATAATTATTCTTTAAATTAGAAAATAATGAAAAGAAAATACAGTAATTTTTTCGGATATTTAATTTTTCTGAAATTCTTAATTTAAAAAAAAAAAAAAAAAGTGAAAATTGGGGGGCCGTTAATAAAAAAAAAAAAAAAACTACGGGAACTTTTTCCAAACATTGCATTGGTATAAAAGTTTTTAAATGTTTTATTTTAATCAATACTGTAAGTACTCTCTCAATATATATATATAATTTAATTCTGTATTTTCTTTTTTAACAAAAACAAAATAAGGAAAAAACATTCACTTTTTATTATTCTCATTATTACTATTTGTTCATTTAAGGTAAATATCTATCATTGTTAATGTCGTTGGAAGCATTAAAGTCTTCAGTATTTTCCTTTTTTGTTGTTGTTATTTTTAGATGTGTGTGTTTACTTCCATGTTTTGACAAGCCACTCTATCTCCAGGGAGTGATTACACGCTTGAAAAACACACAATTTGTGTGTATCTGACATTGTGGCCGTCACACTCTGCAAAAAGAATGCGCAAATACACACTTGCGCTCCTTCATTTCCACGCGCTTACGTTCTCAACAGCACCGCACACGCCGCACGCGTGCAAAAATGCACGCCGGCTCCTTTTCCTGCCATCCTCCCACACACACACACACACACACACACAATTCACACAAAGCATACTCAAACACACGTACGGGTATTTGCTGTGCTGGCCACTTGCGCAGGAAGCGGGTTTAACGCAGACAAAAAGCCAGCTAAGCCCCGCCCACAGGAAGTTCACTGTGGTATAAGTCGATAGTGTCAAACTAATGTGTGCACGCTTCATCTGCACACAAGCTAGGTTCACTGTGATCAATCGACTCATTGACAATTAATTGATTATCAGGTGAAGCGATATGCCATTTTAATTGTTGGAGTCTACTACTGATAGACTAATGTAAAGTTACAGAATGTTGATTGATGATTGGACGTCTTGGAAGTCGCCATCTTCTTATTTTGAATATTTGTTTTTCCGTGCATTTTTTAAAATAAGCTTAAAAATTGAAAGGAAAAAATGTGCATGTATTTACTTTTTTATTTGAATTACAAATGAATGAATATTTGAAATTTTAAAAAATCTTAAGAATTATCGTGCTCATTTATATTTTTTCATTTATTTGTTGAATTTGGTTTGATGAAGAAGCAAAAGAGAAAACTAGTCACCAAACAAGTAGTAGTTAAGTACAGTGCTATGGAAAAGTATCTGAACCTTTTGGAATTTCTCACATTTCTGCATAAAATCACCATCAAATGTGATCTGATCTTTGTCAAAATCACACAGATGAAAAAATTGTGCCTGTTTGAACTATAGCTACCCAAACATTGATAGGTTTTCATATTTTAATGAGGATAGTATGCAAACAATGACAGAATGGGGAAAATAAGTGCGTGGCAGCAATAACTTCAACCAGACGCTTCCTGTAGCTGCAGATCAGTCTGGCACATCGCAATTAAGACTCTTCTTGGCCCATTCTTCTCTACAAAACTGCTGTAGTTGGTTCAATCGGATTCCTGGGATGTCTGGCATGAATCGCTGTCTGTAGGTCATGCCACAGCATTACAATGGGGTTCAAGTCTGGAGTTTGACTTGGCCACTCCAGAACGTGTATTTTGTAATTCTGAAGTTGATTTACTTCTGTGTTTTGGATCATAGTTGCAGCATCCATCCTCTTTTTAGCTTTAACTGACTGACAGAACAAAGGCCTCAGGTTTTCCTGCAAAACATCCTGATAAACTTTTGAATTCATTCTTCCATTAATAATTGCAAGTTCTCCAGGCCCTGAGGAAGCATAACAGCCCCAAATCATGATGCTCCCTTCACCATGCTTCACGGTTTGGATGAGGTGTTGATGTCGGTGAGCTGTTCCATTTTTCCTCCACATATGACGTTGTGTGATACTCCCAAACGATTCAACTTTGGTTTAATCAGTCCACAAAACATTTTGCCAAAACTTCTGTGGAGAGCTCAAGTGCCTTTTTGCGAACATTAAACGAGCAACAATGTTTTTTAGACAGCAATGGCTTCCTTTGTGGAGTCTTCCCATGAACACCATTCTTGGCCATAGTTTTACATATCGTTGATGTGTGCACAAAGATATTGGACTGTGCTAGTGATTTCTTTAAGTCTTTAGCAGACACTCTAGGGTTCTTTTTTACCTCTCTGAGTATTCTGCGCTGAACTCTTGGCGTCATCTTTGGTGGATGGCCACTCCTTGGGAGAGAAGCAACAGTGCCAAACTCTCTCCATTGGTAGACAACGTCTCTGACTGTCGATTGATGAACATCCAGACTTTTAGAGATGGTTTTGTATCCTTTCCCAGCTTTATACAAATCAACATTCCTTGATCGCAGATCTTTTGACAGAGACATGATGCGCATCAGACAATCTCATCAAGACAATTCCTACCAGGTGTGTGTTTTTATAGTGGGCAGGGCAGCTTTAAACCACTCATCAGTGATTGGGCACACACCTGACTTAAATTGCTTGGTAAATGTTGGTTTCAATTGCTCTTTAATTCTGCTTAGGCAGACTTAAAGTCTCACTTACTCACTTACTTATTTGTCCCCCTTCTGTCATTGTTTGCATGCTATCCTCATTAAAATATGAAAACCTATAAAGTAGACACTGTTTGTACATCTGTGTGATTTTAACAAAAATCAGATCACATTTGATGGTGATTTTATGCAGAAATGTGAAGTTCCAAAAGGTTCAGGTACTTTTTCATACCACTGTAGATAAGCTATCTTTTTAATACTTTTTATTATTTAAAAAAAAAATGAAATAAAAAAGGAAAGGTCTCATTCTATTATTTTAAATCTTTTGTAGTTTTTCAATCAATAAAAAAAACAAAAAAAACAGAAATTCAGGAAAAAAATGTCATTTTTATTTATTTTAATTTCATTTTGTATTATTAAATGGATATCTAAAATAAAAAATATATCTAATTATTTATTAACATTACTGTAATTTTTTTCTCTTACAATCTTTTAGATCAAATCGTAAAATGAAAATAATAAACTTAATATAATAAAAAACTTTCAAATAGTACATTTTCTCTTTATTGACATTTAAAAATATTTTTAAATTTTTTGTACTTGTAATTTAAAAAAAAAGCAAAAAAGCGTAAATATGTAAAGGAAAAAAATTCAGTTAATTTTCTCTTTATTTACATTTGAAATTTTTCAAAATTAAATTTTAATATGTATTTGAAATTCAAAAAATTAAGAAAACATTTTTCTTAAAGGGATCCTCTATTTTTAAGACAAGTAATCCTTAAAAGATAAATGTTAGTATGAGTTAATAATAATTTGATATCAAAACCCCTCTTAATGTTTTTGTTTTAATAAAGTTTGTAAAATTATTTTAAGTGATAGGTCGCCATTTTTCGTTACGTCGCATTGCGTGACGTCACCGGTCCCGTTGCCGAAATTCCAGCGTGTCACTCGTTAGCTTTTGCAACATGTCGTCGGTTCTACCCTTCCTATTTGAACCAGATCTGAAAAGTGAAGAGCAGCACAGCACTGTCGGTCGTTCACAAGACGAGCTTCAGGGGAAAATGTGTGCAGCAAATACCTGATAAGACAAAAGTTGGGCAAAACTGGTGATGCGAGAGAGAGTGCTGTTAAACTCCGGTTGGGAGCGAGAGTGTATGCTGTCTGGTTTTATTAGCAGATATTCAAGGTAAGCATATTACGTTTTCAGACTTATCCCAATATAATTATGTAGATTGTTAGCATCCAGAGCTGTCGTGTGCTTTACATACAGTACAGGCCAAAGAGCACACCTTGTGTAATCCATGTCTTGTACATTGTAACGCGTGGTAGCTAGGATACGTGTATAAAAGTACCAAAAAGGGGAGAAGCTTCCATTTATGCACATTTATTCGCAAAAAATAATATTTCCACCTTGACCACTCTTCACTCGGGAGCTCAGCAGTACGCAAACAGCGTTCCCTGACGAACTCCAACATTGTTGTAAGGTCCACGTCAGAGTCACTGTCCTCACTGTAGCGTGCCATAGTGCTTTAATTATTTAGTATGATTTGGGGAAAACTCCCACGAAGAATAGTCAACATAAAAGATAGCAATAGTAATCCAAATCCGCGTTTTTTACTCACTCGAAGATCCAGGAATTAGACCGATCCCATGGCAATGTCGCAGCCGTCAATTCGACAAAATAGACTGATCCGAAAAGCCGCTGTGGGACCGACGAATAAAAAAAATGGACAGATCCGAAACCAATATTGTATACGCGGTGGGACCATCGGATCCAGAAAATAGACGGATCCCTTACTTGACTGAGGATCCAGGAAAAATGTTCGGGCGCCAGTTGTAACGCGTGGTGGGTAGGATACGTGCATCCGGGGACCAAAAAGGGGGAGAAGCTTCCATTTATGCACATTTATTCACTAAAAATAATAATTCCACCTTGACCACTCACTTCACTCCGCTTGTTTCCATTTGACTGGAAATTGCATCCAAAAGCAGCACATCGTGGCATTTTACTTCACGAGTTTAGGCAGCAATAAGCAATTGTTGAACACATTTGCAACGATCCCAATGACGTCATCACTGCGAGCCCACAAACCATGGTGCCAACCAACGGTCAAAATATGGGCTAAATATTATAAAGTATTACCATTGATTTAACATTTTATGTGTTTCTAACAACATATTTTAGTACAAGAGAACAATTGTGGTTTATTAGAGCCTACATTTATTTAAGTTAGAGGATCAATTTAATTTTTGGGGGGGTATTTTTTATTTTTAAACCAAATTTAAAAATACTAACATAAGTAAAAAATAAATACATACTCTCAGATTTCTGTCGCTTTATTCACTGCTAGCCCCTCCCACTTCAAATGCATCTACCGTCATCAATGAGCATTTTTAATATTTATTTTTTTTATTTTACCAACAACCACAACACATACTCTGTGAAGACTACTACCCTGACAGAAATGATGAAATCTCGGCGATACTGATACATGCATTGGCAGTGAATGAGTTACAAATGTAACTAAAACTACAACACATTAGTTGTCCAAATAACACTCAGTGCACATAAACACACATCCAGCATGTATTGCGCCAAATCTATTTTCCTTTTATTCATTGTGGTTTCATGTTTATTGTGATTTAGGGCCGTCTGTCTGGGAGGAAGTTGGGTTGTATGTGTGTTTAGAGGCACGCCTGCGTGCCCACGTGTGTTCGCGTCCGTGTTGCGGACAAAGTGTTTATGTGGTGAAAGTGCTGTAAAAACACGGTCGCCGTCACTGAGGAGATTTACGACCGGGATGAGTCATCAAGGTCGACGTCCCTGAGAACGCAAGTGGATGCTGTGATTGTGTGTCACTCACGTCGGGGTTGCAAAAATGAATATTTTTCATAGCGTCCGATTGAGATGATTTTGATATTTTAAACTTCTGTTTATGATCATCTGCAGTGAAAACATTAATGAAATGAGTTAAACTCTTTACTCACATGTGATATTAATATTAGGGCTGTCAAACGATTAAATTTTTTAATCGAGTTAATTACAGTTTAAAAATTAATTAATCGTAATTAATCGCAATTCAAACCATCATAAAATATGTCATGTTTTTCTGTAAATTATATATATATATTCTGTAAAATAAATTGTTGGAATGGAAAGATAAGACACAAGAAGAATATATACATTCAACATACGGTACATAAGGACTGTAGTGGGCATTTCACTCTACTGTCATTTAAATCTGTCTATGCTGTCCTCACTCCGAAGCGTCTACTTTTTCCAAAGCTAGACAGCTAGTGAACGACGCCTTAATAATCAGACTTCTTCCTTTTTCATCTGATTTATTAATAAAATGGCCTCAAACCACTGTCCTCTTTAGGCCGTAGTGAAACAACAACAAAAAAGTATACAGCATTGCATTAGCAACAACGTTAGCTTAGCACGCTATACAGGTTCACTAAACATAAACAAAAAGCGTCTCATACAAAAAATATAACATTTCGCTTACTAACATAATATGTACATTCTTTACAACAAGCATACTTACGGACAAATCTTGTCGAAGGATCATATAAGCACAACATTATGCCATAATGAAGAAAAGAAGAAAATAATAAACCATGTCGCAAAGCGACCACAAGAGTTCGCTGTTGGACAGCGCAAAAAGCCTTGCTGTAAAATTTACCAAAAGGCAGAATACTTTCTGAGCGGGACATGTGCGTTAATTGCGTCAAATATTTTAACGTGATTAATTTAAAAAATTAATTACCGCGCGTTAACGCGATCATTTTGACAGCCCTAATTGATATTCATGTAAAATCAGTGGCACTTAGCAGAGGTGTAGTAGGTAGAGATGTCCCAATCCGATATTTGGATCGGATCGAACGCCGATATGGGCAAAAACATGCACATCGGTATCGGATCGGCCGACACGAAAAAATTCCGATCCAGACTCCCGATCCAGTTTTTTTTTTTTTTTTAAGTCCGGTCCGGGTTTTCCAGCGCACCGATTTACATAATTCATTCCAGTTTTCACTTCGGTTTCCCTAAAATCCAGTCCGCATTTTACAGCACACCTTCAACAAACTATATTACCGTCTCCCGATTTACCGAGACTTTATCGGTAAAAATGTCAGCTGTGTGGGATCATTTCACCTCAAAGGACGACAAAAACGAAGAGGCAGAGTGCAAAATATGCCACAATAAAGTCAAGCGTGGTGGTAAAGCTGTAAGAAGTTTTAATACAACCAACCTAATCAAGTATTTAGCGAAAGACCACCACAAACAATGTAAGGAGTATGTTAAGAAAACACGGAACCGATACCGGTCCGCGGCCCGGTCGTTGGGGACCCCTGGTCTAAATTAACTCTCCAGCTGCCATTGGTGGCGCTAGACATCCAATTCAATTTGACTGGATTGGACGTCTAGCGCCGTCAATGGCATTAAAATGAGCATTCAAAGCTAGTCCCCTCTCAGTTTATATAACATAATTCGAAAGCATATTTTGCCTTTCCTGTCCAACTCAGTGTCGCTTTCACGTCGCTGTGGAAGCGAAGCAGACGGATTCTCTTCAAATGACTGAGTCCACACAGGCGGGCTGTAATTACGCCGCGTGTGCGGTTCTTTGTCAAATCGCTCCCCCGACTGCACATTCCTGCATTTTGTGTATTTTTACGGCCTCGTAACACTGCCGCTGCTTTGTCGCTTAAACACACAGACGCACATGCGGGATAATACGCCACCGAGGTGGCTAAATAGTCACGATGTGTACTTAAGTCGAAAGACAGATACTTGCTTTAAAAGGAAAAAATACTGGTGAAAGTAGGAGTGATTTAACAAAGTTGGAACTCAAAGGGATGTGTTAGTTTTTTGCGGACTGCAAAAACATGGCGATATTGCCAAGGAAGCAGCAGCAGCCGCAAAGTAAAAAAAATGACAAAAATGAAGACGCGAGAAAATGCTATTAGAAATTATTGGTCAATAGTCCCTGGTCTCCCTGGTCTATGGTTGCCATCATAAGTTCACAATATGTGTTATTTTCTTACCGTCTTACAGTGCTCTCCATAATTATTGGATTTATAATAATTACGTGTTTTTTACAGGGGTGTCAAACGATTAAAATTTTTAATCGCGTTAATAACAGCTTAAAAATTAATTAATCGTAATTAATCGCAATTAATCACAATTCAAACCATCTATAAAATATGCCATATTTTTCTGTAAATTATTGTTAGAATGGAAAGATAAGCCACAAGTTGGATATATACATTCATCATACGGTACATAAGTACTGTATTTCTTTATTATAACAATAAATCAACAAGATGGCATTACCATTATTAACATTCTGTTAAAGCGATCCATGGATAGTAAGACTTGTAGTTCTTAAAAGATAAATGTTAGTACTAGTTATAGAAATTTTATATTAAAACCCCTCTTAATGTTTTCGTTTCAATAAAATTTGTAAAAATTTTCAATCAAAAAATAAACTACTAGCCCGCCATTGTTGATGTCAATAATTACTTGCACAATGCTCATGGGTGCTGAAGCCTATAAAATCAGTCGCACCCAAGCGCCAGCAGAGGGCGTCAAAACTCTGAAAAACACAACAAGTATTCATTTCACTGTGGTGTCATTTTAATCTCTTTGAGCGGGGCATTTGTGCGTTAATTGCGTCAAATATTTTAACGTGATTAATTTAAAAAAAATTAATCACCGCCCGTTAACGCAATAATTTTGACAGCCCTAGGTTTTTAGCTTCTAATATTTTTTTTTTCTCCAAATAATATGGGACCTTAATGGAAAAAAAGAGAAAAATCCAACCTTCAATACAAGTGCATTTATTCAGTGGGGGAAAAAAATCCCACATAAAGAAATAATTATTTGACATCAAATAATGTGTCACAATTATTAGCACCCCTGGTGTTAATACTTTGTACAACCCCTTTTTGCCAACAAAACAGCACCTAATCTTCTCCTACAGTATAATGTTTCACAAGATGGGAAAAGACAAAAAGGGGGCTCTTCAGCCATTCCTCTTTGCAGAATCTCTCTAAATCATCCAGAGACCTGGGTCCTCTCCTCTGTACTCTCCTCTTCAGCTCACCCCACAGGTTTTCAATGGGGTTGAGGTCTGGGGGCTGAGATGGCCAAGGGAGGAGCTTGATTTTGTGTCTGGTGAACCATTTCTGTGTAGATTTGGCCATATGTTTAGGGTCTTGCTGAAAGACCCAGTGACGACCCATCTTCAGCTTTCGGGCAGAGGGCAACAGATTTTGATTTAAAATGTCCTGGTATTTCAAAGCATTCATGATGCCATGCACCCTAACAAGAGTCCCGGGGCCTTTGGAAGCGAAACAGCCCCACAGCATCACTTACCCACCCCCACACTTCACAGTGGGTATGAGGTGCTTTTCAGCATGCGCCTCTTTCGTGGCACGCCAGACCCACTTAGAGTGTTTGTTGCCAAAAAGCTCAATCATGGTCTCATCTGACCAAAGCACACAGTCCCAGTTGAAGCCCCAATACCGCTTGGCGAACTCCAGACGTTTGCCTTTATGATTGTGAGTGAGGAAAGGTTTTCTCCGTGCATGCCTCCCGAACAGCTTGCTGGCGTGTAGACAGCACCCCATACCCACTGTGAATTGAAAACAAGGGAATTTAACTAGTTTTATGGAGGTGTGTTTTTGCAGTGTGTAAAAAGTACAGTAATGTAACATGTTTGGAACTTTTGTTCAAATAAAAACGGTATCGGATCGGGACTGCGTATCAGCAGAGTCTCAAAATCAGGTCACTCGGACTCTGACTTAGGTGCAAAAATATGCGATCGGGACATCCCTACAGTCAATAGTCGCTCTCATTATCAATCTTGCTCTTTTACTAACTACTACAACACTTACTCTATCCACTGAGCTGGCAGTGAAGGAGCTAAGCTAATGATAAAATGCACTGTATAGTAAAATTAGCACAACAAACGATTCCCACTTAAGCTACTTCCTCTCACTCCAACCACGCGCACATTCCTCTCTCCATCTTTTCAAAGTTCTTTGAACGCACCCTCGCACCCCCTCAGCGGATCGTCACCGAGACGGGTTCGCATCAAAGCCCACTCCTCTTGTTGTGTGCGGACGGACGGCAATTAAGTGGGAACATCCCAGTGGGAGCGGTTCTGTCGACTCCATCAATCACGCCGCTAACCGCCGGAATGTCTGCGGCTTTCCCTCACTTTACGCGTTTGATTGTTCTAACCGCAAAAAGACAGACGAACGTGTATTTGACCGGTTCCACTTATTGATGATATTAGCCCTACTTGTAGTTATCTTAGTCAGCGTAATTCATATTGCTTTCATTGTGAGTGCGGGGATACGAAGGGGTTAAGGCGGGGAAGTGCTGGAGCCGGAGTTTGACCCAGACATGACCTGCCGATGAGAACATGGCTACAAACACATGGAGGAGAGAACAATGGCATTATCGACTAATAAATAATTCTCTGTGTTTGCATGAACTATTTCACTGAGAGAGATATAGATTATTCACAGTATGTGTTTTGGTCGTCAAAAGACATTACATTTACTCATGTATAGTAACTTTTTGAGAAAAATGTACTTCTAAGATTATACTTTTTACTTTCACTTGAGAAGATTTGTGAAGAAGAAACCCTACTCTTGCTACAATTGATTCATTATTCCTGCTTATTCTACATATAATGTTCCAGCACAGTGGTTCCACCCGTTTCACCAATGAGACATCTCGACACTAATCACGACTCCATTATACCAATCAGACATATTATTAGTGCTGCAAGGATTGATTGATTAACTCGAGTAATTCGATTAGAAAAAAGCTTCGAATCAAATTTTGCTGCTTGGAGGATTCGGTTAATTAGAGTGACGTTGTAACGGTTTGTTTTGAAAGTGTTGCATAGCATTTTATTGATTAGGGTGGATACACGGCCCTCTAGTGGCTACAGTGAATATGACATAACTTATTTAACACGGCTGAATCCAGCTGCTCTCTGTTAAGACCAATATAAGGTATGTTTTTCTTTGAGCTAATGTTTCAATCGTGTTCAATAACATGGCGTCTTTAAAATGCCGTAAAAAATGAACTATTTGACATAGAGTCAACATGACTCGAAAGCGCGGATTTAAAGCTCTCTCACACTTTTCATTTGGCACTGATATACCTCGGAAAAGTAGATGTATAATTATTTGAATTTCATGTAAGGAAATATGTTTTCTCCACTAGAGGCTACTCGTGCTCAAAAAAGCGTGTGATGTTTAATTTTTGTAGATTTTCCTAATCTTGTTTTTTTATTTTTAGTCGTGGTCTATTCTTGGTTTTTTAGTACATTATGCACAACTCTGATTTTATGTTTATTGTGGAAGAATCTAACTGCAACATATATTTGTTACATGATTTGATGCATTTTTATGCATTATAATAGATTTATGTATGTAATATATACTAAGTATAAGTATAAAAATGTTTAAACAAAAAGAGTTAATATCATACTTGTAAGTGCTAAATTTTAATGTAAATGTAACTGTAAATACTTTATATAATACTAATACAAGTTTTTAAAAAAAAAAACTAAAATTACTAAATTCCAATTATTAATATGATTATTATTACTAAAAATACTAATATTACTCCTTATTTGAGTATTCTTATCACCGAATACTGTTTTACATCTATTTTTGCAGAAGTGGTTATCTTATTTTGTAATTATTCTATTTCTTTATCAATTATTCACTTCCAGCCTCCGAAATTAAATAAACAGTTAAAATGCTTTGGACGTCTATCGTCGTCAATGGCAGCGAATGAGTTCAGCCAACCCAAACTCTTAACACATGGATAAGCGTTTAGCCTTAAAATTTCCCTGTTGGCAACAAATGATTACTTCCTGGCATTCGGCCAATCAGATAGCGGCGCATGGCCGCTTTGGAAGCACATTAGCCGTGAAAAACACTCTGCAATGGACCGGATTCAGAAGCGGCCATTTGTGTGTGTGTCTTGTGATGTTTTTTCTGGAGGTGGTAACGACTTGTACACGCCGACGGCGCTCTCAACTAGCGCACTTAGCGGTCATTAAGTCCCAAACTACGTCAGTTTGGTTCCAATGTTCCTCTGTTAGCGACGCTTTTAGCGACGCTCAAGGGTTTAGTCGGTGGAAAAGGGACTTTTAAAACTAGGGATGTGGCAATATATCGTAATACTTTGTATCCCAAAAGGTTATCAATATGCTACCGCCAAGAATCGATATACAAGTCGTCCCCGGGTTATGATGTACTCGACCTAAGTGATTTTGACTTTGCGACGCAAGAGTCTCGTCCACCATTTTGTCTCCAGTTGTTTTTTAGCCGCATAAACAGTACCTTATTATACCTCACAGTATCTTATTTATTACTTTACTTTATTAATATGATGTGTTCTGTTATCACTAAACGGGAAGTTGTTCAGCTTTACAGGCAGCAATTTTGAAGCCTTTGACATCTTTCACTTTTGACAGTTTGTAAAGCTGTAACACACAAATGGTCACGTCTGTTCAAAATGAAACGCATTTTAAAAATAAAACACTTGACGCAAAATATTAAACGTCCATCTAGTGTGATCAATATGTAAATATCGTCGATTAAATTAGCCTTATTTGCCTCACAAAAGTCCTCTAGCTTAAATGCTACGAAAGCTAATTTACAATTGTAATAGAAAATCACTCACACTTAACCAGTAGAGGTGGGAATCTTTGGGCACCTAACGATTAGATTACGATTTAGAGGCTACGATTCGATTAGAAATCGATTAATAATGCACCTCCCCGCCAACCCCAACCCACTGGCTATTAGCTGCTTTTAATGTTTCGTACAATAGTTCCAAAAGTGTTCAAAAATCCTCTCAGGCTAAACCAAACTACTATTTCAATATCAAGTAAACAGTTCAAAACAGTAAATAAAATACTCAAGTCCCCATTCTGTATCAGCAGCTCTAAACTACATTCAATTAATTTAATGTTGTGAATCAACCGTTAAAGTTGTTAAAATTGCTCCCGCTATTCCATAATTTCCCTTCTGTCTACTTTCGACATGTCAGTGTTTTAAAACGGTTTCATCATTCGAAGATAAATTTAAGTCAAGATTTTGCCGATTTAGGAGTATTTTAGATAAAGTTAATTAGGCTCGCTACAACAGAGCCTTCCATAGCAGTCTACTGCTTTAAGATGGTGGCTGTTTACTAACGCCTGCAAGTCTGTCATTTCGCATCTAGTTCTCTATAAATGTTCTAACGCGGCCGTCGTCTGTCATTTTGCATCTAGTTCTATGTACAGTGGGGAGAACAAGTATTTGATACACTTATCAAATACTTGTTCTCCCCACTGTATATATACAGTATGTGATATCTACTGTAGCATTATGTGGCCGTATGTTTGTAGCAACTAGCAACTGGGCATTGTTTGTAGCGGCTGTCGGCCACATTCAGGTATTATTGTTTTTTTTATCTAGCGGCATGAGTTGAACATGATATTTACTCTCGGTCCGTTCCTCATTGCTTCCCGAAGACCGCGCTGACTGTGTTTTAGTTCCGCTTTTAGTTCCGTCGCATACCCAAGCAACCTTGCTAAAAGGAGTATTAAAATTGCTAATAAAATCGTTTGGGATTATTTTAGATGCATATATGTTTTATTTTTTTTTTTATATAGTATTCAATGAGGAATACGATAGACCCATTAATAGATGTTTTTGGAAAAATCCCCATTTCTTTAAGTAGTCACATGAATAATGATGGCCTGTGAAAATCAACGTAAAACAACTCGGCAACAGAATCGTTTGATAATCTGCTAAACGATTCCATGGTATTGAAACACTCCCCGCACTTGTCGCTGCGACAGTGTAGTAAAGCTGTGTGTGGGCCCTCTGGGGGCCCCTGCTGGCTGGGGTCCTCGGCAATTGCCTGGTTTGCCTAATGGGACGCGACGCCTCTGAGTGTAGCCTTAAGTGCGTCAGATAGGGGTCAAACCATTCTCTGCTAAGATAGAAGTGGTGGGGGCGCGTTGTGCAAAAAACAAGGAAAAAATATATATTTGAAATATTTAATATGTTAAAGTTTTTAAGTATATATCGAGGAGAACATAATATTTAATCAAACAATGATTTAAATTAAAAAGAAATATGTAGTAAAGTAAAATAAATTAAGGGTCATTCAGGGGCCCCGCTGGTCCTGAGGCCCGGGACAACATACCCGGTTGCCCCCCTCCTGTCGACGAGTTTGACTGTAACCAGTGATGTTGCAGATTACTCGAAAAAGTAATTTAATTACTGATTACTGATTACTCCTCAAAAAAGTAATCTAGTTACTTTACTGATTACTTTATTATCAAAGTAACTAAGTTACTTTAAAAGTAATTTGTCAGTTACTTTTCCCAATTTTTCTCCCTTTGCTGCCTCAACAGAAAAATTTCATCGCATGTAATTGAATTTTTCAGATAAGGCTTTATCTTCGAGTTAGCAGGGGTTTAATGGAGTTGATTTCAACCACCACTGACTTGCGCTAGCTCAGCCACTCCGGAGCCCTGAAACTAACAAATAACTGACAAACTGCACAGAATTTGTTCAAAACAACTCCAACGACTAATTAAACCCCCACTAACTCGAAGATTAAGCCTAATGTCAAAAATTCTGAACTCCCCCTTTAAAATAAAGACCTAGCCGTTAAAATGCTGTCTATAAAAGTTGTATAGCAATAAGACAAACAACAAAAACAAATGAAATGAACAAGAAACCTACAAAGTATTTCATAATGCATTCAGTATAGGCCAAAAGTTTGGAGACACCTCAAGGGTGGACACTTTGAAGAATGTACAATATGAAACCTGTTTTCAAGAACATAATTCCTCATGTTCATTCATAGTTTTATTATTTTCACTGAGAATTTACAATAGTAGTGAAAATATATAAAAAGCACAAATGATGAGGCGTGTCCAAACTTTTGACTCGCTCTTTTGTCCCCCCCCCCCCACACACACACACACACACACAACGTCACACTCCGCCTAAGGTTACAAACTATAACTATAAAATGTACGTAAAGGCTGGTTACAAACTGTAAAAGTGCTGGCTGTCTCGTTACCTGGTGGCTTTGTTTCGATTTTGGTCGCGTTGTGCTGTAATTCCAAGTGGTTCCTTGAATTAGATGTAGTTATTAGCGGTCGACTGCCCTTTTGAGCCAGTGCAAAATTTGCGATGCACGGAGATATTTTTTGTCATCTTTATTGGAGAGAAATGTTAAGTCATGGCTCTATGTCCAATAAGCAAATGCAGCCTTTTGTGGTTCTTCTCCTACGTCTTCCACTGTTAGCATCCTGAGAGGTAGCCAGTTGTTTGTTAGCCGCCAACAGCGCTCATAGCATGGTAAAACACGTGAGCCGGTTTTTTTCCCCCCGATGAGAAAACGTGACATCCAACGGAGATACTTTTGTCATCTTTACTGGACAGAAATGTGAAGTAATGGCTGTATTTCCAGTGAGCAAAGGCATCTATTTGCGGTACATATCCTGCCTTTCACTGTTAGCCTCGCTGCCTCGTCAGAATGCTACGTTGTTGGCCGCCGTGGCAGACAGCGCTCAGCCTCAAACAGCACCGTAAAACACGTGACCCATTTTTTTTTTCATGACTACAGTATTCTTCATTCTACATATATTATGAGGACAAAAACAAAATAGTAACGCACGGGCACTAGGGAAACTAACTTTAATCGGATTACTGTCTTGGAAAAATTAACGCGTTAGATTACTCGTTACTGAAGAAAGTAATCAGATAACGCGTTACTTAGTAATGCGTTACTGACAACACTGACTGTAACACATGTAATCCATAAATTATGTTTATACAAAACCTCTTTATGTCGTTTAGAGGCATTACGACATTTCGCCAGTTGGTGGCGCATATGTCTAATAGAAAGATATTGGTCAGTCACTCAATGTATTCATAACTAACTTGAGACTCGTCCGGTGAACCTTGTGACTGAGCAGAGCCAGCTCACGGTATGAATATAAGTAAAAAATAATATAAAACAATAATTATTTTTATTTGTTTGCGCATTTAACAAGTTAATTACTTGTTAGGTCAAAGACGTGTGCCTTTGCAGTGACGTGAATAGAAGTGCCGTCGAGTGAAATCTCCTGTGAGCTCCGGTAAGCAAGGCTTTTCCTCTGCATCTCATATACTAGGCCTAAAAGCTTAGTTGTAATTAAATGTATTTTCGTTAAAGTTATATTTGTTCAAGGGTTCATGAAAATCAATCGGGGTTCAGGGAATGTTAATCTTATTGTTGTAGTTATATGGTTGTTTATTATATTAATTTGACTCTAAATAGCTGTTAGCATGAAGTTAGCGCTAATCGCTACGCTAGCGCCAAGCAAGTGTACTTCCAATAGGTACATTGTGAATGTGAAATGTGAATGTTTGATCAATATGTTGAGTTGTTTTACTACAGATATATTTGTAATTGTAATTTGCACATTGTATAGCATGACATGGTTGTACAGTTACATGATACATGATGCAAATATTGAGTAATGCTAGTATTAAGGTAAATTGAACAGAACAGAGTACAAATAGTGATTATACATTCGACACTGTGTGTAGATTAGGGCTGGGCGATATAGCCTAAAGCAGTGTTTTTCAACCTTTTCTGAATCACGGCACGTTTTGACATTGGAAAAAATCGCACGGCACACCACAAACCGAATGTGTTCCAAAATTACTTTCTGTACAGTATATTTAGTTATAAAATATTTTCTCAGTATTTATACTTACTCAGTGTGAAACTTAAGCCTGTTTGGATGAATGCAAAGCCGTTATCCCGGCAGGAATTTTCTTCAACAGCGCAGTCTCTCTCTGTTTAACATTAAGTTTCTAATGTTAAATTGATTTAAAGTAGAGATGCCGATCACGCCATTTTCAAAGTATCGGAATCGGCAAAAAAATATCGGCCATGCCTTTTTTAATATATGTATATATATATATATATATATATATTTTTTTTTAATTAAATTGTTTTCTAATTGTATTTAACGTTAAGACATAATATGATACACTCATCCAGAGTCTTTAGTTCAGGCTTAAGGTAGGGTTATCAAACTTATCCCGATAGTGGCGGTATTTTTATTTTTTTTTTTTTATAAATGTATCACGTTAAAATATTTAATGCATTGACTGCACAACCCACTCACGCATTGTCGCGCTCAATCTGTAATGGCGCCGTTTTACCTATATAGAGAGATAAAAGGCAGTGTAAAATGAGTACAGTGAATTTTGGCAGCCTTTGGAGCCTTTTTTAATTGGCTAAAGCCTTACAATTCCTCTCCTTACGATTAGAAATATCATGGGAAGCAATGTGGGGAAGCAAGGTAGCAATTGATCTTTTGCTTAACACCTTACGTTAATCCCCAATGCAGAGAAGAAGTATGGTCATACGCAAGCAGTTCACATGATAAAATGGGCCAATAGGACACTCTAAATTGGTAGCACCACGCACAGTCATGGTTCCACTTCCCATCATACATTTGGGCATGGCTACAGTATCATTTACTGAAAGCTCAACAAATACACTAGATGGCAATATTTAGTCACAATATACAAAGTCACAAGTCCTTCTATCCGTGGATCCGTCTCACAGAAAGAATGTTAATAATGTAAATGCCATCTTGAGGATTTATTGTCAAAATAAACAAATACAGTACTTATGTACTGTATGTTGAATGTATATATTCGTCCGAGTTTTATTCATTTTTTTCTTAATGTATTGCCAAAATGTATATGATCGGGGAAAATTATCGGGAATGATTGGAATTGAATCGGGAGTAAAAAAAAAAAAAAGCAATCGGATCGGGAAATATCGGGATTGGCAGATACTCAAACTAAAACGATCGGGATTGGATCGGGAGCATAAAAACATGATCGGAACAACCCTAATTTAAAGTGATTTATTAGCTGTTGAAAACTTGCAGTAAATTAAAAATAAAATTAAGTTGCTATTTTAGTCAAAAACTTCGATGTTAAATATTGCCATGATTCTGAAAATATAGGTGATTTTCTTTGCATTTGGTGATTTTTGTGCATCTAGTGTAAAATCTGAGACTTTTATAGATATTTTTTGTTATACTTATATAAAAAATAATTAATTGGGAGTTTATAAGGGAACGACTTTGAATTTTTTAATGCCGCTGCTCATGGAGACTCATATGACTCACGGCTAATGTAGGTGCCTGTTTTGGTTTTAGGTTGGTAGCAGCTTTGGTTTTGTAAATTTTTGAATTTGAAGTTTTTGAAAATAGGCCCCCTCCTAATCAGCCCCGTTTCCCGTGTCATGTCAATAGTTTATGAAGTCTATGGCTCAGTCTTACGATGAGACAGTTCAGCCAGACCCAACGCTGCCAACAGAGGGCAGTGTATCCTCCATCATTAAGCAAAATAACAATACTTTTGGACTTTTTGGAATTATTTTCAGATTTAGGGGTACTTAAAGGGTTAATTCCAACTCAACGCGGAAATTCGGGTTATGTAGCCAGCGTAGGAACTAGAGCTGAAACGAATACTCGAGCAACTCGAGTAACTCGAGTTTAAAAACTGATCCGAGTAATATTATTCACCTCGAGTAATCGTTTATTTTGACAGCTCTAAGCATCACGTTTTGCTCGGACTACTTTTAATGCGGGACAACGCGCTGATGTCACGTGCGTAGAGGAAGAAGCAAAAAAAAAAAAAAAAACTTACTGCAGCCGACAACCGCTACAAACGACGCCGACGTTGCTAAATACTAGCCCGCACATGCTACGTTAGTTGCAGGTAGCGTCCAATGAGCTACCTGCTCATCAGAGATCACATGTATGTTGAACTAGATGCACATTGACAGACTAGGCCGCGTCTGGGCAGCGTTAGCAAACAGCCGCCATCTTAAAGCAGTAGAGCGCCAAGCGCTAATAAAGAGCGCTAAGTGCTAATATATAAGATTAACGTTACTGTCACTACTAGCTCACCTTACGTTAGCCCTGCGGAGAGCTAGATTTAAATTCATTAAGACCACTTTCGATGCGTGGCTAACGTGTCTTACATACAGGCTTTAACATAACATAGCGTTGTGGAGTGATGAGGGTGTCAAATAAAAACTCAATAATGCTAACTATCAATTTTAGCTCAGTAGTCATTGCTGGATAAAACACCAAGTAGCACTAGTCCCTAATGTGCTCCAATACAGCCTGTATCATACATTTATTAATCCTATCAGGACTTACAGGTTAGACTAATTTAAAACTTAAATAGAACTTAAAAATGGCTTGACACAAATAGAAATTCAATTGAAAAACGTGGGAAAAATTCCTAACTTTTAAGTGATGTGTGTTATCAAGCGTAAAGGCATTTTTAGGTGTGTTTATATATAATATATATATGTATATACTTTTTAAAAATAAGAACTAAAGGTTTTTTGAGTGAAAGCAGTGAATTAGTCTTTTTTTTCATTCTAGTTACATCTGAGATGCAATTGTTGGCTATTTTCAACAATATACATAAAAAATAAAGACATTGATTGACTGAAAATGATCAAATGTCTTGTTTTCTCATGTATATCTATAATTGCTCTTCACCTGAAAATATATTTGTTTTATCCGATTACTCGATTAATCGATAGAATTTTCAGTCGATTACTCGATTACTAAAATATTCGATAGCTGCAGCCCTAGTAGGAACTTAACTCGTCGGTAACCCAGTGACTACCTGTATCGTAGCAAAACTTTCGTCGTTGACCACCAAAGAGTTAATTGTCCCTTCTCGCCTCCATAACACCTCCCCCTCTAAAATCCTCCATCTCCACAGTGACCAATAACATCTAACCTTTACTGTCCACCGCATAAAACTGTCGTCAGGCGGCCTCATTACATTTTTTCAGAGGTCCACCTGTACAACTTTCCCCTGCGAGTTTCACACAGCTGCTCCATGTTCACTCACACTCCAATCTCCACAATCTTGGCGAGCGCTCCGACGCGTCGAGACAGGTGGAGAAGCGCTAACGCGAGCCAAAGCGCGGCGCGAACACTAATCGGACTCTTGCTGAGGTCATCTGGCCTTTACGCCGTTTCTCTCTCTGTCCGTCAATAAATAACCGTACGTTCGCATACTTTAGCGTACGCGAAGGAGTGTCCGTCGAGGGTTGTAAAAGCAGGAGATGAATGCGCCGGTGAGGCGAGGAGACGGCTGATAAGCCGTTCGTTGATGTCATCGCGTCTGAGATCATTTCGACGTGTTTCACGGGAAGCACTGTACAGCTGTGTGAGAACTCTTAGATGTGTTGTTTTTCTTCATTTTTAGTAATCCTACTTTTTAATGAGGTCACAAAATGATGATGGAATCTTAATTTTCAAGAGCTCTTGTCAATGTAACCTTTGAAGGTTAACTCGGAGTCTTCAACGTAGTGTTGGGACTCTCTCGTCAGGCCCGGCTAGCTCAGTCGGTAGAGCATGAGACTCTTAATCTCAGGGTCGTGGGTTCGAGCCCCACGTTGGGCGTGTATATTTTCTGAAACCTGACAGCATATAGTTGTTTAGCAGAAGCAGTTGTACTGTTGGGAGTGTGTTCTGTATTTCTATCCTCTGTTGGTAGAGCATGAGACAGTTAACTCATTCACTCCCAGCCATTGTCACCGGAGCAAGGCCCTTTGCTCCTGGCCGTTTTATTGGATTTTGACAGATTTTGCAAGGCCCACAGAAAATTCTGTTCTATTGCTATTAGGGGTGTAACGGTACACAAAAATTTCGGTTCGGTTCATTTTCGGTACAGTAAGGCTACGTTCATACTACAGGTCTTAATGCACGAATCCGATTTTTTCGCATTTTTCCGACTCGAGTCAGGCATTAACTTGACGGTCTGAACGTGACAAGTCGCATAGAACGGGACCATTTCAAATCCGATCTGGGTCACTTTCGTATGTGGTCTAAATCCGATCTGGGCCACATTTTTCCAGACTGTCGCGGCGGTCTGTACTGTCCAGTCCCGCAAATCGGATTTCATGCAGCAATTACGTCATCAAATAGCGAGAGAGTCGTTACCGTAGCGATGCACCTGTGCGTTATTAGCGCCTAGCTTGCAGTGAACACGGCTTTCGGGGAAGAGCTGGGCTTCACAACAGTCATAAAAAATAAAAATGGGTTGAGGATAAGCCTGAGAATGCTCAGTTTTCTCTGTTACAAGTGAGCAATATTTCAACATTGCTTACACGGCCGAGAGAGAGTCAGGGCAAACTGCCCATATGTGTGTGACGTGCACGGACAGTGCGTGCATGCTATCGATCCATATAAACTTTGAATATAAGCCTAAACGGGGATTATTTATGTCTGTTATTTGTGTCCTCCTTTTGAAAAGCAAAACATGATATCCCTGGAATGACGGATGACGTGTGTCATTTGTTTTGATGCTTCTGCGCATGCGGGTCTTCTTGCTTAGCGCGTGTCGGACTGCGAATTAGTGCGCATGCGTAATACTTGAACGGTCTCAATGGATAAAAGCAGTCTGAACGGGCACGCCAAAAAAACGGATATGACAAAAAAATCGGATTCGTGCATTAAGACCTGTAGTATGAACGTAGCCTATGATAACAAAATGCAAAATATAAATTTGCTAGTTGTTTATTACACACTTTTGTGCTTTCAACAATAGGAACATTAGCCTATACAAAGGTAGAATTCTGCTAAAAAAGTGGCGGGTATTTAGAGAAAAGAATCCAACAACAATTTGCCTTTCAGACCCTGCGTGTTGGTTGGCTTTCTTTTTGAAAGAGAAGAAAAAAGAAGTCCTGTGCTAAAGAGAAAAGCAATCCCAATGACAAAGATTTTAACATGTATTTTACAAATGAAATGTCTCAATGATTCATTTTTTTTTTCTTATGAACGGTTTTCAAAACCTTTATTGGTGGAGTTAAATCGCTACACAGAAATTAATAAATTTAATTGTGTAAGCAGGATCTGTTTATTATTCTTATTATTTAATTACATTTCAATTTATTTTATTTAAATGGGCTATTGTTTATTTTATTATGTGTTTATCTTTTACAAATGTGATGTAGTATTCATTTATATTGTATATTTTATGTTGTATAACTTTAGTTCCTATGTGAATATTAGTTCCTACTTGTTTTGTTGTGGTAGGAGGGTTTTGTATTGAACACGGGGGCGTGTTATTATTATAGCAGAAAAGACAACTGTAAATCAACAAAGACAAGTCAACTGCGCCCCGTTCTACCACTCAAGAGATCTGATGGACTCAAACAGTGGGTTACGATTGCATATTAGTTTGAAAATCGACCGGATCCACCGTATTGTTACACGAGTAACTTCCGGTCTGCCCAATCCTAGCTAAAAGTATTGACGCGGGAGGGCCGCGTCTCGCGTCAAATAATAAACTCTGCGGTTCTTTTCGAGTACGTCACGTTGAGCCGCTTCTGGGACGAGTCTAACACGCGGTGTGCATTGGCTGATTGACTTTACCGCCCGCGTTTCACTGCTTTCTTGCGGCAGCCACGTTGTCGCGCCGTTGACATTTCTGAGTTACACTGTCCTACCGTGTTGGTCGTAATTATAGTAGAGAAGACGGAGTAAATATAATCTACACAAAGAAACTGTAACCCGATCGACTCACAGCCTCGAAAAGTAAGGGTTACATCACGTCAGAAACTCGTTCGGTACGCCTCCGTTCCGAACCGAGCACCCCGTACCGAAACGGTTCAATACAAATACATGTACCGTTACTCCCTTAATTGCTATATAAACATCGAACCCAGCAAAAGAAAGATTAGACTTTCTCTTTTTCAGCAGAAAAAAAAGTTTGTTCATATCTTTTTCCATTTAGAAATCAGCATTAGAAAATAGCTTAGTTTGAGCAATTTTCCAATTCCTGATGAAAAAACAGAGAAATTGAGCTTTTTGTGAAAGCATACATTTCAAACATAACTTTGACTTTAACACAGCTATTTTTCGCTTTTGTGACACCCCAAACATCTGAATAATGTTTTCGTTCTACAAAATAACATAAACAACAAGACAAATAGAGCTTTTGATCGCAAAGTAACAATTTATTTACACATAACTAAACTATTGAACTGTTGAACTATTTGCGCACAAAACAACGGGGAAGGCTCTCGGCTGCTCCCAGTAGAATGAGGTGGCTCCCAGTAATCTGATGAGTCCGGATCAAGATCGGTCTCACTTTTGTCATCTTCATCGTTGGTTTTAACCTCGGGCTCAGGAGTAAAGCAACGTGACCTCCGCAGAACGCGTGTGGAACCTGACGCTGTTGTGGCCGTCACCGTCTGTCTCATCAAGATAGATTTTTTTTAATCCTTCTTTGACGATGGTTTCGTGTTCTTTTCAAAACACTCCACCAGTGTCGTTTGCCTTTTTTTAAAATCGTTCTCCACATTTTTTTCTTAATTCTCACGCGTCTTCACAAGATCCCTCTAACTTCCGTTTCCTGACTATTTTTTTCACTTCCTTTCTTGGCCCAGGATTAGTTCTTACAAAATGCGCGACTGCCCTCCAGTGACCAGTTTTATTGCTTTAAAATGAGTTTTGAACATTGTGCATTGCAGTTTAGGTGCAACAGAACCTAGAGATGCCTCTTGTAAAAAAAAAAAAAAAAAAAAAAAGTAAAAGACCTCTAAATACGTTTTTGGGACACTGAAACAATTAGAGATAGAACCGTTTTTATACGTTTTTAGGAGGAAATGAGTTATCTTATGGTCAAGGGTTGCAGCCCCATGCTGGCTGTGTGTATTTTCAGAAACGTTATCAGTTTCCTGCTCCTAGTTGGTTAACAGCGCACGGTCCTACTCATCTTGATTTTGTGCTCCAAACCCGGCTAGCTCAGTCGGTAGAGCATGAGACTCTTAATCTCAGGGTCGTGGGTTCGAGCCCCACGTTGGGCGCTTCCATTTTAGGAAACCTGTTTATTTTCCTGCTTTTGGTTGTGTAACAGAGCCAGGGATGCAGCTGGTAGTCTGTTGTGTGTTTCTTACATGATTGGCATGTTGTATCACTGCCAGCTCTCTTTGTAGAAGGGTCCAGTTGTAGCCCAGCCAGTACTGGCCTTCCCTGCCCCACTTTCAACAGGTCATCAGAACCCCCAACCCTTTGTCATCCACAAACCGCACCCCCTGTTTTCACTTACCCTAACCTTAAAACCCAACCCTTTTTATGCGTCAAGGGATGCTGATGGCACCAACAATCCTCACCCCTTTTCCACGCAATGGGATGCAGAACACACCAAAGCATGTAGAGAGCATGAGACTCTTAATCTCAGGGTCGTGGGTTCGAACCCCACATTGGGCATATGTATTTTCCTGATCAATTCCCCCCAAAACCAGTGATGCGGTTGCTATTCCATTCTGTACTTCTAAGGCTTTTAGATCACTTTGTAAAGCTTGTGACTCTTAATCTCAAGGTCGTGTGTTCGAGCCTCACTTTGGTTGTTTGTATTTTCAGAAACCTTATCAGTTTCCTGCTTTTAGTTGTGTAAGAGCACACAGTGCTTCTCATCTTAGTTTTATACCTTAAGCCTGGCTATCTTAATCACTAGAGCTTGCGACTCTTAATCTCAGGGTCGTGGTTTCAAGCCCCATGTTGGGCGCATCTGTTTTCGGAAACCTAATCAGTTTCCTGATTCTAGTTGCTTCACAACACACAGTTCTTCTTGTCCCTGGTTGTAGACACGGTTCATACACAGTTGTACATAGTACATAGTACATAGACACAGTTGGTCATGTATCTGAGACCCACGTTGGGCGCATGTATTTTCAGAAATCTTATCACTTTCCTGGTTCTACTTGTGACAGCACAGCAGCATTGTTTGTCCATCCATTGTATACTTCTAATACTAATGCAGTTGTGTTGGCACTGATAGCCCAGTCGGTAGAGTATTGGAAGTGGAGTATTGTGGAAGACGGGAGGATCAGATGCAGCGCATAGTGGGGACACAAAGTGAAACGCAGGAGGACTCCAGTCAGGAAGCACCCCCCAGTACAGGAGACCTCTAAGCATCCGTTCTTCCCCAAAGCCACAGGATGGACTCACCTAATACTACCACAGCCACCCAACCTACGAGGGAGAGAGTAAGATGACCCCTCGCGAATGACAATAATGCCATGGGAAGACGGGTGCGAGGAAGCTGCGGAAAGGAAAGCTACTGAGGAGCAAGACCTCTTCCTTCAATGTAAGGAGAAAAGATGGCAAGCTTGGCTCTTTCCGATTGAGGTTGGCTGCAGAGGTTTTCCAGCACAGTCAGTCTGGAAGACACTTACTGCCCTGGGAATTGCACGATGTGAGAGGAGGGCAGGTTGGGGGAGGCAGCTGAAAGAGCATCTTGTTGGCTTTGGAATAGGTAGGCAGTGACTGGTCATCACTGCCGGCCAGCCAACTGGAGGGCGTCGTGGTTCAGTGTTGAAACGCCGAATGAAGGTTGGACACCACCTGACGACTTCTTGTCCTGGCTGAAAGCTACAGTCGAGGTGACAGTAAATGGTAGCATCGATGTAGATGTATTTATGCGTTAGTGCTCTTATTTTCTGAAACATTTCCAGCTGTGGGTTACATGTGTCGGAAAGGTAGTGCTATATATTCCAAAATGGAGCTGCCCAACATTGGGCTCGAACCCACGAGAGTGTCATGTTCTTCCGACTGAGCTAGCCGGGCCTATAACCTGATGTCATAACGAGTATCACTGTGCGCTCTCAGATGGCAAGGCAAATTTATTTATATAGCACAATTCAACACAAGGCAATTCAAAGTGCTTTACATCACATGAAGACCATAAAAAAGATAACTCAACACTGGACACCATCTGAGCTAGTCAGATGTACAAGTCTAAGGGTCAGTTTACATGGCGACTGTGCCATGTAAAGACACCATGGCAAAGACGCAAAACTTGGAATCATGCCTCCAAAGTTGAAGGATTCGATTGGGGGGGCTTGCTCTGCATCCATATCAATGGAACGCTCCCGCGCCGATAACGTCAGCACTCGCACACGTCACATTGGGCGTACGCAGCGGTGCTACTAAACATTAAAAACGGCAAAACGCAGAACGTCAGCTTTAATTTACTGTTTTAATAATATTTTTAATTTAAATATGTTGAATGTTTCCATTTTTGTGCCTTTTGGAGCAAAAGAAAAATGCCATTGCTTGGAGTGGGAGGGCATGTTGTCTTCCAGGCTGAGGAGGGTGTTGGGGTCAAAGTGCATCATTCGCTGTTGCCTTGTAAATCTGCACTGCCCCCTTGGGCCTGGCTTGACGATTACATCGTTTTGATGGGGAATTGCGACATTGGTCGGATGGAGACGGAACCATATAGGTGCAAACAAATTTTTCATGTTCTTGGAGGGTCACCATGTAAAGGGCCCCTAAGAAGCCCAGAATGGACTACCAATCGTATCACTGGTTTCGGATGCACAAGTCGAAGGAGCAACCTGATCAGGATTCCGAAAATTCTTGAAAAGACATAAGCCCAACCATATAGGTGCAAACAAATTTTTCATGTTCTCGGAGAGCGGATGCACAAGTCGAAGGAGCAACCTGATAAGGATTCCAGAAATTCCTGAAAAGACATAAGCCCAACCATATAGCTGCAAACAAATTTTTCATGTTCTCTGAGAGTCACCATGTAAAGGGCCCCTAAGAAACCCATACAGTTTCGAAAAGACATACGCCCAACGTGGGGCTCGAACCCACGACCCTGAGATTAAGAGTCTCATGCTCTACCGACTGAGCTAGCCGGGCCTACAGGTACTTATTCTGATGAGTAGCACTGTGCACACTCAGACAACTAGAAGCTGGAAATAAAATTACCTAGATGACACAGTGCTCAAACACACAACTATGAAATTAAGAGTCACACGCTTTAGTCCAGTGGTGTCCAAACTATTCCACATAGGGCCGCAGTGGGTGCTGGATTTCATTCCTACAAAACAAGATGACATCTTTTCACCAATCAGGTGTCTCACAAGTGTAATCAGTTGATTGCAGTCAGGTGCTGATTGTTTTAGCACAAAATTCATTGGTTAAACTGTCTGTGCTCGATTGGTAGGAACAAAAACCAGGACCTGTGCTCGATTGGTAGGAACAAAAACCAGGACCTACAGCGGCCCTTGCGGACACCCATGCTTTGGTCAGAGCCACAAGTCTTAGAAGCACAGAATGGACTACCAACCGTATCACTGACTTTGACTGCACAAGTAGAAGCACAAAACAGATTCCTGAAAAGATTTACGCCCAACGTGGGGCTCGAACCCACGACCCTGAGATTAAGAGTCTCATGCTCTACCGACTGAGCTAGCCGGGCCTACAGGTACTTATTCTGATGAGTAGCACTGTGCACACTCAGACAACTAGAAGCTGGAAATAAAATTACCTAGATGACACAGTGCTCAAACACACAACCATGACATTAAGAGTCACATGCTTTAGTCCAGTGGTGTCCAAACTATTCCACATAGGGCCGCAGTGGGTGCTGGATTTCATTCCTACAAAACAAGATGACATCTTTTCACCAATCAGGTGTCTCACAAGTGTAATCAGTTGATTGCAGTCAGGTGCTGATTGTTTAGCACAAAATTCATTGGTTAAACTGTCTGTGCTCGATTGGTAGGAACAAAAACCAGGACCTACAGCGGCCCTTGCGGACACCCATGTTTTGGTCAGAGCCACAAGTCTTAGAAGCACAGAATGGACTACCAACCGTATCACTGACTTTGAGATTAAGAGTCTCATGCTCTACCGACTGAGCTAGCCGGGCACTGAAAGCACAGCCTGCGAACACACGGTCCAGATGGTTCTGTATCCTTTCCCAGTTTTATACAAATCAACAATCCTTTGCAGGTCTTCAGACAGCTCTTTTGAGGTTTGTCCGAGCTATGATGCACATCAAACAATGCTTCTCAACAAGACATTTCTTACCAGGTGTGTGTTTTATATTGGGCAGGGCAACTTTAAACCACTCATCAGTGATTGGGCACACACCTGACTTATAATGTTTTGTAAAAATTGATTTCAATATAAATGTATAAATGTTTGGGTGGTATTAGTTAAAGCAGACACTGTATTTTCATCTGTGTGATTTTGACAAAGATCAGATCACATTTGGGGGTGTTTTTTAGGCAGAAATGCGAGAAATTCCGAAAGGTTCATAAAATTTTTCATACATACTGTATGTTTCTACAGTTCCTCTATGAGACCAGCTGTACTAATCAAGTAGATCTTTGTGAAGGCGCTTTATTTTGTTTGTTGTCGTTATCACCTGCAAATAAGACTTGCTAACAGTCAGGTAGCTAGCTCAAACACGCTAATGAACTTGCTGCAAGACGCCTTCTGTGAGTCCAAAGCAAACAGAAATTTCTGGCCCGCTCGCAGGAAGGAAGGAAGTGTAATGGCGAGCAGAACAGGAAATAATCTGTCTGAACGAGCGAGAAAACACGCACGCGCCAAAGCGTGTGAACGCCGTCTTGCTATCAAGTTTTAAATTGGCTCATTTCCCAATGGAGTGAAGTCAGGCCGCATGGTTTTCTCTGTTGCTTTTACCTCATGAGCTGCTATTTCCGGTGTGAAGTGGGAGGACTGGCAGCAAATTCACGAATGTTCAAATGGATTGGAAATCTAATTGTGATTAAGAGTCAATGGAGATTGTTGTTGAGCGTCTTTAACGAATATTGGTTTAACTGTTTCATGTACAAATTGATTTATATTCATGTAGGACAGAGGTCTCAAACCTGCGCTGGACAATATTTTACAGCCTTCATTTGGAATTCAATTCTATCACTAGTGTTGCCTGCATGTATTTTGCAACACGCTTTAAAAAATATATACAGGTAGTCCCTGGGTTACGAACGAGTTCGTTGCTACGTTGACCTATACAGTGTATTACAAAAGTGAGTACACCCCTCGCATTTCTGCAGATATTTAAGTATACCTTTTCATGGCACAACAATGACACTTTGGCACAATTAAAAGTAGTCTGTGTGCAGCTTATATAAAAGAGTTAATTTATTTTCCGCTCAAAATAACTCAAAATATAGCCATTAATATTAAGGGTGTAACGGTACATGTATTCGTATTGAACCGTTTCGGTTCTTGGTGTTCGGTTCGGAACGGAGGCGTACCGAACGGGTTTCTGACGTAATGTAACCCTTACTTTTCGAGGCTGTGAGTCGATCGGGTTACAGTTTCTTTGTGTGGATTATATTTACTGCGTCTTCTCTACTATAATGAGGAGCAACACGGTAGGACAGTAAGAAACGTCAACGGCGCAACAACGTGGCCGCCGCGAGAACGCAGTGAAACGCGTCCGTTATATTCAATCAGCCAATGCACACCAGTTGCAGTGCGGGTTAGACGCGTGTTAGACGCGTCCCAGAAGCGACTCAACGCGATGCACGCGAAAAGAACGGCAGAGTTTATTATTTGACGCGAGACGCGGCCCACCTGCGTCAATACTACTAGCTTACAGACCGGAAGTCACTCGTGTAAAAATACGGTGGATCCGGTCGATTTTTAAACTAATATGCAATCGTAACTAAAGATGCACCGATACTGGTATCGTTGGATCAAAGCTTCATGGTGGTCCATTTGGTCTGATGACAGTCGAATGATGCTGCTGTCAAATAAAGTGTTACCGGTTAATTTCTTTTGGTGTAAATATCCCATAATACAGTGAGGACTGCTGTGGCTTATAGTCCAGTGCGGCTTATCTATGAACAAATGTCGTTTTTTCGTGTCAAATTTGGTGGGTAGCGGCTTATAGTCAGGTGCGCCTTATAGTGTGAGAATGACGGTATTTATTAAAAAAAACTTATCTTAATGATCACTTTTAAATTCATTATCGGATTTGGTGTATGACAACGTGATTAATAACAGTTAATTACTAATCTGATGTGATTTTCCACGATTAAAACGTGTAATCAGTGCGCACTTGTCTTTTGACTCTTTGACTGCCATTGACGACATTAGACGTCCAATCCGTTTTAACTGGGCTGCCTTGCCGTCAATAGCTTTTTTCAATCTCTTTTACTAACTACCTGGGCTAGCAGTGAATGAGTTAAGCTAATGCTAACTTGTTAATAGAAGTCCACTGTCCCTGAAGGGGCTAAAATTATCGTCATTCGTCACGATTTGGGAAATTTACGACACCGTAGCCGAACGCGGCGCTGACAGCGCATAAAAAAGAAATACATGATCAATTCCCTTTTACAAGTAATCCGATCGGCCCGGTCTGACTTTTTGCGCGACTTTCAACGATTTATTGCGAGGCGCAGGAAAAAACTCGCGTGTTAAACACAATAGCTAACATGTTACAGATGTGTGTGAAGGGCGGAGAGTCGGTTAGATTTATGGCACGTGGGATAAAACACTTCTAAGTTAGATAAATAAGTAATATACTCTGAACGTGTCTCGCCCACTCGCGCTCTCTGCAGGACACACTGCTGTCTTTGTTCCCGTTGGGCAAACACACACACACACACTTGCTAGGATGTTCCTTTGAAATAATACGCCGGCATATTCTTCGGGCCACACGCGCTAAGCGCTAGCGTCTTTTCACGCCGGCGCTACGCAAACAAGACACTCATAAATAAAGCGAGGTTGGCACCGTTTCAATGCGGACAGCGTGTTTCGCGGCGTTCAGCCGCCTGCTAACGGGATTAGCTCGGAATGTTAGCGCTTCCGCTCGACGTCTGAGCTAGCTTGGAGCGTTTTGACTCGTGTTCACGCTGGAGTGCAAATTACTGGCAGTGGTGAAAGAGGACCGATTATTGAGAGTGATTGGTGTCAAGCAATCATTCGATTAATTGAGTCATTTATATTGTGGTGTACAGTAGGGGTGTCAAACGGGTTGATGTCTAAAGCTTTCACAGCCAGTCCTGCCATTTTAAAGCAACACTAGGTAACTTTTCAACCGTTATAAAATATTTTCATAACATTTGTGATGACATGTCGACTAGGGCTGCAGCTATCGATTATTTTAGTAGTCGATTAATCGGTGCACTAGTTCAAATAATTGAGTAATCGGATAAGGGACATAAAAAAATTAAAATACCTGAGCTGAGCCTCAAACGGTATAAATAATTATATAAATGAGGATCCAAGTACAACAAAAGAACAATTGGCTAACTTACATAGCAAAAGTCTGCTAGCTTGAATGCTATATAATGCTAGTGATTTTTTTTTTTACAAATGGTTCAAACACATATTCCCACAAAAAAACGGTAAAATACACTTGTAATCTAAATTAGGAATGCATTAAAAAACATAGCTTATGTTGGTCTTAACAGGGAGCAGCTGAATTCAGCCATGTAAAATGAGTGTATACACCCAAATCAATAAAATTAAATGTAAACACTTTCAAAACAAACCATTATAACGCCACTTAAATTAAACGAATACTCAAAGCAGCTAAATTTAATTCACATTTTTTGTAATCAAGTTACTTGAGTTAATCGATTAATCGTTGCAGCACTAATGTCAACTGACAACTAGTTAAATGACACCACTTTTATATCTTGAGGGGGTCTGTATCACTTTCATCTGCACTAATTAAACTTGAGCAGGGTGGCAGGAACCTTGCATCACACAATTTTTTTTTTTTCAATGTATTTCACTGTTTTTGTTCAAATTTAGCGTTGAAAGAGATACTTATAAGTCATCTTTTTTCACTTTTTTTCCAAAGTATAATTAAAAACACTTTTTTGTACATATATACAGTGGTATGAAAAGGTATCTGAACCTTTTGGAATTTCTCACATTTCTGCATTATATCACGATCAAATGTTATCTGATCTTTGTCAAAATCACACAAATAAAAAAACAGTGTCTGCTTTACCTAAAACCACCCAAACATTTATAGGTCTTCATATTTTAATGAGTATAGTATGCAAACAACGATAGAAGGGGGAAAAATAAGTAATTGAGCCATCACATTTAATATTTTGTACCCCCCCCCCCCCCCCCCCACACACACACACACACCTTTGGCAGCAATAACTTCAACCAGACGCTTCCTGTAGCGTAGCTACAGATCAGTCTGGCACATCGATCAGGACTAATCTTCATCCTTCTCTCCAAAACTGCTGTAGTTCAGTCAGATTCCTGGGATTTCTGGCATGAATCACTGTCTTTAGGTCATGCCACAGCATCTCAATGGGGTTCGAGTCTGGACTTTGACTTGGCCACTCCAGAACGTGTATTTTCTTCTTCTGAAACCATTCAGAAGTTGATTTACTTCTGTGTTTTAAATCATTGTCTTGTTGCAGCATCCATCCTCTTTCTAGCTTCAACTGTCTGACAGACGGCCTCAGGTTTTCCTATAAAACATCTTGATAAATTCTTGAATTTATTCTTCCATTAATGATTGCAAGTTGTTCAGGCCCTGAGGCAGCAAAACAGCCTCAAATCATGACGCTCCCTCTACCATGCTTCACGGTGGGGATGAGGTGTGGATGTTGGTGAGCTGTTCCATTTTTCCTCCACACATGACTTTGCGTGTTACTCCCAAACAATTCAACTTTGGTTTCATCAATCCACAAAATATTCTGCCAAAACTTCTGTGGAGTGTCAAAGTGTCTTTTTTAGACAGCAGTGGCTTCCTCCGTGGAGTCCTCCTATGAACACCATTCTTGGCCATAGTTTTACATGTAGTTGATGTTTGCACAGCGATATTGGACTGTGCCAGTGAGTTCTGTAAGTCTTTAACAGATACTGTTGGGTTCTTTTTGACCTCTCGCAGTATTCTGCGCTGAACTATTGTTGTCATCTTTGGTGGACGGCCACTCCTCGGGAGAGAAGCAACAGTGCCAAACTCTCTCCATTTGTAGACAATTTCTCTGACTGTCGATTGATGAGCATCCAGACTTTTAGAGCTGGTTTTGTATCCTTTCCCAGCTTTATACAAATCAACAATCCTTGATCGCAGGTCTTCAGACAGCCTTTTTGACCGAGCCACGATGCACATCAGACAATGCTTCTCATCTAGTCAATTCTTACCAGCTGTGTGTTTTATAGTGGACAGGGCAGCTTTAAACTACTCATCAGTGATTGGGCACACACCTGACATACAGTGTATTAGAGCAGGGAGGTAAACCGAAAATTTACCGTTACCGAAATTCTTCACGATGACCGATGTAATTTTGACCATGTCGATAAATTCGGTAATTTAATAAAACAAGAAAATATAGTCTTTTCATCCCGCTTTGACTCTGTGTTGTTTGGCTATGTTCATTCCCCTTTAAGAAAGCAGTCAGTGTGGTTACATATGGAGTCACGTGGTTTTCAGGAAGCCAAACAAACAGAAGCCCGGTGGGCTAACGCTAGCGGCTAACACTACAAGCTAGGCCTGAACGATATATCGTTTAAACATCGCCATCGCGATGTGCGCATGCGCAATAGTCCCATCGCAAGGACGTGCGATAGTTTTTTCATTTCATTTTTTTAAATCCACAAACGTTTGTTTTGAGCAAGGAGCGAGAAGGAGAGTGAACAGTCTCTCATTCTCTCCAGCTCGCAGTCATCGGCTCCTCCCCCTCCCCTGCTAGAGCGGAGTGGAGGGAGGAGGGGCCGAACAGCAGAGCGGAGGGAGGAGGGGCCGTTTTCAAAGTGAAAGCAAGCAATCAAGCAGCACGTTGAATAGGGAAGAGTTTTGGAAGTATTTTGGCTATCGACAAGAATATAAGGAACAAAAAACAGCCCTGTTGACAGTGCCTCGCCATGGTTGCCTCAACAAGAAGTAATCTGTCGAACATGTGGGACCATTTAAAACGCAGGTATCTATGCATTCCTGCTACGAGCTTCCCATCAGAGGCTTTTTAGTACAGGTGGGAACATTGTTACGTGCCAACGTTGTTGTCTCAAGCCTGCAATGGTGGATAAACTAGTAGTCTTGGCCAAAAACCTATGAGACCCAGTTGAGAATTGCTGAGCAAGGAAGGTGGACGATATGCAGACAAATACATAAATTTGGGAGTTAAAATGGTTCTGTTATTCATCAGTTATTTGCTGTTATTCAGTTCAATTATTTACAAGTTCAATTGAGTTTCTGTTTCTTTTATATTTAAATTAACTGTAAATCGTATTTTTCAAATAACTATAGTACAGCTGCACATAAAGTTTTGATACTTAATATTTTTTAAATATTTTTACAACTTTGTTGCAGTTTTGCAGTTCTATATTGTTATATTTTGTGTAAACAACTCAGGGGACTAATGCACTTGCACTTTTATTTGACAGATTTAATATTTAAGTTCAAATATGTTGACAACTTTATTGTTTTACTGAGGTTCTTATTTATTGTTATAGTTTGTGAACAACTCTTATTTGTCATATTTAATATTTTTGTTCAAATATGTTTACAACTTTGTTGTTATTTTACCGAAGTTGTTATTTATTGTTATATTTTGTCAAAAACTCAGGGGACGAATGCACCTGCTCTTTTATTTGTCATTTAATGTATTTGCTGCTGTTGAAGTGTCAAATATTGTGTTCAAGAAATTATCTATTTTGTGCAGACATGGCTTCCTGGATCCCTTCATAATAATACAGCAATCTTAATCATTCACAAATGAAACGGTATTATATGAATACACTGTGGTCACGGTGTGTCATGCAAAGTATTTCCAAACAGCTATTCAAGTCATCTAGTGAATATTTCTTTAAAAAAAAATTTTTTTTTTTTTTTTTTTTTTACTATCGCAATATAATATCGCAATATATTGCACACCTAAAAAAAATCGCAACAATAGTTTTTTCCAATATCGTTCAGGCCTACTACAAGCAAATGTGATGGAGTCGGGTTTAAGGGAGCTTTGCTAAACTTTCACCCGACATTAAGTAAACTCTTGGCGGGTTCCAGACGGGCTTTCACCCGCTGTCCTCCCTGGTTTTCACGATTTCAGGAAAGGATGCTTTCAGTGCTTTCTTCTGGTAGCCAAGCCACAGGCTAACGCTAGCGGCTAATGGTACAAAAAATGTGATGGAGTCGAATAGCGGCTCTAACCTTGTCGAAACGGCTGAAATTAATGAGTGGACTGGGCACGGACTTCATCTAGCAATCATTATGTCGCGTTATTTGGTATCTCTTTGTGATTTCTCTGAAAGCTTTCATGATGGTAAAGCACTCCGCATAAAGTATAATCCAACAGTAAAGCCTATATATAATATGACCGTTTAATGGCCAGTTATTTTTCTGTATGTGTTTGCTTTATTCTGCCATCATAAAATCTTATTTGTTTGATTGGCATCAGAGCAATACAGCTTTAATGTGGTTCTGTCTGTGTGGGGGTGCATGTATTAAAAAATGTTCTGGAAAAAAAAAACTGAAACCTTGAAGTAAACACTTGTTGAATAATTATGTCACAGCAGCCATTACCAATAAGTTTTCTGAAGTGTACTGTTAAAGCTGCAAGTCATTTGTGTTACAATGACATGTTTGCACAGTCGTCATATTGATTTTTATAATGTTGTACATTTTTCAAGTCATACAAGCTTTTATAAATGTTCACACTAGAATTCTTATTGTTGACAAGATTTTTTTATACTTAATGTTTAAACTGCATGTGCAATTGTTAAATTGAAAGCTGGTAAATAAATTTAACAAGAAACGGTTAATTTGTATTCCATGTATTGATTCAAATTTTCAAATTATATAACAGTCCGCTTGGGCGAATTTATCGTTATCGAGGTAAATCTGCTCAATTTACCGTGATACATACTAAAGGCCATATCGCCCAGCCCTACAGTGTATCACAAAAGTGAGTACACTCCTCGCATTTCTGCATATATTTAAGTATATCTTTTCATGGGACAACACTGACAAAATGACACTTTGACACAATGAAAAGTAGTCTGTGTGCAGCTTATATAATAGAGTTCATTTATTTTCCCCTTCAAAATATAGCCATTAATATCAAAACCCTTGGCAACAAAAGTGAGTACACCCCTTAGTAAATACGTTTATGTCTAAATGTCCAAATTGAGTACTGCTTGTCATTTTGCCTCCAAAATGTTATGTGACTCGTTACAGGAGTGCTGTCAGCATTGCTGCAGAGATTGAAGAGGTGGGGGGGTCAGCCAATCAGTGCTCAGACCATACGCCGCACTCTACATAAAATTAGTGTGCATGGATGTCACCCCAGAGGGAAGCCTCTTCTGAAGACTATACACAAGAAAGGCCACAAACAGTCTGCTGAAGACATGTCAACAAAGCACACGGATTACTAAAACCATGTCCTATGGTCTGATGAGACGGGCGGGCTTTCTTGTTGTACTTAAATATCTGCAGAAATGCGAGGGGTGTTCTCACTTTTGTGATACACTGTAAATTGTTTGGTAAAAATTGTCTCCTTTGGCAGAGGGTTCACTTATTTTCCCCCTTCTGTCATTGTTTGCATGCTGTCATTAAAATATGAAAACCCTTAAATGTTTGGGTGGTTTTAGTTGAAGCAGACACTGTTTTTAATTCTGTGTGATTTTGACAAAGGTCAGTTCACATAGGATGTTTTTATGCAGAAATGTGAGAAATTCCAAAAGGTTCAGATACTTTTTCATACCACTATATTTTTTTAATGAATTATTTTTATGCACTTGAAGTGTAATAATTATGATAGGTTTTAAACGTATTACTGTCCCACCGAATTATTTTTAAACCAGAAAGAAGAAAACACAATGAGTTGCCACAGCAACTGTTTACTAAGTTAAATGATGTTGACCCATGTGGCGCTTTGAAGTTTCGGCTTACATGCGTCTCTGGCAAGATCGAACCTTAATGTCTGTTAATCATTGTTAACTTTAATAAGGAATTCCAGTGCACTGCCTGACCAAAAAAAGGGGCAGGATCGGGACGGCTCTAAAAATTACTGCATTAATTAATTAATTTTTTTAATTGAAAAAAAATCAACAACCTCACACTCACTACACATCAAAAATCATACAAACCAAAAACGAATAAAACAAAAATAATTCCAGTCCCTCATATTCTATTTTTTAATTTCAACACAAAATCAAAACAGCGAAAAACCGTATCAGCCAATCCCTACTAGTGATGAACTTTAATTCACTATCTTTACAATTCAACAGAAAAGAACAGTCCAGTTGCGAAATAGGTCAAATCTACAACACTACCCTTTTCACATGGACTAGTCACCAGTACCCAATTACGCTTTGCTTTGATTTAAGCCGTAAAAAGAGAAATTACTCGAGCAGATTTCCGTCGTGATGAAGATTTATACCCTGAATAGAAGCCTTATTTTCAGCTGTAAAGTGTGTCTAGTCAGCGTCCATATTTCACTGCAGCAACGTCAGCCCGGCCTCTAATCATCCCGGCAGACTTTCCCCGATGATCATTAGCAGCATCCCCACTACATTTTTCATTTTCCGCATTAGCCGAAACGAGTCCTTGTCGTTAATTCATCGGGAAACCAGATAAAGAAGGCATTCATCCACCGCTCGGTGTGTTGTGGTACTCTTAAAAGTCAAACACAGTTGCTCTCCCATGACCGGCTCTCGTACCTGGAGACCTCTCTGTCTCGGACCCCCTCTGCGCTTCCGTGTTTGTGTCTCTCGGCCCAGTCGGACCGTGTCGGTAAAAAACACGACAGTGAAAACACGTCGGTAAAGAGCGTGTCGATAGCGAGCGTGTCTGGAAAAACAGTTGAGAACTCTGGCTAGTTTACATGCAGAAGGAGAATATCGATATGCTACGTTTTAATGAATTTTTAATTATTTATTAATTATAATTAAACAGATTTTCTTATCACTTTAATCTGAAATGCCACATATAAAGTAGCGCTGCGACCTAAAATTGTCCAGTGTCAACAAAACCTGCGAATTAGCAGTTATATTTTCATTCAAATATAAAGATATCTAATCACATACATTGGTATGAAAAAGTATTTGGAACCTTTTGGAATTTCTCACATTTTTGCGTAAAACCACCATCAAATGAGATCTGATCTTTGTCAAAATCACACATATGAAAAAAACTGTGCTTTAAGTACAACCACCCAAACATATATACAGTTGTGGTCAAAAATTTACATACACTTGTGAAGAACATAATGTCATGGCTCTCTTGAGTTTTCAGTTATTTCTACAACTCTGATTTTTCTCCGATAGAGTGATTGGAACAGATACTTCTTTGTCACAAAAAACATTCATGAAGTTTGGTTCTTTTATGACTTTATTATGGGTTAACAGAAAAAGTGATCAAATCTGCTGGGTCAAAAATGTACATACAGCAACACAAATTAGCAAATTCTTGTGAGTGATTATTGACTTGAACAATCATTGACTTGAACAAGTCAGGACAGTCACTTGGAGCCATTTCAAAGCAGCTGCAGGTCCCAAGAGCAACAGTGCAAACAATTGTTTGTAAGTATAAAGTGCATGGCACTGTTTTGTCACTGCCACGATCAGGAAGAAAACGCAAGCTATCACCTGCTGCTGAGAGAAAATTGGTCAGGAAGGTGAAGATTCAACCGAGAATCACCAAAAAACAGATCTGCCAAGAATTAGAAGCTGCTGGAACACAGGTGTCAGTGTCCACAGTCAAGCGTGTTTTGCATCTCAATGGACTGAGAGGCTGCCGTGCAAGAAGGAAGCCCTTGCTTCAAAAGCGGCACCTTAAGGCTCGACTGAAGTTTGCTGCTGATCACATGGACAAAGATAAGACCTTCTGGAGGAAAGTTCTGTGGTCAGACGAAACAAAAATCGAGCTGTTTGGCCACAATGCCCAGCATTATGTTTGGAGGAGAAAAGGTGAGGCCTTTAACCCCAAGTACACCATGCCTACCGTCAAGCACGGTGGTGGTAGTATTATGCTGTGGGGCTGTTTTGCTGCCAATGGAACTGGTGCTTTACAGAGAATAAATGGGATAATGAAGAAGGAGGATTACCTTCAAATTCTTCAAGATAACCTAACGTCATCAGCCCGAAGATTGGGTCTTGGGCGCAGTTGGGTGTTCCAACAGGACAATGACACTAAACACATCAAAAGTGGTAAGGGAATGGCTAAATCAGGCTAGAATTAAGGTTTTCGAATGGCCTTCCGAAACCCCATTGAGAACTTGTGGACAATGCTGAAGAAACAAGTCCATGTCAGAAAGCCATGAAATTTAACTGAACTGCACCAATTTTGTCAAGAGGAGTGGTCAAAGATTCAACCAGAAACTTGCCAGAAGCTTGTGGATGGCTACCAAAAGCGCCTAATTGAAGTGAAAATGGCCAAGGGACATGTTAGCAAATGTTAGCGCTGCTGTATGTATATTTTTGACCCAGCAGATTTGATCACTTTTTTCTGTTCACCCATAATAAAGTCATAAAAGAACCAAACTTCATGAATGTTTTTTGTGACAAAGAAGTATCTGTTCCGATCACTCTATCAGAGAAAAATCAGAGTTGTAGAAATAACTGGAAACTCAAGAGAGCCATGACATTATGTTCTTCACAAGTGTATGTAAACTTTTGACCGCAACTGTATGTTCTCATATTTTAATTAGGATGGCATGCAAATAATGACAGAAGAGGGGAAAATAAGTAAGTGAACCCTCTGCCTAAGGAGACTTAAAGGGCAATTGAAGCCAATATTCAACAAACAATTTAAGTCGGGTGTGTGCCCAACCACTGAGGAGTGGTTTAAAGCTGCCCTGCCCACTATAAAGCACACACCTGGTAACAATTGTCTTGATGAGAAGCATTGTCTGATGTTCCTCATCGCTCGGGCAAAAGAGCAGTCTGAAGACCCGCGTTTAAGGATCGTTCATTTGTATAAAGCTGGGAAAGGATACAGAACTATTTCTAGAAATCTGGATGTTCATCAATCAACAGTCAGAGAAGTGGTATACAAATGGAGAGAGTTTGGCACTGTTGCTTCTCTCCCAGGGAGTGGCCGTTCACCAAAGATGACACCAAGAGTTCAGCGCAGAATACTCAGACAGGTGAAAAAAGAACCCTAGAGTGTCTGCTAAAGACATATATATGTGCACACATCAACTATATGTAAAACTATGGCCAAGAATGGTGTTCATGGGAGGACTCCACAAAGGAATCCACTGCTGTCAAAAAAAAAAAAAAACATTGTGTGGCCAAGAATAGTGTTCATTGGAGGACTCCACGAAGGAATCCACTGCTGTCCAAAAAAAAAAAAAACATTGTGTGGCCAAGAATGGTGTTCATGGGAGGACTCCACGAAGGAATCCACAACTAACAAAAAAACATTGTTGCTCGTTTAATGTTTACAAAAAGGCATTTGGACACAGGTTTTGGCAAAATATTTTGTGGACTGATGAAATATTTGGGAGTTACACAACGTCATGTGTGCAGGAAAAATGGAAACGCTCACCAACATTAACACCTCATCCCCACCGTGAAGAATGGTGGAGGGAGCATCATGATTTGGGGCTGTAATGCTACCTCAGGGCCTGGACAACTTGCAATCATTAATGGAAGAATGAATTCAAAAGTTTATCAGAATGTTTTGCAGGGAAACCTGAGGCCGTCTGTCAGACAGTTAAAAGTCAAAAGAGGATGGATGCTGCAACAAGATAATTGTTAGGTTTTGTGTTTGTTTTCTCCTAGTGTGACTTGTCCGTGATTGCCCATTGTTCTCACCTGTGTGTGTTCTCCCAGTGTAATGCAATCTGCATCCACCTGTGTTACCCAGCTGTTCCTCGTCTCGTTACCCCTTGTCTGCGTGTGTGGATATAATGACCCAGTTTCTTGTCACTCCTTGTTGCGTCATTGTCAATGTCAGTGTCTATGCCTGTGTCAAAGCCACGATCCTGTCCAAGCCCTCGTGTATCTGTCCCTCCGATTTAAGTAAGTTTTGTTTGAATCTTGCCCTTTTGATCCCCAGTGCTTTTGGTTGTACTTTGTGTTTTTGTTAGATATCATTAAAACGTTTTTTGAGTTCACTACCACCCTGCCTTGCCGCTTTTTCAATAATGATCCAAAACACAGAAGTGAATCAACTTCAGAATGGTTTCAGAAGAACAAAATACACGTTCTGGAGTGGCGAAGTCAAAGTCCCGACTTGAACCCCATTGAGATGCTGTGGTATGGACCTAAAGACAGCGATACATGTCATACTGTACATCCCAGGAATCTGACTTAAACTACAGAGGTTTTGTATAGAAGAATGGGCCAAGATTAGTCCTGATTGATGTGCCAGACTGATCTTCAGCTACAAGAAGCATTTGGTTGAAGTTACTGCTGCCGAAAGGGGGGGGGGGGGGGGGGGCACAAAATATTGAATGTGATGGTTCACTTACTGATTTTTCCCCCATCTGTCATTGTTTGCATACTCTCCTCATTAAAATATGATAACCTATAAATGTTTGGGTGGTTTTACTTAAAGCAGACACGTTTTTTTCATCTGTGTGATTCTGACAAAGATCACATCACATTTGATGGGGATTTTATGCAGAATTGTGAGAAATTCCAAAAGGTTCAAATACTTTTTCATTCCACTGTACTGGGGTAGCGTTTCTTCTTCACAAACCTACTCGAGTGATCATTTTAAAAAATGGCTTAGTAAAACTACTCTTACGTAGGAGTATTTTTCTCGAAGGTTACTAAAGTAAATGTAACAGTAATGGCACGTGATAGGATTTCTGACTGCAATATTTTGTTTGGTCCTGTGACTACTGTATATTGTTACGTCTAATTGGTATCATGGAGTCATGTGATTGTTGTTGCAACGTGGTATTGGTACAAGTGGTGGAACAACTTCGCTGGCAAAACTGAAGTCAAATCTCTTCAAATGAAGAAAAAAGTTGTTGAAGGGCTGTCGTGGCTGACACGCCTCTACAACATCGCGTGGAAATCAGGGACAGTGCCTCTGGATTGGCAGACCGGTGTGGTGGTCCCCCTTCTTAAAAAGCGGGACCAGAGGGTGAGATCCATTTATAGAGGGATTACACTCCTCTCTCTCTCTGGTAAAGTCTATTCAGGGGTGCTGGGGAGGAGGGTCCATCGTGCAGTCGAATCTCAGATTCAGCAGGAGCAGTGAGGTTTTTGTCCCGGCCGTGGAACAGTGGACCAGCTCTTTACCATCTGCAGGGTCCTCGACGGTGCATGGGAGTTGGCACAACATGTGTTTTATGTATTTGGAGAAGGCGTTTGACTGTGTACTTAAGGGAGTACGGGATACCGAGCCCCCTGGTAAGGGCTGTTCGGTCCGTGTACAACCGGTGCCGGAGCTTTGGTCAGCAGTGCTGGCAGTAAGTCGGATCCGTTCCCAGTGAGGTTTGGACTCCGCCAAGGTTGTCCTTTGTCACTGATTCTGTTCATAACCTTTACGGACAGAATATTGAGGGGGCTGGTGTGATGGCCTCAGCATGGCATCTCTACTTTTTGCAGATGATGTGATGCTGTTAGCGTCATCAAGCCGTGATCTCCAATTCTCACTGGAGCTGTTCACAGCCGAGTGTGAAGCAGTGATGAAGATCAGCACCTCCAAATCCGAGACCATGGTCCTCAGTCGGAAAAGGGTGGCGTGCCTCTCTGGGTCGGGGATGAGATCCTGCCCCAAGTAGAGGAGTTCGAGTATCTTGGGGTCTAGTTCACGAATGAGGGTAGGAGAGACCGTGAGATCAACAGGCGGATCGGTGCAGCGTCTGCAGTGATGCGGACTCTGCAACGGTCCATTGTGGTGAAGAAGGAGCTGAGCTAAAAGGCGAAGCTCTCGATTTATGACGAAGTCAGTAGTCACACTGTGGGTCGTGACTGAAACAACAAGATCCCGGATACAAGCGTCCGAAATGAGTTTCCTCAGCAGGGTGTCTGAGCTCTCCCTTAGAAATAGAATGAGAAGCTCAGTCATCCCGGAGGGACTCAGGGTCGAGCTGCTACTCCTCTGCATTAAGAGGAGCCAGCTGAGGTGGCTCTGGCTTCTGGTTCAGATGCCCCCTGGAAGCCTCCTTGGAGAGGTGTTCCGGGCATGTCCCGCTGGCGGGAAGCCCCGGGGACGACCTAGGACACACTAAAGAGACTTATGTTTCTCGGCTGGCTTGGGAACACCGTCTGATGGGAGAAATATAATATGACCTGGAATGAATCAGCATATTGTGATGATTCCCTTTTGTGACTGTAACTTTGAATCAGCATATTATGATGATTCCCTTTTATGACCGTAACCTTGCTTTCTTCGCCACTTTGGCATCTTTGTGATGTGTGATTGCAAAACGTGTCAAAACACGTGTAACCCCTTTACCTTGTTTTCCTCGCCACTTCGACGTCTTTGTGATGTGTGATAGCAAAAAAATGTGTCAAAACAAGTGTAACAATGGGCAAGTGGCTCGTCATCTGAGGTAAGGGACTGACCATCTCTGATATCATATGATGCACCACTATAAGAGCTGGGGATTTTTCCCTCTTGGGTTAGAGCCTGCTACGGGTTTGTGCACGGACGCCTAGCTAGTATTCCTCTGCAGCTCAACCGGGGTGTCGGCTCTCCGCCCGCTTGTCAATGGTAAGAGTTTTGATTGCTCAAAGGAATATCTTGTATGCTTTAACAGTAGCGCGGGGATTTAGAAGTGACAATCTATATCTAGCGTTATTGTTGTTCTTGCTTTCTTCCTTTTTCTACATTAAACATTGTATATTTCGCAAAAGTGTGCGTGTTACTGACTCACTGCGAACCCGGAAACGAAATTTCGCAAAAGTGTGACCCGGAAATTTCGTAAAACACCTTAGGATCCTGCTGGAGGAGCTGGTTGAAGTGGCTGGGGAGAGGGAAGTTTGGTCTTCCTTGCTAAAGCTCCTACCAACCCTAGATGGATGGATAAAGGAAAAACGTGATAAATCCAGTGTAGCTCAAGGTATCCGAGTAACAGTCGCGTTTCTTCACACATCTACTCAAGTAAAAGTAAAATGTATTCTATTTTTTTAAAACAAAAGTCACTCAAGTAAACATAGTAAATGCAATGCGCTACTACCCACTTCTTCACAATTGTTTAAGAATACTTTCTACTACGACTAGAAAGACACTTATTTAAACACACGCACACATCAACGCCATGGTTACGCTCAGATAAACAGCGTCACAGCCCATAAAGATTTACTTCCTTTTAGTGTGTGTTTTACTTCTCATTCATAGATACACAGGTGAACGCATGCTTGGGAATGAATGCATGTGACTTGTATTCATTGATTTATTAGTTAGTGTGTGTGGAATGCGGTATGCCAACACATCTTTGATTGATGGTTACAAAGGCTGCCAAAGGTTTGGGAGTGCTAAGATAAATTGTGGAGGACTGAAATAACAACGGACGGCGATAGACGTCCAATCATTTTGGACAGGGAGGGTAGAGGAATGATCACTTTAAGTTTTTATACAAATGTAGTTAGCGTTTACCGTTGGGTAAATTGAATGGGTCTACAGTTTGCAAGACGGGGAAACGATCAAACTACTAAAAGACTTCAAAACACGAATGATAACAAACCGATTTCAGTTAAGTTCTTGAGCTTAAAAATCATTGCCTAACTTGCTTGTTTTCGTTAACTTACACTAGCTTTGCTAGGCGCCTCGTTGAAAGCAAAGCGGTAACGATCATGCTATTAAAACATGTCATGACCTGGCACTAACGATCACGAACCGATTTCCGCAAAGTCCCAGTGCTTAAAAATAGTTGGGACTAGCTTGTTTCCGTTCGCTTACACTAACTTTTGCGAAACGCCTCTTAGACAGCAAAGCGCTAACACTCACACGACTAAAACACTTCAAATCAAAACACCAACGATAACAAACCGATTTCGGCTAAGTTCTTGTGCTTGAAAATCATTGCCCAACTAGCTTGTTTCCGTTAGCTTACATTAACCTTTGCTAGACATCTCTTAGACAGCAAAGCGCTAACGATCATGCTCCTAAAACATGTCACGACAAAGCACTAACGATCACAGACCAATTTCCGCAAAGTTCTTGTGCTTACAAGCTAGCTTGTTTCCATTAGCTTGCACTAGCTTTGGCTAGGCGCCTCTTAGACAGCAAAGCGCTAATGATCAAGCTACTAAAACATATCACGACAACTCACTAACGATCACGGACCAATTTCCACGAAGTTGTTGTGCGTGAGAATAGTCGGCCAACTAGCTTGTTTCCGTTAGCGTTAACTAACTAACTAATAACTAACTTTTGCTAGACGCCTCGTAGACAGCAAAGCGCTAATGGTCACACTACCAAAACACTTCAAATCAAAACACCAACGATAACAAACCGATTTCGTTTTCAGATTTTAAGTTCTTGTGCTTAAAAATCATTAACCAACTAGCTTATTTCCGTTGCTTACACTAGCTGTTGCCAGACGCCTCGTTGACAGCAAAGTGCTAACGATCATGCTACTAAAACATGTCACGACAAAGCACTAACCATCACGGACCGATTTCCGCTAAGGTTTTGTGCTTAAAAATAGTCCACCAACTAGCTTGTTTCCGTTAGCTTACATTAACCTTTGCTAGACGTATCTTAGACAGCAAAGCGCTTACGATCATGCTACTAAAACATGTCACGACAAAGTACTTATGATCACAAACAGATTTCGGCTAAGTTCTTGTGCTAAAAAATCATTAACCAACTAGATTATTTCTGTTAGCTTACACTAGCTGTTGCTAGACCCCTCTTTGACAGCAAAGTGCTGACGATCATGCTACTAAAACATGTCACGACAAACCACTAACCATCATGGACCGATTTCCCCCTAAGTTTTTGTGTTTAAAAATAATCCGCCAACTAGCTTGTTTCCGTTAGCTGACATTAACCTTTGCTAGACGCCTCTCAGACAGCAAAGCGCTAACGATCACGAATAGTAATAGATTAGATTAGAGTATTCGATTAGAAAAAAAAGATTCAAATTAAATTTTACTGCTTCGAGTAATTATTTAGTTAAAGTGGCGTTGTAATGGTTTGTTTTGAAAGTGTTTGCATTCATTTTTATTGATTTGGGTGGATACACTGCCCTCTAGTCTGCTTCATATCACGTGGCTGAATCCAGCTGCTCCCTGTTAAGACCAACAGAAGTTTTTGTTTGAGCTAATGTGTTTTTTTTAATGCATTCGTAATTTAGTTTGTGGGTATATTTGGACGTTTTTTGTTTTTGTTTTTTGTGGGGAATATGTGTCTGGACCATTTGTTAATAGCATTGTAAAAAAGCCGTTTTTTGTTTTTTTGTGGGGAATACTTTTCTGGACCATTTGTTAGTAGCATTGTAAAAGAAAAACACTAAAAACAAACGTGAGCATATTATAGCATTTAAGCTAGTGGACTTTAGCCAATTGTTCTTTTGTTGTACATAGATCCTCATTTTTTTTTTTTTTTTTTTTTTTTTTTTTTTTTTTTTTTTTTTTTTTTTACGGTGTGAGGCTCAGCTCAGGTATTTTAATTTTTGATGTCCTTATCCGATCACTCGATTATTCGAACTAACTACTTCATCGATTAATCGACTGCTAAAATGATCGATAGCTGCAGCCCTATTAAAAATAGTCGGCCAACTAGCTTATTTCCGTTAGTTTACACCAAGGGTCCCCAAACTACGGCCCGCGGGACAGATACCTCCACATTTGGTCCGGCCCCCTGAACAATTTTTTTTTTTTTTTTTCCCCAAGTGTTATTTATTTCCTGGCTTTTTTCTGTGAAGAACCCAGGAAGAGTTATTTGGTTATTACCTATTTAATTAATAGTGTTATTATTATATTATATTTAGGGCTGTCAAAATTATCGCATTAACGGGCGTTAATTAATTTTTTAAATTAATCACGTTAAAATATTTGACGCAATTAACGCAGATGCCCCGCTCAGACAGATTTAAATGACGGTACAGGGAAACGCTCACTTGTTAATTGTGTTTTATGGAATTTTGCCGCCCTCTGCTGGCGCTTGGGTGCGACTGATTTTATAGGCTTCAGCACCCATGAGCATTGTGTATGTAATTATTGACATCAACAATGGCGGGCTACTAGTTTATTTTTTGATTGAAAATTTTACAAATTTCATTAAAACGAAAACATTAAGAGGGGTTTTAATACAAGATTTCTATACATTGTACTAACATTTTTCTTTTAAGAACTACAAGTCTTTCTATTAGGGCTGTCAAAATTAACGCGTTAACGCGCGGTAATTAATTTTTTTTATTAATCACGTTAAAATTTTTGACGCAATTAACGCACATGTCTCGCTCAGACAGTATTCTGCTTTTTGGTAAGTTTTACAGCAAGGCTTTTTGTGCTAACAGCGAACTCTTGTGGTCGCTTTGCGACATGGTTTATTGGTTTCTTGCCAGTTCAATGTGGCTGCACGACGTCTCTGTTGTGCTTATATGATCCTTGGACAAGATTTGTCCGTAAGTATGGTTGTTGTAAAGAATGTACATATTATGTTAATAAGCGAAATGTTATATGAAATGTTTTTTGCATGAGACACTTTTTGTTTATGTTTAGTTCATCTGTATAGCGTGCTGAGCTAACGTTGTTGCTAATGCAATGCTTGTGTACTTTTTTTTTGTAGTTTTACGACGGTCTAAAGAGGACAATGGTTTGAGGCCATTTTATTAATAAATCAGATGAAAAAGGAAGAAGTCTGATTATTAAGGCGTCATTCACTAGCTGTCTAGCTTTGGAAAATACGCTTCGGAGTGAGGACAGCAGACAGATTTAAATGACAGTAGAGTGAAATGCCCACTACAGTCCTTATGTACTGTATGTTGAATGTATATATCCATCTTGTGTCTTATCTTTCCATTCCAACAATTTATTTTACAGAATATATATATAGTTTACAGAAAAATATGGCATATTTTATAGATGGTTTGAATTGCGATTAATTACGATTAATTAATTTTTTTGCTGTAATTCGGTTAAAAATTTTAATCGTTTGACAGCCCTACTTTCTATCCATGGATCGCTTTAACAGATTGTTAATAATGTTAATGCCATCTTGTTGGTTTATTGTTATAAAAAACAAATACAGTCCTTATGTACCGTATGTTGAATGTATATATCCATCTTGTGTCTTATCTTTCCATTCTAACAATAATTTACAGAAAAATATGGCATATTTTATAGATGGTTTGAATTGCGATTAATTACGATTAATTACGATTAATTAATTTTTAAGCTGTAATTAACTCGATTAAAAATTTTAATCGTTTGACAGCCCTAATTATATTATATTATATTATATTATATTATATTATATTATATTATATTATATTATATTATATTTACTTTTGTTCCGTGAGGATTCCGGAAAGGGTTATTTGATTGTGGCTTTCTGAAAAACAATACATTTTTACATTTAGGCACTCCTGCAATCGTCACACTTTTTCTGTTACAAACTGACCCGGCCCCTCATCGGAGAAGGGAAAAGTTATGTGGTCCTCACAGGAAAAAGTTTGAGGACCCTTGGTTTACACTAACTTTTGCCAGACCCCTCTTAGACAGCAAAGCGCTAACAATCATGCTACTGAAACATGTCATGACAAAGCGCCAACGATAACGAACATATGTTATCCTATAAACGTATTCATAAACATCTCCCAGATATGAGTTTTCAAAATTTCTGCTAAATTCAGCTCAGTTGGAATAGCATAAGACTCTTAATCTCAGGGTTGTGGGTTCAAACCCACGTATGGCGTGTTTATTTTCAGAAATCTGATGAGTTCCCTGCTTCTACTTGTCATTGAAATGCAGCAATCGTCATCCTTATGTTGTGTGCTTCTCATGCCAGTGTTAGCATATAGGCTAGCATGCTGAAACTCAGTTTCCTGCCTCTACTTGTTATTCACATGCTACGTTCTTTTGTTCGTCTATTTCCCATTCTTTATGTCTTAGCACAGTGAGCACGCAAGAGCACACAAGCCCGGCTAGCTCAGTCGGTAGAGCATGAGACTCTTAATCTCAGGGTCGTGGGTTCGAGCCCCACGTTGGGCGAGTCTTTTTGGAATGTCAATGTGAAATTAGCTGTCGTCCACATCAGGGCAACCTTGAAAGTTGAAAATTAAATTTTGTGCATTATTTTCTAAGAATTAGCATGAGTTGTTCCTGTATTCATCCCATCTACCAAACACCCACCCTAAAAAAGATATATAACCTATTTTAAGAGGGACATCTGGAAGCTAATGAGTTAAAATAGTGTGAAACACAGTCGCCCACACTTCACGCTGTGTTGTCACTCTGTGTGTGTGTTCATTTTTTAGTAAACTGACATATGTAAAACTGTATATACAGCTGGAAATGCGCTTCTTGCGTGCATGTGCGCGTGTAACCGTGTTGTAAACGTCCTCTCTGATGTGGCCGACTGTATTTAAACACAGAGAACAGAGAGCGCACCAGGAAGTGGATGGAGGTGTGCGTGTGCGTGGCAGATTTTACACACATGAAATACTTAACGCCATCAAAAACACTTTGTGAGCAGATCGCCGTACAGTTGTCTGCATATTGTGAGTGCGAGCAGGGCGTTTCTATCCAAAGAGAAAATATCCTGGACAACCACGGGAAGGAATCCGCCTACTAAACCACACCCGCCTACCAGCCAGCGGGCGAGCGAGTATTCAAGCTGTGGTCTTTGAGTCGGCGTTCAAATGTGATTACACGCAGAAAAAAAAACACTACTGGAGAGTCAATAGCAGCTAATGAGTTAGCTATTTTCTATGTGATTGGTCTTAAAATAGGCCCTTCACTTATTTTCCAATATTTTGAACTGTTTCATGCAAAATTCAACAGTGCTCAACATTCCCCAAAAATGTCAAAAATAAGAGATCCAAAATTAGCTTCTTTTCGCTGGTTGCGCTGCTTCACAGTTCTTGAAACAGTGTGAACGCGAGTTGAGAGTGCATTGTTCCACTGAATTGAACTGGAGACTTTCATGATCCTCCTAGCGATGCACGCTTTGTTGAAAACAACTCTTCTGGTGGGGGGGTGGGGGGGTTCTATTGTAGCTGCTTGTGTCTGAAGACTTGACTTCTGTCACTCTAGTTTCTTTCCCTACTGAGCGGTGGGTGTCTCTTAGCCCCTCCACTGTCACAAAGCCACACTTTGAGCTTCCCCACATTGAATGACCAGCTCTGCTACTGCACACCACATCTGGTAAACATTAGCATTATATAGCATTTAAGCTAGCAAACCTTTGCAAGTTAGCCAATTGTTGCATTATTGCAATTGGCTAACTTCACTCAATTGTTGCATTGTTGCAATTGGCTAACTTGCATAGCAAAAGTCATCTAACTTAAATGCTATATAATCAGGGGTGCACATAAGTGGTCCGCATGCGTACTGGAAGTAGACAAACGCGCTAGCCCTCAACGGCTTCCATACGCTTTTGCGTACCGATGGCTGACCACTGTATTTGCGGCGGACACGAGAAAATAACTTCTCGAAATGTCGAAGAGGCAGGCCACACTGAGTAATTACTTCCGTGTTCCGGGTTCCCCCTCCCCCGCCAAAAGACAGACAGACGACAGAGACGTCACCGGAGCTACCGAAAAAAAGGACTTTTGCTGAAAAGTGGCTACAGGAGGTAGCATGGCTAGAAGCAAATGGTGCTCGCACGGAAATGCGGTACAAAATGTGCCGTGAGAATCCCAATGTCGCCGATAAGAGCAGCGCATTTTATGTAGGGTCAAAGAATTTCAGCCATCCTAACTTTGAAAAGCAGAAAAAAAACAGAGCATGTGGCAATTAAGCAAACTATCGATGTCAAACAGGACCCCACTCGCCCTATGGACAAGTGGCGGAATAGGGCGGAATAAAGGTAATGAACAGCGACATGCACTGACAAACGTGTTTTTGCTCGCATTTTACAAAGCTAAACATGCACGTTCAATGAGGTCTTATGAGGAGGACATCCCACTTTTAAAAAGGCTTGGAGTTAATGTGGGAGCCACATAATGCCCTTTATTTTGAATTGGTGCTTTTTATTTCTTTACATTTCACTTCAAAGTAATGGCAATTTTGTTCTTCCAGTTGATGCATTAATTGTTAATATAATGAAAGTTAATTGGCTCTAAGTAAAGCTTGTCATAAATTTATCGCATCAGGCGGGTCGGCTCTCAAGCTCAATGAGGACCAAGTCACATCTCCAGGTCCTCCTCTGAGAACCTGGGCAAAAAAATTATGTGCACCCCTGTATATAATGTTATATAATTGTTGTAAACGTTAGCATTATTTAGCATTTAAGGTAATGGACTTTTGTTATGCACGTTAGCCAATTATTGCATTGTTGCAATTGGCTAACTTGCATATGTCTGCTAGCTTAAATGCGATATAATGCTAATGTTTGCAACAATTGGCTAACTTGCATAGCAAAAGTCATCTAGCTTAAATGCTACTTAATGTTGTATAATTGTTGTAAACATTAGCATTATAAAGCATTTAAGTAGTACGTACGTAGTATGTAAACTATCCAGCATGCATGTATACTGCCATTGTACGCGCCTTGTGTGGAGAAAATGTGCGAGCATGACAAATTTGGACCAAAACAGCTGTTTTGGGATGGGAAACACTTGAAAAGATCTTCAGCACCCCCTTGCTGTGAGTGACTAGCGTCATCTAGATGTGTTGCGTCCCGGCTCGAAAGGACCAAGAAAATGTTAGATATGAAGCTAGGTTTATGTACACGTCGATGGAGCTTTTGTGGAGGTTTGTATCTGCATCCCCTGTTGCTGTCATGGCAACTCACTGCATTCATGGGAAAACAAAAGGATGGGAGGGACAGGAAAGAAACATAGAGCATAGAATAGAATACATAGACTACATGGGGGGCACATGGCACAGGACAAATGAAAGTCTAGACAGAAGTTACCCTATCTGGTGACTAACCATAATAAGGAAAGCATAAATCTTCAATGTATGCACAGTAATTCCAACAGTCATACTTGAGTTTTTGGTGAATATGTTGAATGACAGAAAAAAAACAGCCTTTGAGCATTTGTGAGCTTTGTTGTTATTGAAAATATCCTATTTTGCTAGTCATTTTCCCAAGACTGAACTAAAAGAAAGCTTCTCACATCTACCATCCGCAAGAACTCCGTCTTTGTGGCGTCCTCTGCCGCTTTGGAAATATGAACTGTGACGGCTAGCTAATGGCTAAAACTAACAGTCAAAACACTGAATCCAGAGCTGGGAAAAAGTTCTGAGCGACTTTTTCTCTTGGGGACGCTAGCAAATGTCGGCGAACGTTGATGTTGTAAAACAAGATGGCAGCGAGCGACAAAGCCCGCGCTTGTAGACTAAACAGTTTTTTTTTTTTTTCTCCGCTTAGCGAGCGACGCTAAGTCGATTTCTTTAGA